>NC_143023.1:68041366-68383866 GCF_057628025.1 Oncorhynchus mykiss | reverse complement strand
AGGGCTGGTTGTTGGCTTTGTGGGTCTGCTTCACACAAGACCAGAAATAAGAGAATAGCTTTTTACTTTGGACTACAAAGCCCCCCCCCACATAAAAATCTGTATCAAGTTCAATGTGGTCATCAACAAAAAGGGCCCAACTTTAAAACAAAAAATAGGGGAAAATAGAAGTTTCTTTGTGTATTAAAGAGCGCAGAGCCACACAGTGTGTATCAAAAGGGGGTACGGACAGGGAGAAAGGAGCCACAGAGAAAAGAAATGGAGAACGAGACAAAGGTAGAGCTAGTGGGGGGAAAAATATCTGTCCAACATGAAACAGATCAAAGGCAGAGGCCGGGAGAATGAGAGGCCAGGGGGTCCTGTAATTACGGTCTACATCCGCCAAACCATGGAGCGAGAGAGGGAGGATGGGGGTTCCCAAAAACTTCTCAAATCCATTGGCTCCTGGGGTTGCCTTTGCTCTAGTCCTCACCCCCCACCCCCCAAACCCCCACCAGGCCGTACAAACAGTGCCAGATCTAGTTCTGCCCTTCTCCCTCCTCCTCCCCGCCAGCGAGGCCCCAATCCACTCAGGGGTCCTCCCGCTGGCCTGCGGGGGGATGGCTGTCCACTGTGACTGCCCGACAGAGAGAGAAAAAAACTTTTGTTGGGAACTTCTGGCATCGCCCCAGGGGCTGTTC
Source organism: Oncorhynchus mykiss (assembly GCF_057628025.1). NCBI lineage: Eukaryota > Metazoa > Chordata > Actinopteri > Salmoniformes > Salmonidae > Oncorhynchus > Oncorhynchus mykiss. The sequence goes on along the minus strand of NC_143023.1, from coordinate 68,383,186 downwards.
TCTGGGAAGGAGAAACCAAACTGACCTTCACACACACACACACACACACACACACATACACACAAAACCATTAAACAAACCCTCTCACATTCTGTTACATACAAGAACATGCATTCAATAAGCCGTCAACATGCCTATATGTGAGAGAGAATGCTTACACACACATACACTCGCACACAACTGGGTTCTGGGGATGCATAGTGGGAGGAATAGATGAATGGTGACCACTGGCTGGTTTGACTCCACAGCAGAAAAAAGGATTGCAGAGGGACCAGACAAAAAGTACTGCACCCTCCCGACTTCAAACACCTCACCACCTCCACCTTTTAATAAAGCACAAGAACAGAAACATGGAAATGTCATTGTGCTTTCATGCCTTTCTACGGGCCCCACGTCCCCCTCCCACCCAGCTTTCTAATGCTGCCTACCCTCGGCATGCTAATGACAGATCACCTCACCCATTCGGCTGCCCGTCAGACTGTCACGATTCAGGGTACAGTGGACCACAGTACTCCTCAAAAGACACCACACACCCCACCTGGTCCTGCAGTAACATACACCAGCCTGGGTTACAGTACTACACGACCACCTGGTCCTGCAGTAACATACACCAGCCTGGGTTACAGTAACTACACCAACCTGGGTTACAGTACTACACGACCACCTGGTCCTGCAGTAACTACACCAGCCTGGGTTACAGTACTACACGACCACCTGGTCCTGCAGTAACATACACCAGCCTGGGTTACAGTACTACACCAACCTGGGTTACAGTACTACACCAACCTGGGTTACAGTAACTACACCAACCTGGGTTACAGTACTACACGACCACCTGGGTTACAGTACTACACCAACCTGGGTTACTGTACTACACCAACCTGGGTTACAGTACTACACGACCACCTGGTCCTGCAGTAACATACACCAACCTGGGTTACAGTAACTACACTAACATGTGTTACAGTACTACACGACCACCTGGGTTACAGTAACTACACCAACCTGGGTTACAGTACTACACGACCACCTGGGTTACAGTACTACACCAACCTGGGTTACTGTACTACACCAACCTGGGTTACAGTACTACACGACCACCTGGTCCTGCAGTAACATACACCAACATGTGTTACAGTACTACACGACCACCTGGGTTACAGTAACTACACCAACCTGGGTTACAGTACTACACGACCACCTGGGTTACAGTAACTACACCAACCTGTGTTACAGTACTACACGACTACCTGGGTTACAGTAACTACACCAACCTGGGTTACAGTAACTACACCAACCTGGGTTACAGTAACTACACCAACCTGTGTTACAGTACTACACGACCACCTGGGTTACAGTAAGTACACCAACCTGGGTTACAGTACTACACAACCACCTGGGTTACAGTAACTACACCAACCTGGGTTACTGTACTACACCAACCTGGGTTACAGTACTACACAACCACCTGAGTTACAGTAAGTACACCAACCTGGGTTACAGTACTACACCAACCTGTGTTACAGTACTACACGACCACCTGGGTTACAGTACTACACAACCACCTGAGTTACAGTAACATACACCAACCTGGGTTACAGTACTACACCAACCTGTGTTACAGTACTACACGACCACCTGGGTTACAGTAACTACACCAACCTGTGTTACAGTACTACACGACCACCTGGGCTCGGCACAAAACCTGAATTACTGGAGCCAGGAGGTTAATGCAGTATTATTGCATTCCATTTCACAACCATAGAGATTTTTTAGCCACTGGCTGAAAGGACAGGAACATTTTATTCAATTTCCTAATTTTATTAAAAGGGTTTGACTGATTGAGTTTAATCTGCATGACTTCAACATGTCAAGAGAGAATAAGGACACGGCAAGACAGAAGCTGCCAAACTCATAATCTAGGCCATTCACCTGGATGCATATTCACACCTCTTACAGAACCTCCATCCACACACCACCCCCCTCCTGTGACACATAGTTCAATGCCAGGCTAAAAGCACATGCCTGCCCCAAAATTAAATTAATACAACAATTCAATTAAATCAAACCCCCAAGTGTTGTTATTACTTACTGGTGTTCCATTACTGAAATTGTATTACAAAAAAATAAATAATTAGACGTGGGTATCTAGAAAAAAACAATTCCTCTTGCCTTATTTAATGTGGGTTTTCCTTGTTGACCCTCTCTCTGCTCTGATATTGATACCTATGAGTTACAATGAAGGGACTATGGGGTCAGGCCTGGAGTTGGTGGACGGGGGGGGGGGGGGGGGGGGGGAGTCTAGTGTTGAAGGTAAGCAGTTATGTTGGGAACCAGTTTTACCATAATGCTAGCCTGCTACTAGTTAGCGACACAAGTGGACACTACAACACTGTGTTCCATCAGCCATGGGCCAAATGGAGAATTGTAGACCAGATCATCCTCTCTTCCAAACTTACCAAACAGGACAACAGCAGCATAGAGGCCCATGAATGGAAGGTTGGCCACGAGGAAAAAAAAAAACTGTGACTATCTTCCAATCTACAGTTTGCTGAGATGTGATTTGTGTATCTTGACAAGCTGTTCATTGGTCTCCTCCTCCTCATTACCCAACACCCCCAGTCTCTGTGCTCCCTTCAGCTTTCCTTAACTTTTCCACACAGTGGCAGAGTGCTGGAGGATTATTAGTGTTCTCCTCGTGCCTGCGATCCATACCGACCCTTATCAGCCCCTCACCAGTCAGCCCCAAGTCCCTCACAGCTGTCAGCCCCCCCTAGCCTCTCCTCCCAGCCTCCCCCTCCCCCTTTATCTGCTCACTCACAGGCCGCACTGTTTGGCAGCCGACCGGGGGGGTGAGCAAGTCTCTCTCTTCTCTCCAAAGCCACAGCCACCCCCCCACATCAGCAGCAGCAGCATCATCACCACCCCAGCCCTCCCTGCCTTCCCCAGCACATGGAAACAGGCCCGCATTGCTGTGCCGCGTCCTGGGGGAGTTCATTACTCGAGCAGGGCGCTCCCACCAGTGAGCCAGAGTGCAGGCCCGCCACGTCCCCACCGCGCTCCACTGGAGCTGCTCTCATTAAAAGGAAAAAAAGAACGAAGGAGAAAAAAAGAGTGAAAGAAAGGAAAGAGACTTCTTGCTTCTGAAAAGACAGTGATGCAGCAAGACTAATAACGTGACCGCTTAAAAAAAATATGGTTGTTGTTGTGTGTTTTGTTGGGTATTCGAAGTCTTGTCTGATTCTATCCCCCGTGGCTCTGCTTACTTATTTAGAAGTATGTTTTCGATCATATTTGAAAATGAAAAGCAGATTTAAATATTTCAAAAGGTCTCCTCTGTGCGTGGGATGTGGGGAAGAGGGAATATAGGGAGGATTCTCTTGGTCCTTAACCCCAATTCTGGGTCTTCGGCTTTGAGCTCACTGCCTGGTCCCACAGTGCTCCCCACCCCCTACCCTCTCCTTGGGGTGGCTCCAATGTCACAACCACTGACAAATCAATGCTCACTCACCTATACACATTTTGTTTCCCCCAGCAAAAACAACTCAAATATGCCTCCCCCAACATCATAGCCGACCCCTCTACCTCACTCAGTGTGGAAGCACCCCCACGCCATCACCCACCGCCCCCTCATCTCCAGTGACTGCCAAAGAGCAACGAATCCGAATCAGGCAGTAAGCAGGCCAGCTATTTCCAGGGACAAAGGACAGGGAGAGGAGCAGTGTGGAGCAGGCATGAAGGGGGAGGGGGAGGAGGGAAACAATGGCTGCTCCAGGCCCCCAGGGAAGAAAGCCAGTCACATGCTGACGTCAGGGGGTGGGGTGAGGGTAAGTGGGTGTATGAGAGAGGCTGCCAGAGGCTGGTCCAAGCCCCACTGGGGAGCCCTTCGTACGGGAAGAACTGGAGAACAGAGCCTCCCCTAACTCCCATCCAACCGTAGCATAGCTGACATCACATCGCCTCCTCTGTGGCTGGCTGCTCTCATCAACTTCACTGTAATGTCTTCCGTTGTCGCAACTAGCGCTGCTTCCTCAAAATAATATGCTGTCCACCCCGTCTCCCTCCATATCACAGTCTGTCCTTTTCCTCCCTTTCTCTCTGTGGCGTTCCATCTCTTCCCGCAGTGCCCCCTCATTATGGTTGCTGAGTGGTCTAGCCAAACCCAGACATGGGCTGCCTGCCTCACAATTAAAACATCCCCTTTAATGCCAGCCTACAGCCTCTCAGATTCCATCACACACACCTCAAAGCCGCCCTCTAAAATTACAGAACAGTCCACACATAAAAAAGGGGCCAACCGGTCTGACAGAGATCTGAAAAACAACAAAGTGTGTGTGTTATATATATATATATATATATATAGTTGAAGTCGGAAGTTTACATACACTTAGGTTGGAATCATTAAAACTCGTTTTTCAACCACTCCACAAATTTCTTGTTAACAAACTATAGTTTTGGCAAGTTGGTTAGGACATCTACTTTGTGCATGACAAATAATTTTTCCAACAATTGTTTACAGACAGATTATTTCACTTTATAATTCACTGTATTTCAAGGCCTACCTTTAAACTCAGTGCCTCTTTGCTTGACATCATGGGAATATCAAAAGAACTCAGCCAAGGCCTCAGAAATTTTTTTGTATGCCTTCACACGTCTGGTTCATCCTTGGGAGCAATTTCCAAATGCCTGAAAGTACCACGTTCATCTGTACAAACAATAGTACGCAAGTATAAACACCATGGGACCACGCAGCCGTCATACCACTCAGGAAGGAGACGTGTTCTGTCTCCTAGAGATGAACGTACTTTGGTGCGAGAAGTGCAAATCATTCCCAGAACAACAGCAAAGGTGCTGGAGAAAACAGGTACAAAAGTATCTATATCCACAGTAAAACGAGTCCTAAATCGACATAACCTGAAAGGCCGCTCAGCAAGGAAGAAGCCCCTGCTCCAAAACCGCCATAAAAAAAACTACAGTTTGCAACTGCACATGCGGGCAAAGATTGTACTTTTGGAGAAATGTCCTCTGGTCTAATGAAACAAAAATATAACTATTTGGCGATAATGACCATCGTTATGTTTGGTTGGAAAATGGGGGAGACTTGCAAGCCGAAGAACACCATACCAACCGTGAAGCACGGGGGTGGCAGCATCTTGTTGTGGGTGTGCTTTGCTGCATGAGGGACTGGTACACATCACAAAATAGATGGCATCATGAGGAGGAAAATGACGTGGATATATTGAAGCAACATCTCAAGACAACAGACAGGAAGTTAAAGCTTGGTTTCAAATGGACAATAACCCCAAGGACAACAAAGTCAGGCTACCCAAAACGTTTGACCCAAGTTAAAACAATTTAAAGGCAATGCAGACAAATACTAAATGAGTATTCGTCACTTCTGACCCACTGGGAATGTGATGAAAGAAAAAAGCTGAAATAATTCATTCTCTCTACTATTATTCTGTTTTTTCACATTCTTAAAATAAAGTGGTGACCCTAACTGACCTAAGACATGGAATTTTTACTAGGATTAAATGTCAGGAATTATGAAAAACTGAGTTTAAATGTATTTGGCTTAGGTGTAAATCTCAGACTTCAACTGTACATACAGTGCCTTGCGAAAGTATTCGGCCCCCTTGAACTTTGCAAACTTTTGACACATTTCAGGCTTCAAACATAAAGATATAAAACTGTATTTTTTTGTGAAGAATCAACAAGTGGGACACAATCATGAAGTGGAACGACATTTATTGGATATTTCAAACTTTTTTAACAAATCAAAAACTGAAAAATTGGGCGTGCAAAATTATTCAGCCCCTTTACTTTCAGTGCAGCAAACTCTCTCCAGAAGTTCAGTGAGGATCTCTGAATGATCCAATGTTGACCTAAATGACTAATGATGATAAATACAATCCACCTGTGTGTAATCAAGTCTCCGTATAAATGCACCTGCACTGTGATAGTCTCAGAGGTCCGTTAAAAGCGCAAAGAGCATCATGAAGAACAAGGAACACACCAGGCAGGTCCGAGATACTGTTGTGAAGAAGTTTAAAGCCGAATTTGGATACAAAAAGATTTCCCAAGCTTTAAACATCCCAAGGAGCACTGTGCAAGCGATAATATTGAAATGGAAGGAGTATCAGACCACTGCAAATCTACCAAGACCTGGCCGTCCCTCTAAACTTTCAGCTCATACAAGGAGAAGACTGATCAGAGATGCAGCCAAGAGGCCCATGATCACTCTGGATGAACTGCAGAGATCTACAGCTGAGGTGGGAGACTCTGTCCATAGGACAACAATCAGTCGTATATTGCACAAATCTGGCCTTTATGGAAGAGTGGCAAGAAGAAAGCCATTTATTAAAGATATCCATAAAAAGTGTCGTTTAAAGTTTGCCACAAGCCACCTGGGAGACACACCAAACATGTGGAAGAAGGTGCTCTGGTCAGATGAAACCAAAATTGAACTTTTTGGCAACAATGCAAAACGTTATGTTTGGCGTAAAAGCAACACAGCTGAACACACCATCCCCACTGTCAAACATGATGGTGGCAGCATCATGGTTTGGGCCTGCTTTTCTTCAGCAGGGACAGGGAAGATGGTTAAAATTGATGGGAAGATGGATGGAGCCAAATACAGGACCATTCTGGAAGAAAACCTGATGGAGTCTGCAAAAGACCTGAGACTGGGACGGAGATTTGTCTTCCAACAAGACAATGATCCAAAACATAAAGCAAAATCTACTATCTAATCAATGGAATGGTTAAAAAATAAACATATCCAGGTGTTAGAATGGCCAAGTCAAAGTCCAGACCTGAATCCAATCGAGAATCTGTGGAAAGAACTGAAAACTGCTGTTCACAAATGCTCTCCATCCAACCTCAATGAGCTCGAGCTGTTTTGCAAGGAGGAATGGGAAAAAATTTCAGTCTCTCGATGTGCAAAACTGATAGACATACCCCAAGCGACTTACAGCTGTAATCGCAGCAAAAGGTGGTGCTACAAAGTATTAACTTAAGGGGGCTGAATAATTTTGCACGCCCAATTTTTCAGTTTTTGATTTATTAAAAAAGTTTGAAATATCCAATAAATGTCGTTCCACTTCATGATTGTGTCCCACTTGTTGTTGATTCTTCACAAAAAAATACAGTTTTATATCTTTATGTTTGAAGCCTGAAATGTGGCAAAAGGTCGCAAAGTTCAAGGGGGCCGAATACTTTCGCAAGGCACTGTATATACACTGCTCAAAATATAAAGGGAACACTGAAATAACACATCCTAGATCTGAATGAATGAAATATTCTTATTAAATACTTTTTTCTTTACATAGTTGAATGTGCTGACAACAAAATCACACAAAAATGATCAATGGAAATCAAATTTATCAACCCATGGAGGTCTGGATTTGGAGTCACACTCAAAATTAAAGTGGAAAAACACTACAGGCTGATCCAACTTTGATGTAATGTCCTTAAAACAAGTCAAAATGAGGCTCAGTAGTGTGTGTGGCCTCCACGTGCCTGTATGATCTCCCTACAACGCCTGGGCATGCTCCTGATGAGGTGGCAGATGGTCTCCTGAGGGATCTCCTCCCAGACCTGGACTAAAGCATCCGCCAACTCCTGGACAGTCTGTTGTGCAACGTGGCGTTGGTGGATGGAGCGAGACATGATGTCCCAGATGTGTTCAATTGGATTCAGGTCTGGGGAACGGGCGGGCCAGTCCATAGCATCAATGCCTTCCTCTTGCAAGAACTGCTGACACACTCCAGCCACATGAGGTCTAGCATTGTCTTGCATTAGGAGGAACCCAGGACCAACTGCACCAGCATATGGTCTCACAATGGGTCTGAGGATCTCATCTCGGTACCTAATGGCAGTCAGGCTACCTCTGGCGAGCACATGGAGGGCTGTGCGGCCCCCCAAAGAAATGCCACCCCACACCATGACTGACCTACCGCCAAACCGGTCATGCTGGAGGATGTTGCAGGCAGCAGAACGTTCTCCACGGCGTCTCCAGACGCTGTCACGTCTGTCACGTGCTCAGTGTGAACCTGCTTTCATCTGTGAAGAGCACAGGGCACCAGTGGCGAATTTGCCAATCTTGGTGTTCTCTGGCAAATGCCAAACGTCCTGCACAGTGTTGGCTGTAAGCACAACCACCACCTGTGGACGTCAGGCCCTCATACCACCCTCATGGAGTCTGTTTCTGACCGTTTGAGCAGACACGTGCACATTTGTGGCCTGCTGGAGGTCATTTTGCAGGGCTCTGGCAGTGCTCCTCCTGCTCCTCCTTGCACAAAGGCGGAGGTAGCGGTCCTGGGTTGGGTTGTTGCCCTCCTACGGCCTCCTCCACGTCTCCTGATGTACTGGCATGTCTCCTGGTAGCGCCTCCATGCTCTGGACACTACGCTGACAGACACAGCAAACCTTCTTGCCACAGCTCGCATTGATGTTCCATCCTGGATGAGCTGCACTATCTGAGCCACTTGTGTGGGTTGTAGACTCCGTCTCATGCTACCACTAGAGTGAAAGCACCGCCAGCATTCAAAAGTGACCAAAACATCAGCCAGGAAGCATAGGAACTGAGAAGTGGTCTGTGGTCACCACCTGCAGAACCACTCCTTTATTGGGGGTGTCTTGCTAATTGCCTATAATGTTCACCTGTTGTCTATTCCATTTGCACAACAGCATGTGAAATTCATTGTCAATCAGTGCTGCTTCTTAAGTGGACAGTTTCATTTCACAGAAGTGTGATTGACTTGGAGTTACATTGTGTTGATTAAGTGTTCCCTTTATTTTTTTGGAGCAGTGTATATATATACACACACATATATACAGTGGGGCAAAAAAGTATTTAGTCAGCCACCAATTGTGCAAGTTCTCCCACTTAAAAAGATGAGGCCTGTAATTTTCATCATAGGTACACTTCAACTATGGCAGACAAAATGAGAAATAAAAATCCAGAAAATCACATAGTAGGATTTTAAATGAATTTATTTGCAAATGATGGTGGAAAATAAGTATTTGGTCACCTACAAACAAGCAAGATTTCTGGCTCTCACAGACCTGTAACTTCTTCTTTAAGAGGCTCCTCTGTCCACCACTCGTTACCTGTATTAATGGCACCTGTTTGAACTTGTTATCAGTATAAAACACACCTGTCCACAACCTCAAAACAGTCACACGCCAAACTCCACTATGGCCAAGACCAAAGAGCTGTCAAAGGACACCAGAAACAAAATTGCAGACCTGCACCAGGCTGGGAAGACTGAATCTGCAATAGGTAAGCAGCTTGGTTTGAAGAAATCAACTGTGGGAGAAGAAGAAATCAACTGTGGGAGCCACACAGGGTTAAAACTATTATGAGCTCTCCCACGGCATACTGGCCTTTGTCACTGCTGTGTGCGTGTGGCTGTGCGTGTGTGTCTGTGTCTGTGTCTGCGTGTGTGCGCGCGTCTTTGTGCGTGTCTGCGTGTGCGAGTCTGTCTTCAGCGGTGTGTTAGATAATGTGTGAGGCTGTGTCCTGTAAATGACCCAGAGGTTTTCTGCAGTTTGTTCCAATATAATGTGAGGTCCTCTAGAAAATACACACGGAGTCCATGTGTCCATTCAACAGGGGAGGAACGGTGACAGAGGCAGGAGGAACAGCTTATCTACAGGGATCCATCTCAGGCCTACAGCCCAATGGGGACCAGACTGGACCCAGGCATAATGTTGAGACAAGAGAAATCAGACAAAATATGTGTATGTGACCAACAAAATTTGATTTGATACAAGCTAGTGTTGTTGAGGAGACTTTGCAGGGTGAAGGAGACTAAGTGAGAAAGAGAGACATGTTTGGGGCAGACACTACAGGATGTATGAGACAGAGCGAGAGAGAGAGAGAGAGAGAGGGGCAGTTTTGAGGTCTACTCAACAGGGTGCATGGGAGAGGGAGTGTGACAAGGGGTGGTTTTGGGGGAGAGTCTACAGGGTGAATGAGATGGGGGGGGTCCAAGAGAACAGTATGTTCCTCATTATCCTGGCTCCCTGGGAGGGGCCTGGTGATGGCTCTATTCTGACCCCCACCAGGTCACAGGGTCAGTGCGGCACACAGGGTCAACACCTCAACTCCACTAACCAGCACCAACCAGACAGACACGCTATTATCACAACTAGGGGACAAAAACAGCTGGTCCAAAATACATTAGCACATTAGGCCTCAAAACTCACATACTAACACACACACACACACACACACACACACACACACACACACACACGTATTAATATATACGTACATACTAACACACACACACACACGTATTAATATATACGTACATAGTAACACACACACACATATTAATATATACATACATAGTAACACAATGACAAAGGAATAACAGCTCCTAAATTGAGGAAGTAGACACCCATTACCTTCCTGAAATATTTTGCTGTTACTTTGACAGTCTACAGGAAATTACTGACAAACTCAATCATCTGGTCCCTTAGTCTGAACATTGAAGCACCGTGTCAATAAGGAATAGAACGACACTGAACTCAAACATAAGACATTGGTCTCAGCACATAGTCAATTACAATGTTATGTACATTTAGATTTTTAGAAGCTGCATGTCATCGCTGTTTGAAGAAAACCTTGTTTTTGTGCCAATATACACTACCGTTCAAATGTTTGGGGTCACTTAGAAATGCTCTTGTTTTCCATGAAAACATACATGAAATGAATAGGAAATATAGCCAAGACGGTGACATGGTTATAAATAATTATTTTTTATTTAAATAATAATTGTGTCCTTCAAACCTACATTTGCAGCAATTACAGCCTTGCAGAACTTTGGCATTCTAGTTGTCAATTTGAGTTTGAGTTTATTTTATTTTTACAGGGACAGTGCACATTAATCAACATTTCAGTAAAAGTGCCGGTTTTAGCCAGCCGGCTAATTTGTTGAGGTAATCTGAAGAGATTTCATCCCATGCTTCCTGAAGCACCTCCCACAAATTGGATTGGCTTGATGGGCACTTCTTACGTACCATACGGTCAAGCTGCTCCCACAACAGCTCAATAGGGTTGAGATCCGGTGACTGTGCTGGCCACTCCATTATAGAAAGAATACCAGCTGACTGCTTCTTCCCTAAATAGTTATTGCATAGGTTGGAGCTGTACTTTGGGTCATAGTCCTGTTATAGGAGTAAATTGGCTCCAATTAAGCGCTGTCCACAGGGTGTGGCATGGCATTCCAAAATGGAGTGATGGCCTTCCTTCAAGATCCCCTTTACCCTGTACAAATGTCCCACTTTACACCCACCAAAGCACCCCCAGACCATCACATTGCCTCCACCATGCTTGACAGATGGCGTCAAGCACTCCTCCAGCATCTTTTAATTTTTTCTGCATCTCATGAATGCTCTTCTTTGTGATCCGAACACCTCAAACGTAGATTTGTCTGTCCATAACACTTTTTTCCAAACTTCCTCTGTCCAGTGTTTGTGTTATTTTTCCCACCTTAATCTTTTATTTTTATTGGCCAGTCTGAGATATGGCTTTCAGGGGGCAGCATTTTCACTTTTGGATGAATAGCGTGCCCAGAGTGAACTGCCTCCTACTCAGTCCCAGATGCTAATATATGCATATTATTAGTAGTATTGGATAGAAAATACTCTGAAGTTTCTAAAACTGTTTGCATGATGTCTGTGAGTATAACAGAACTCACATGGCAGGCGAAAACCTGAGAAAAATCCAACCATGAAGTGGGAAATCTGAGGTTTGTAGTTTTTCAAAGCTTGGCCTACCGAATACACAGTGTCTATGGGGTCAAGTTGCACTTCCTAAGGCTTCCACTTGATGTCAACCGTCTTTAGAAACTTGTTTCAGGCTTCTGCTATAAAGGAGGGGGGAATGGGAGCTGAATGAGTCAGTGGTCTGGCAGAGTGTCTCAGGCTTGTGACGCTCGGTCCCGACAGAGTTAGCTCTCGTTCAAGTGCTTTTCTACAGACAATGGAATTCTCCGGTTGGAACATTGAAGTTTTATGTTAAAAACATCCCAAAGATTGATTCCATACATCGTTTGACATGTTTCTTCGACCTGTAACGGAACTTTTAGAGTTTGTCTGGATGTAGTGCTCGCGCCTCATGAAGATGGATTACTGGGCTGAACACGCTAACAACAAGTGGCTATTTGTACATAAATGATGGACTTTATGGAACAGATCAGTCATTTATTGTCAACCTGGGATCCCTGGGAGTGCATTCTGATGAAGATCATCAAAGGTATGTGAATATGTATAATGTTATTTCTAACTTCTGCTGACTCCAACATGGAGGATATTTCTTTGGCTGGATTGGGCTCTGAGCGCCGTACTTAGATTATGCTATTTCCGTAAAGTTTTTTTAAAATCTGACACAGCTGTTGCATTAAGGAGAAGTCTATCTTTAATTCTGTGAATAACACTTGTATCTTTTATCAATGTTTATTATGAGTATTTCTGGGATTTGATGTGGCTATCTGCAAAATCACCGGATGTTTTGGAATCAAAACATTACTGCACGTAACGCGCCAATGTAAACTTAGATTTTTGGATATAAATATGCACATTATCGAACAAAACATACATGTATTGTTCAACATGATGTCCTATGAGTGTCATCTGATGACGATCATCAAATGTTAGTGATTAATTTTATCTATATTTCTGCTTTTTGTGACTCCTATCTTTGGCTGGAAAATGGCTGTGTGTTTTTTTCACTTGGCTCTGACCTAACATAATCATATGTTGCGCTTTCACTGTAAAGCCTTTTTGAAATCGGACACAATGGGTAGATTAACAAGATGTTAATCTTTCATTTGCTGTACTGAACTTGTTAATGTGTGAAAGTTACATATTTCTAAAAAATATTTCTGAATTTCGCGCCTTTTCAGCGGAATGTTGTCGAGCGGTCCAGCTAGCGGAACGCCTGCGCTAGAAAGGTTAATGAAGCTGCCAGTTAAGGATTTGTGAGGCATCCGTTTCTCAAACTAGACACTAATGTACTTGTCCTCTTGCGCAGTTGTGCACCGGGGCCTCCCACTCCTCTTTCTATTCTGGTTAGAGTCAGTTTGCTCTGTTCTGTAAAGGTACACAGTGTTGTCCAAGATCTTCAGTTTATTGGCAATTTCTCGCATGGAATAGCCTTCATTTCTCAGAATAAGAATAGACTGACGAGTTTCAGAAGAAAGTACTTTGTTTCTGGCCTGAAAACCCACAAATGCTGATGCTCCAGATACTCAACTAGTCTAAAGAAGGCCAGTTGTATTGCTTATTTAATAAGCACAACAGTTTTCAGCTCTGCTAGCATAATTGCAAAAAGGTTTTCAAATGATCAATTAGCCTTTTAAATGATAAACTTTATTTATTAGCTAACACAACATGCCATTGGAACCCAGGAGTGATGGTTGCTGATAATGGGCCTCTGTGCGCCTATGTAGATATTCCATTAAAAATCAGTCGTTTCCAGCTACAATAATCACTTACAACATTAACAATGTCTACACTGTATTTCTGATCAATTTGATGTTATTTTAAATAGACAAAAAAATTAGCTTTTCTTTCAAAAACAAGGACATTTTTAATTGACCCCAAACTTTTGAACGGCAGTGTATATAATATATTTTTGACATGTATTGAAATCAGTAACTCTTCAATGTACAAAGAAAATGTATTTAAAATAACTTCTAAAGTTTCAAAATATGTATGTTTGTTGATGGCAAAACATGGCTGTTTTTAAATGTCCTGAAAAGTGTTTTCAGACAGCATTTGATGTGTAAATATCTGAGAAATATACACCAAAACCCTGTAGCACAGGAATATAAATGAATGTATAGAAACGCATGCAGTCCTCTTTCCCCCCCTCTTCCTAAGACCCTGAAAAAAACCAGTGTAGATATTCCACCAGATTTAGGCTTTTTTCCTGGGCACACACAGACAGCACAAATATTTACTATGTGCTCTTCAGACTGCGAGCTGAACACAAGAATAGTGGGGGAAGTTACATTTTTAATCGTACAATTTTTTGCCTTCAAGCAAACAAGCTGAATACAAGAAGGCTAGCGCCAACACACACACACACACACTTTTTGTGTCCTTCGGCAAATTCTCCTTTTTCACTCTTGCATGAAGTACAAAAAAATGAAGAGGAGAAGAGAAGGAAAGGGAAGAGAAAATGTCCCCACAGAGTTTTTCTCCCTTCCTGGTGCGAGCGCGGGCCCCCGCAGAGCCCCTATGTAATTTCCAGTCCCTCAGAATTCAGGTATTAATAAAGGCCCCATGGGGAACTGCACACAATATAACCCTACATTTTCAGGCATTATGAAAGGACGCCCCCAGGGGTCTTTGGCTCAAATGTATGAAATGCAGGCATTGTAAAAAAAACACCCCAGGGGAGTCCCCCTGCAATAGAAATCTGCTGAATTCAAAGCATTTTCGGGGCTCTGGTGGGAGCCATTACTCCCTCTGGAAGCTTTTTTTCCTATTTTTTTTACAAAACATGTGTTGCTGACATGTTGACAGATTGCTGTTTAGGTGCATGCACAAGCCGAGTCTTTTCAGAGACAGAGCACCGCACTCTGCCAGAGGCTCTCAGCGCCCAAAACTGGTACCATACATTTTATAACAGGGAGAGGAAAGTAGGCTGGAAGAGAGAGAGAGAGAGAGAGAGAGAGAGAGAGAGAGAGAGAGAGAGAGAGAGAGAGAGAGAGAGAGAGAGAGAGAGAGAGAGAGAGAGAGAGAGACAGAGAGACAGAGAGACAGAGAGACAGAGAGACAGAGAGAGAGACAGAGAGACAGAGAGAGAGAAGAAGAAGAAAGAGAGGGACGGAACGATAGAAGAGGAATAGAAAGACAGAACGAGGGAGGGGAATAAATGGAGGGAGGAAGAGGGAGGGAGAGAGAGAGAGAGAGAGAACTTTGTGAAAAATGAACCCTGTGATGAACAACAACCCTCCTCCGCCTCACCCCCACTTCTTCCGCTCTCTGCATGCTGTGCCCCCCTTCCCTCCTCTCAATCCTCCTCTCCTATAGAGGCAGGGCTCTTGCTCTCCCTGGAAAACCTGAGTTTACAACCAGCTGTGACTGCATTTGTATCTGTGCCAAGGGCTTAGTGGAGGAATCTTCAGGCCACCCTTAGGCTCCAAACAGAGGGAGGGAGGGAAGGAGAGCGGGAGGGAGAAAGAAGGAAACGGAGGGAGAGATACAGAGAAAGCAGCAAAACCCAGCTAACACCAATAAGATGTGATATACCCACAGTCCAATGTGTTTACTCTGTCAAACACACTCAAATCAAAATAGCTTTTACTTAATAGACAGAAACAGACAAAACCACACACAAACAGTACCATATGGTGCACACACACACACACACACAAAGAAAGGAGCTGTCTGGTGATTTTGCCTCAGGTTGCAGGCCTCTCTTATCCCAACCTCTTCTCACTACTCTCCCTCCCTCAACCACCCTCGCCTTCTCTTTCTCTCCCTCTCTCCCTCCCTCAACCACCCTCGCCTTCTCTCCATCTCCCTCAACCACCCTCGCCTTCTCTTTCTCTCCCTCCCTCCCTCAACCACCCTCGCCTTCTCTTTCTCTCCCTCCCTCAACCACCCTCGCCTTCTCTTTCTCTCCATCTCCCTCAACCACCCTCGCCTTTTCTTTCTCTCCATCTCCCTCAACCACCCTCGCCTTCTCTTTCTCTTCATCTCCCTCAACCACCCTCGCCTTCTCTTTCTCTCCATCTCCCTCAACCACCCTCGCCTTCTCTTTCTCTCCATCTCCCTCAACCACCCTCGCCTTTTCTTTCTCTCCATCTCCCTCAACCACCCTCGCCTTCTCTTTCTCTTCATCTCCCTCAACCACCCTCGCCTTCTCTTTCTCTCCATCTCCCTCAACCACCCTCGCCTTCTCTTTCTCTCCATCTCCCTCAACCACCCTCGCCTTCTCTTTCTCTCCATCTCCCTCAACCACCCTCGCCTTCTCTTTCTCTCCATCTCCCTCAACCACCCTCGCCTTCTCTTTCTCTCCATCTCCCTCAACCACCCTCGCCTTCTCTTTCTCTCCATCTCCCTCAACCACCCTCGCCTTTTCTTTCTCTCCATCTCCCTCAACCACCCTCGTCTTCTTTTTCTCTCCATCTCCCTCAACCACTCTCATTCTCCTTGTCTTTCTCCCTCCCTCTCGGTTGAGGAAAGTGATCTGTGGCTTTAATAAGAGCCCTGTCCTCGTGTCGGATCCAGCTGCCACCATGACGACAGGCAGGAAGGAGAATGGAAATGTATTCATGGCGTTGGGAACCTGGGGCGAGGGGGGCACGGGGCACCCTAGAGACATCCAATCACCCAGGGACCCCCGCCTTAAACAGACACTCTACCCTCTCCTTTCTCCCTCCCCCTCTCTTTCTAGACAGATTCCCTGGCAGGCAGGCTGGGGGCTCTAACACCATGCCCACCTGCTGAGGAAAGAGAGCACAGCTGCACCCAGAGATAGAGAGAGATTGAGGAGGAGAAAGTATATGATCTTAGAGGGAGAGCGAGAGAGAGAGAAAAAAAAGAAGGGAGAGAGTGAAATGGAGCAGCAGTGAGAGTCAGATTCCAGTCTCCTCGTCTCATGGGTGACCGTGCCAGGCAGACAGAGGGCATACGGGGCATGCTGGAGCTCGACCTAAATGTCCCGACACCCTTTTCCTCTACCAAACACACACAGCCTGTGCTTCATGTCCTGCATGAACACACACAAGTAAACACCAATATGCTAGCACTTGCAATAGCCATACGTCTTAGAATGTATGCATGTTTGCATTAGTATGTATGAGACCAGATGTGTATCTGTAAGAGGAAACTAGCTATACATCAACTGCCGTGTTGTTTGAAGGATGCTGAAATTCTCCCACTCCCTTCTCTCTCGCTCGCTCTCTCTTCCTCCCTCGCTCTGAGGTGAGGGTGTGAGTAATACAGTGCTTTCTAACTGCCGAGTCTGTAATCCCCCTCTCTCACACATACACACTCTCTCTCTCCCCCGCGCTCCTAACAGCTCTTTTCAGTCTCCTGAAGGCGGGTTAACTAGTGCTCACCTCCTATTTGTATCTGACAGGCTGAAGCACCACCCCCCTCTCCTGACTGACAGCTCTCTCACCCACCCACAGAGCTCCACTGTTCAGCACCAGCAGACCCGTCACTGCCTACTTCAAAACTCTCCCTCTCTCAGTATCTTGCTATATTATCCTCCTTCACTGCATAGATACCCTGGACACTTCTGTGTGTGTGTGTGTGTGTGTGTGTGTGTGTGTGTGTGTGTGTGTGTGTGTGTGTGTGTGTGTGTGTGTGTGTGTGTGTGTGTGTGTGTGTGTGTGTGTGTGTGTGTGTGTGTGTGTGTGTGTGTGTGTGTGTGAATGTGCTAACTCTCTGCCCCCCACTTTCCCGCTGCTATGCCACATGGGTTGAAGAGCAGAGGTGTGTGTGTATGTGTATGAGATGGGGGGAAGTCTGCTATATATAAACCAGCCAAACTAAACAGAGGATTGCAGCATAAACACAGGGCCCCCCACAGAATGGAGTGGAGGACGAGCCCGTTCTGTCTTGAGGAGGGGAGGGGGGGGTCTGAATGGTCCCATTGGCTCAGGCTGGCCCACTGGTTCTGTGATGGTGCCTGTGGTGTCTTAACCCCGGGGCCCACACCTCCTATGCCACCCCCCGGCACTCAGCTCCAGCCCTGCCAGGCCATGGGGATGTGGGCAGGGGCGGGGGTCATCTGTGCAGCGCTGCGGGGGAGAGGGGGGATGCAGATGGAGGGGTTCTCACAGCCAGAGCCCAACCTTGACCGGTCGCAGGGCAGCAGAGCGGAGCAGCGAATGTTCTCCATTTGATCTCTAGGTTTTTTCCAAGCTCTCCTCGGGGAGCCAGTGCTACAGATTTCTTATCCTGTTGAGACTCTCCACAGACTCTTCCCACACAACGGCACGCATGCACAGATCAACCTCTAGTATTGGTCTCTCTGACACGCACACACACACACACACACACACAACCATGCATAAGGCCTAACACACCATTCATGTTCCACAGAAACACAGACGTACACACACAAAAAAACTAAATTAAATAGAAAAAACACTACACAGGCCTATGTCAAGGAAATAGACATCCTCTAACAAACACACCGCTTCCACACAGCTAACACAAACACGTCGCTTCCACACAGCTAACAAACACACCGCTTCCACACAGCTAACACAAACACGTCGCTTCCACACAGCTAACACAAACACGCCGCTTCCACACAGCTAACACAAACACACCGCTTCCACACAGCTAACAAACACTCCGCTTCCACACAGCTAACACAAACACACCGCTTCCACACAGCTAACAAACACTCCGCTTCCACACAGCTAACACAAACACGTCGCTTCCACACAGCTAACAAACACACCGCTTCCACACAGCTAACACAAACACGTCGCTTCCACACAGCTAACACAAACACACCGCTTCCACACAGCTAACAAACACTCAGCTTCCACACAGCTAACACAAACACACCGCTTCCACACAGCTAACAAACACACCGCTTCCACACAGCTAACACAAACACGCCGCTTCCACACAGCTAACACAAACACGTCGCTTCTACACAGCTAACACAAACACGCCACTTCCACACAGCTAACACAAACACGTCGCTTCCACACAGCTTACACAAACACGCCGCTTCCACACAGCTAACACAAACACTCCGCTTCCACACAGCTAACACAAACACACGCTTCCACACAGCTAACACAAACACACGCTTCCACACAGCTAACACAAACACACCACTTCCACACAGCTAACACAAACACGCCGCTTCCACACAGCTAACACAAACACGCCGCTTCCACACAGCTAACACAAACACGCCGCTTCCACACAGCTAACACAAACATGCCGCTTCCACACAGCTAACACAAACACTCCGCTTCCACACAGCTAACACAAATACTCCGCTTCCACACAGCTAACAAACATGCCGCTTCCACACAGCTAACACAAACACGTCGCTTCCACACAGCTAACACAAACACGCCGCTTCCACACAGCTAACACAAACACGCCGCTTCCACACAGCTAGCAAACACGCCGCTTCCACACAGCTAACACAAACACGCCGCTTCCACACAGCTAACACAAACACGTCGCTTCCACACAGCTAACCAACACGTCGCTTCCACACAGCTAACAAACACGTCGCTTCCACACAGCTAACACAAACACGCCGCTTCCACACAGCTAACACAAACACGTCGCTTCCACACAGCTAACACAAACACGCCGCTTCCACACAGCTAACACAAACACGCCGCTTCCACACAGCTAACACAAACACACCGCTTTCACACAGCTAACACAAACACACCACTTCCACACAGCTAACACAAACACGCCGCTTCCACACAGCTAACACAAACACGCCGCTTCCACACAGCTAACACAAACACGCCGCTTCCACACAGCTAACACAAACACGCCGCTTCCACACAGCTAACACAAACACGCCGCTTCCACACAGCTAACACAAACACGCCGCTTCCACACAGCTAACACAAACACATGCTTCCACACAGCTAACACAAACACACCGCTTCCACACAGCTAACACAAACATGGCCTCTCCAGCAGAGTCAACAGCAGCAGGAGGAAGGATGTATTGCAGTGAGTTTCTCTATAAAGGCCCAGCCCTGGACTAAACTAGACTAGACTAGACTGGACTGGACTAGACTGGAATAGACTAAACTAGACTAGACTGGACTAGACTAGACTGGACTGGCAGCCAGAGTATGCTAAGAGCAGCTCATAGTCTGGCTGATCACATGGCTTCTGTACACTGGGTGGCCTATTGGTCATAAAAATATTTCAGGGATGAAAACTAAAACATAAAATCTAATGTGGCCTGTTGGGACTCTTATTAGCAGAAAAAGATGAGAGAGAGCGCACGAGAAAGAGACGGGGGTCAGATCAGGGGAGACTATTACCCCATTAGGGCTCAGAGGGTGGAGGGGGCAGGCAGAGAAACCACGTGTTGAAAAGGGGTTTTGGGTGAGGCGGTAGAGAGAGCAGAGCAGCCCTTCAGCTCAACAGGCTTCCCAAACAAAGCTCTGGCCCACCAGGCCCCTACCAACACAGCTGCACTGCCCCGATACACAGACACTGTCTAGAGTTACTGCTTCTCTCGGATACGCCCAGGCAGAGCAGGTCTGTGTGGGCCATGGAGTGAGAGAGACCAGCATGCAGAACGCAGGGGGATATTACAGGATTTCAGGTGAAATTCACCGGTCACACTGGCTTATGTCAGCCATGGAATGGAATTACTCCATGGCATTATGCCTGTGCTCAGTCCCCCTGCAGACAGTATGGTCTCCCAGATCATTATGCCTGTGCTCAGTCCCCCTGCAGACAGCATAGTCTCCCAGATCATTATGCCTGTGCTCAGTCCCCCTGCAGACAGTATGGTCTCCCAGATCATTATGCCTGTGCTCAGTCCCCCTGCAGACAGCATGGCCTCCCAGATCATTATGCCTGTGCTCAGTCCCCCTGCAGACAGCATGGCCTCCCAGATCATTATGCCTGTGCTCAGTCCCCCTGCAGACAGTATGGTCTCCCAGATCATTATGCCTGTGCTCAGTCCCCCTGCAGACAGTATGGTCTCCCAGATCATTATGCCTGTGCTCAGTCCCCCTGCAGACAGCATGGTCTCCCAGATCATTATGCCTGTGCTCAGTCCCCCTGCAGACAGTATGGTCTCCCAGATCATTATGCCTGTGCTCAGTCCCCCTGCAGACAGTATGGTCTCCCAGATCATTATGCCTGTGCTCAGTCCCCCTGGAGACAGTATGGTCTCCCAGATCATTATGCCTGTGCTCAGTCCCCCTGCAGACAGTATGGTCTCCCAGATCATTATGCCTGTGCTCAGTCCCCCTGCAGACAGTATGGTCTCCCAGATCATTATGCCTGTGCTCAGTCCCCCTGCAGACAGTATGGTCTCCCAGAACATTATGCCTGTGCTCAGTCCCCCTGCAGACAGTATGGCCTCCCAGATCATTATGCCTGTGCTCAGTCCCCCTGCAGACAGCATGGCCTCCCAGACCATTATGCCTGTGCTCAGTCCCCCTGCAGACAGCATGGCCTCCCAGAACATTATGCCTGTGCTCAGTCCCCCTGCAAACAGTATGGCCTCCCAGATCATTATGCCTGTGCTCAGTCCCCCTGCAGACAGCATGGTCTCCCAGATCATTATGCCTGTGCTCAGTCCCCCTGCAGACAGTATGGTCTCCCAGATCATTATGCCTGTGCTCAGTCCCCCTGCAAACAGTATGGCCTCCCAGATCATTATGCCTGTGCTCAGTCCCCCTGCAGACAGTATGGCCTCCCAGATCATTATGCCTGTGCTCAGTCCCCCTGCAGACAGTATGGCCTCCCAGACTCACATGTACTCAGAGTAATAGGAAATTAATGGAGCCACTTTATGAACCTGCTGCCGAGTGGCTGAATTACCTGCCACTTGTCTAAACACCTGGGACCCATCATCTAGTCTACTGCCATCCCCACAAGATGGCCTCCCAGCTCTGACTACCACCCATACCAAGATGGCCTTCCAGTTCTGACTACCACCGATACCAAGATGGCCTCCCAGCTCTGACTACCACCGATACCAAGATGGCCTCCCAGCTCTGACTACCACCGATACCAAGATGGCCTCCCAGCTCTGACTACCACCCATACCAAGATGGCCTCCCAGTTCTGATTACCACTGATACCAAGATGGCCTCCCAGTTCTGACTACCACCCATACCAAGATGGCCTCCGATTCTGTGAATCGCTAATCAAGTAAGCATGTGTAAGCACACACACACAGAGTGGTGGCGTGTGTTTATCCCCAACAGATAGAGGGACGGAGGCAGCACAAGGCAGAATCCCAGGGGTGCCACAGAGAACTTAAAAGGATTCGTCAGTGAATGTTTTTTAATTTACCGTTCTTTTCAATAATAATATTAAAGCTGAGGTCCAGGGGGAATACCAGCCACCAGTCGAAGCCTGGGATTATTCTGCAATCTCCACCACTCACTCCCTGGGGACCGTATGTTTTATTTCATTTCTTTCCTTCTTTCTTTTCTTTCACTCTCTCTTCACTCAGCAACATGTAGTTCTCCCTTGACTCTGAGCTGAAATCACATCTCCCAGCCTTCACTCTGACAGGCGGAGGAAGGGAGGGAGTCGCCAAAGAGGAACATCAGCGTGAGACACGTTTCAGTTCTGGGTCATCCAGTGTCATTCAGCATTAGGGTGTACGCAACACAATACGTAAACGTTAAGTATCTAATGTCCAACCAACCCCTGGGTCACTCAGTCATACACCTACCCTGTGTGAGCTCAGGCCATGCTCCCTTTCCCTGTCTGAACTCACACTAAGCCCCCCCCTCCCATAGTCCCCAACGTGACTCCCCCTCCCCTATCAAACACACACACAAAATCGCGCTACGGGCTGTTATGTTAGGAGCTTGAGTGGCTCTGTCGATCGTTTTTGCGGTCATTAAGGAGCCTTGATTAATCTGGAACCAGATGCTCCTGCAGGGGGCCCTGGAGCCTTCCATTAATTCCAACGCTCCTAATAACTCCTATTGTGTGACCTGTGTTAGCTTTAAAACAAGTCTGTCCCTTAGGAACACTAAACAACACTGGTGTTAGTGGCGTATGACTACAGCCAACAGCAATAGGAGCCCGGAGAGTGGGGGGGGGGGGGGGGCTTAGCCAGTCAGAACCAATCATGTGTCTAAGGCTTGAAGTGAAATATCAAATGTAAATGCGCTCACATAGCTAACTTGTTTAATCTACACCAGTACACCAAGGTCTGAATGGAATTAAACTGAGATGGGTCAAAAGGTACAACACTGGATATACATACCAAAGCAAACCCAGTCAGACAGTTACATAAGGACACAGGGCCCGATTCCATCCAGTCTATCATGGCAATGTGCACATATTCACACACCTCCTTATTCTGAAAACTGCAGACCTTTAGCTACCCGTGATGGGGTCCACCCAGCATTTACTGTGCACATTTGCTACAATTCAACAATATAATGACTATGGGGAAAAAATTATTTGATATGCTACCATTTAAAGATGCACTATGAAGACCTTTCGCTGTAATTTCCTGGTTATTACAATTCTTACACAGTACCAGTCAAAAGTTTGGGCACACCTACTCATTCAAGGGTTTCTCTTCATTTTTACTCTTTTCTACATCGTAGAATAATAATGAAGACATCAAAACTATGAAATAACACATATGGAACCATGTAATAACCAAAATAATAATTTGTTTTATACATTGTAGAATAATAGTGAAGACACCACAAAAAAATAAAATTAAGAAGTGTTAAACAAATCAAAATAGATTTCATATTTGAGGTTCTTCAAAGTAGCACCCTTCGCCTTGATGACAGCTTTGCACACTCTTGCATTCTCTCAACCAGCTTCATGAGGTAGTCACCTGGAATACATTTCAATTAACAGGTGTGCCTTGTTAAAAGTTCATTTGTGGAATGTTTTTTTCCTTCTTAATGCATTTGAGCCAATCAATTGTGTTGTGACAAGGTAGGGGTGGTATACAGAAGATAGCCTTATTTGGTAAAATACCAAGTCCATATTATGACAAGAACAGCTCAAATAAGCAAAGAGAAACAACAGTCCATTATGACTGACATGAAAGTCAGTCAATCTGGAAAATGTCAATAACTTTGAAAATGTCTTCAAGCGCAGTCACAAAAACCATCAGCGCTATGATGAAACTGACTCTCATGAGGACCGCCACAGGAAAGTAAGACCCAGAGTTACCTCTGCTGCAGAGGATAAGTTCATTAGAGTTACCAGCCTTAGAAATTGCAGCCCAAATAAATGTTTCACAGAGTTCAAGTAACAGACACATTTCAGCATCAACTGTTCAAAGGAGACTGTGTGGATCAGGCCTTCATGGTTGAATTGCTGCAAATAAACCACTACTAAAGGACACCAATAAGAAGAATAGACTTGCATGGGCCTAGACACACAAGCAATGGACATTAGACTGGTGGAAATATGTCCTTTGGTCTGATGAGTCCAAATTTGAGATTTCTGCTTCCAACCGCCATATCTTTTTGGGGAGCAGAGTAGGTGAACGGATGATCTCCGCATGTGTAGTTCCCACCGTGAAGCATGGAGGAGGTGGTGTGATGGTGTGGAGGTGCATTGCTGGTGACACTGTCTGATTTATTTAGAATTCAAGGCACACAACCAGCATGGCTAACGCAGCAATACACCATCCCATCTGTTTTGCCCTTAGTGGGACTATAATTTGTTTTTCAACAGGACAATGACCCAACACACCTCCAGGCTGTGCAAGTGCAATTTTACCAAGAAAGCTGCATCAGATGACCTCGCCTACACAATCACCTGACCTCAACCCAATTGAGATGGTTTGGGATGAGTTGGACCGCAGACTGAAGGAAATGCAGCCAACAAATGCTCAGCATGTGGGAACTCCTTCAAGACTGTAGGAAAAGCATTCCAGGTGAAGCTGGTTGAGAGAGTGCCAAGAGTGTGCAAAGCTGTCATCAAAGCAAAGGGTGGCTACTTTGAAGAATCTAAAATATATTGTGATTTGTGAAACACTTTTTTGGTTACTACATGATTCCATGTGTTATTTCATAGTTTATGTCTTCACTATTATTCTACAATGTAGAAAATAGTACAAAAAGAAAAACCCTTGAATGAGTAGGTGTGTCAAAACTTTTGACTGGTTCTGTAATTCGCCCAATTTCAGTTAGTGACAAAACAACCATGTATAGTGTGGAGAATCATTGTACCATTTAAACCACTGTGAAATATATTTTCCATAACAAAAATGTTTGTATTTTCAGCGGATTGAAGCGGGTGTACAAAACCGAAAGTAAAAGACGCAAAAACAAAATGTAAGAACGGGAAGCATAGAAATAGAGCACATAGATCAGATCTACCTTTCTTCTTAGACTTGATTTCTATGTGAATGACAGATCTATAAGTCACATGTCCATGTGAATTTGGTCAGGTCACCCAAAACGTTACATAATGTAGCTTAAATACTACTCAAGGTATTGGATTGATTGAACTGAAAGGTGGTAACGACCCGAGTCCCCTGGCCCCAAAATAACTGTTTGTGGATGTAGCCCACCCTGTGTTTATCTTACCTGCAGTGTAGTGTATTAATCTCAGTGTGTGTATGATGTCTTACCTGCAGGGCAGTGGTTGGTGCGGTGGTCAGTCAGCTTCGCCAGACACTCAAAGTCCTGCTGGCAGTTGTCGCAGGTGAAGATGGACTCATCGTCCAGGTCATCATCCCCAATGCGGTCGTCATGGCTGGTGACACTGTGGTCCCCATCCTCTAGGGCTGCACGCCGTTCCTTCCTCGCCGCCTCGCGGTCCAATGCAGCAGGGACATCTGGGACAAAAACACAGAGAGAGGGAAACTGAGTACCAGCATGTGACTCATACAGCCGGAACTACTGATCTACTGGAGATTGGTCAGAGGTAATAGATTATTTTTTTATTGAGTCAATTTGTACCAGCAATTGAACGGGACAAGCACTATTTCAAGTCCATCTCATACTAAAGATGTCCCTGGTCACATGCCCTGTGTGTGCTCTCTAATGGAGAGTCTATGTGAGGTGGCATTAGAGGGTGTATAAGGACTCAGGGCTCTGGAGGGAGACGACTCATGCCAGCCTGTGTGCCCACGCTGCCACTCATGGCATGCAGAGAGGAGGACCAGTGGAAAAATCGGCCTCCACAATCCTCCCTCCACCATTGTGGCTCCATTTTCACACCTTATTATCACATTAAACGCTCTGTTCCAAAAGGACTGGAGACTGAGGAGGGAGGGAGGGAAAGGGACAGAGAGAAAGAAAGAGAGATGGGGAATGTCAGTGCAGAAGAGGAGGGTGGTAAAGGGAAAGAGAGATGGAGAGGGAGTGGGGGTGGTTTTGCTGGCTGGCTCCCTAAGGCTCCACATCCTGTCTAATCATGGTGGACTTGTGCAATCAGAGGAGAGCAGGAGGAGGCCATTCCTGCACTCCAAAGCTTTGATTTGGCAGTGCCCAGCGCTCTTCCCGCCCGCCATTCTGCTGCTGATAATGGGCTCTGGCCCATGACCCCAGCCCCACAGCACAACTTAGGTAGGGAGAGAGAGTGTCTGGGCTGGATCAGGGAGATAGAGACTGTGTGTGGAGGTGCTCTAATTCCACACTTGTCCTCTCGGGGAGAGATGCGGAGGGTGGATGGTGGGATGAATGGATGGAGGGATGAATGGAGCATTTAGGGGGGAAAGAGTGGGAGGGAGGGTTATGGCCATCTGTCCAGTGGTGAGAGCACCGTCTGGACAGGGAGGAGAGTGGCCCCTAACTGATGCTACACGGACACAGTCCTACACTGCAGTCACAAAGACACAGGCACCTTTACACGTCTAGACATGAACACACCCACATATTCATTGATATGCGCCTTAAACAATCTTTCATCCATGACAGAGGAAATGCATATTAGCAGTCAAACACATGCACACACATGAATGCACAATCTAACTAACATTAATACATGCATGTGTACACACACACACACCGTCATTCCCCCAGGTGCCCTCACGCCAGAGGTATGGGTACTGCCAACTCCAGTACATGCCAGCACAACCGGCTACCATGACAACAAGGGAGGAGCCAGATGGGACCTTGCTCTTCCCCTCTCCACCTCTCCCCCCCCCCCCCCCCCCATCTCTCCTTCCCTCTTCTCCACAGGGCTCAGGGAGATGGATGGGGCTCGGCAGGAGGAAGAGGAGAGGATGAGAGTGCCTGGCACGGTTGGGAGGGTGTTTGGTGTGTGTGTGTGTGTGTGTGTGTGGGGGGGGGGGGGGGGGGGGGCGCCCCATGCCATACAGCAACCCCTCCTCAGCCCCCCACCACCCCCACTCTACAGCAGCCCCCTCTCCTCCAGTAAGCCTTTCAAATCTCTGATGGAGGAGGGGGTCTCAGGGGGGGGGTCCGGAGCACACTTCATTTAGAGGCCTTCTACACAGTGCTGCTGCCTCCGTCATTAGGCCTCCCTGGATGTGCCTGCTACTGGGGAAGATTGATACGGTGGTGGTGCGCACCCCAGCTGTACCCACTGCAGCTCCAGCAGTGGCCCTGATGAACACAGAGCACACTATTTATCTGGAAGGAGGAGATGAGAGGATAATGGTCCTGATTGGCGGAGAATCGTTTTTCGGGAGAGGTGACGGATACTAGTCAACGTAAAAAAAGTGAGCTGGCTTCTCTACCTGGTGTAGACCACACCACTGTAATAGGACTCACAATGGTTAGGAGAGGGTTTACAGCTAAACGTTACTGCACAGTTGTAAAGTCTAACACTGGCACCATATCGAAGATAAAGTCCTATAGTTGAATGTTATCATTCACACAGCAACACCGCCCTCACAGGCAAAGACAAAACACAATACAATATTACCCAACCAGACGCACACACACCTAGATGTGCCGTAATGTGTGCTGAGGTCATTACTAATAAGGCTCTGCAGAGTCGTTTGAGACGCGCAGAGTGTTTTCAAACATAATTCAATTTGAGGGGAGGAAACCAAAATGAAATGAGGGCTTACGTTGGAAGTGGTGTCCAAGGAGACTAATGATTTCTAAATGGCCATTCAGATGAACAAGGCCTCTTTATGCCCCCAGATATATTCTGAGAGACCATATTTCTCATCCAGACAGCCTGCTTTCTGCCTACCTGTCTGCTAGGTTGGAGAGCTAAACATGCACAGTGCTCTGTCAATGGTTAATGCAATGACAGCCCTGCTAGTGGCCAGTTTTCCTCTGCAAATAGTAAACGATAATGTTCCTAGATATCATGTAGCAAACACAAATGACATGTCTGTGTGAGGTTAATAAGGTCGTAGGTCGTAACACCTTTCTCTGTTAGGCAGACATGGCAGCAGGTATTCTGACAAGATAGTTGTGGAGATAATGATTGATACGTTTCATCTTAAAATACATGCCGTTTAAACTCAATGCTCCTGACCACTGTCTGCATAAAACAATACCTACCCAAGAACACATTTTACCCTCAAAGGCAGTTTTAACTGACCCCATTACATTATCCTATACCCCCTCTCCTCCTCTACTTTTGCATTCATATGTTTGTTTTATCCCTCATTTAATAGTCCACTCCTGGCTGCCCCCCTCCCCGGTATCCCATCCAGAGTAGGGACACTTAATGAGGGCCTAGGGCTTCCAGGGGTGGAGGAGTGTTGGGGACACAGGCAGGGTCTGCATGGCGTGCAGTGGTAATCCCAGCAGCACACGTCATGTCTCCCTGTGCCAGCTGGAGCTCCTGTCCCCCACTCTGCGGAGAGCCATTATCTCTGAGTCACAGACCGTCACCACGCCAAGAGGCAAAAACACACAAAAAACAAACACTCATACACACATTTACACAAACACATAGTACACACGCACACACATTTACATACACACACAGTCAGATAAAATTAACTCACATACACAAACACGCACCAGACTTGCGTTCAAAAACTATTTCAAATATCTCAATTACTTTCACATACATTGGAAGTAAGTATTCAGATACTTTTTATTTGAAAATACAAGTAGTTAAATGTAAAATGTATTTGGAAATAAACTTGGAAAGTATTTAAAATACTCAAATACATTGACTCGAATACACTCCCATGCAGTTAACCTAGGTATTCGAAAAGACTATTTGAAATAAGTATTTAAAAATACTGTCAAATACAATTTGGCAGACTATTCACATACTTATTTTGGGCTGAGACAATGTACAATCTCCATATATCCCCCCTCAAAAAAATCACCTGGGACAGAAAATGGAGTAATGGTCAGAAAGAGAAGAGGAGGAAACTGGAGAAACACTTGGAGAAGAGGTGTACATTTAAGAAGAGACCAGTGGAGTTAACAGGGTGAGAACATGGTCCTACAGTAATGATAGGATGGTCATCTTAACCCTTCCCCTTAACATCTACAACTGGACTGGCACTTCCTGGTTGTAGAGGAGAAAGGAATCACTGCATACCAGCAGGTTGTGCTCAAAGTAATACTCTTACAATATACTGTAATAATCAGTAATTGGTTTGATTTCAATTCGCTTTAATGCTATGGAGATACAGTATGCTAAGAGTAATAATTTGCTCGTTGGCAAGTGTACTTTCAGATTTTATTCAACTAATTATTTCCTCATGAATAAGGTCACACTTTTCATATCTGCTGATTAAGCCTCATAGATTGTGTGTGTGTGTGTTTATGAGAGGGAGGAGGGTGTCTAATGTTTGTAGATAATGCCCCTCTCCCGCTCTTGCTCCCTCTCAGAGGAAAGGCAAACAGACATGTTTGTGTGGGGTAATTAGATGAAGAGAAGTGAATTAACAGAATCCACAGAGCAGTGGTGTTGCTGAGGAGAGGCCCGCCTTGCTGGGACCCGCTAATTACCGCTCGTTAGGTTGATATGTTTTTTTCCTCCTGTTTTAACGGTGCAAAGCTCCAACGTGAGATGTGGAAATAATTAGGAGCTGGGCGATGTGGGCTTAATGGACACCGCCAGGCATGCGACGGGGGAGACAAGACAAGACAAAGGCAACAGCAAAGACAGAGAGTCTCTCTTTCTCCCTCCCTCACTGCACCATCAGAGTACTGCGATCCCCATCTTAGATGTACACGGAGGTAAAGAGATCTACTCTCACCTCTTATAATCAGCTTAACAAATATTATTTGACTTGGAATAAACACCAGCTGAACTGAAATACTAGTCAAATGTCTGGGAATGTTCAGAGATGCTCCCTCCCCTCCGCTCAAAATGCTCAGAACCAAAACCTACATTTAAGTGCCTTTTGAGTTTTGACATTTAAAGTGAAGCTCGTTACGATCCCCCTGGCTAGTTCCAGTCCCAATGTCCTGACCTCTGGAGGCAGAGCAGTTTCCTATTACTCATACAGTGGGCACGCAACGGAAGTGTGACTTGATCGTACTGTACACAGAGGGAGAATACAGGCATACCGCAAACAGAATACAGACACTTTATTGGAGTCCTCAGAGAGAGTGAGTGAGTGAGTGAGTGAGAGGGAGAGAGAGAGAGAAATAAACTGTATGAGCGGATGGAGCACAGAGTCAGGACTAGGTGTTGGAGCAGTGCTGTGAGCCAGGACGGAGGCCTGTTTGGGACACACTTGCGCTAAGAGAGGCGTAAATCTGCAGGACACCTGGCCCTGGGTCGCCCAAACACGGCCGGTACACCACTCCACCGCCATCACTATCCAGCCTGCCTGGGAGTTAGAAAAATACGAGCTCCAAGTTCCACAAAACCAGTGTTTTTATAAAAAACAACAAGAGTACAAGGCTGCCTTTCAACTCTCCACAGCACACAAACATTCAAACCAACCAGCGGCAGCCAAGTGAAGTAAAACATGGATGGACTGCAAATAGCTCTAGCGGAGTATGTTTGAGAGGGGATTCAGAAGGAATGCTCCACTTCACTGAGTCAGGTACAGCACATAGACAGTAAGAAAAACAGGCCTGGTGAGGTACATGTAGTTGAAGTCAGAAGTTTACATACACCTTAGCCAAATACATTTAAACTCAGTTTTTCACAATTCCTGACATTTAATCCTAGTGAAAATTCCCTGTCTTAGGTCAGTTAGGATCACCACTTTATTTTAAGAATATGAAATGTCAGAATAATAGTAGAGAGAATTATTTATTTCAGCTTTTATTTCTTTCCTCACATTCCCAGTGGGTCAGAAGTTTACATACACTCAATTAGTATTTGGTAGCATTGCCTTGAAATTGTTTAACTTTGGTCAAACGTTTAGGGTAGCCTTCCACAAGCTTCCCACAATAAGTTGGGTGAATTTTGAACCCATTCCTCCTGACAGAGCTGGTGTAACGGAGTCCGGTTTGTAGGCCTCCTTGCTCACACACGCTTTTTCAGTTCTGCCCACACATTTTCTATTGGATTGAGGTCAGGGCTTTATGAAGGCCACTCCAATACCTTGACTTTGTTGTCCTTAAGCCATTTTGCCACAACTTTGGAAGTATGCTTGGGGTCAATGCCCATCTGGAAGACCCATTTGCGACCAAGCTTCAACTTCCTGACTGATGTCTTGAGATGTTGTTTCAATATATCCACATCCTTTTCCTCCCTCATGATGCCATCTATTTTGTGAAGTGCACCAGTCCCTGCTGCAGCAAAGCACCCTCACAACATGATGCTCTTTGGCTTGCAACCCTCCCCCTTTTTCCAACCAAACATAACGATGGTCATTATGGCCAAACAGTCCTATTTTTGTTTCATCAGACCAGAGGACATTTCTCCAAAAAGTATGATCTTTGTCCCCATGTGCAGTTGCAAACCGTAGTCTGGCTTTTTTATGATGGTTTTGGAGCAGTGGCTTCTTCCTTGCTGAGCGTTTTACTGTGGATATAGATACTTGCGCACCTGTTTCCTCCAGCATCTTCACAAGGTCCTTTGCTGTTGTTCTGGGATTGATTTACACTTCTCGCACCAAAGTACGTTCATCTCTAGGAGAACTATTCTCCTTCCTGAGCGGTATGACGGCTGCGTGGTCTCATGGTGTTTATACTTGGGTGCTATTGTTTTGACAGATGAGCGTGGTACATTCAGGCGTTTGGAAATTGCTCCCAAGGATGAACAAGACACGTGGAGGTCTACATTTTTGGCTTCTTGGCTGAAGTCTATGTAAACTTCCGACTTCAACTGTACCATTGTATTCACTATGCCTGGTAAATGTTTCAAAAAGAAGGTCAAAACTATTTATGGAGTGAAAAAAACATGTGTGGAATATTCTGAGTGACCAAGGCATGTGGCTCTCACTGTTCAGGAAAAAATGTAACACTTTGTGCCCTTAAAATAGCCACCGATAATCACCATGGGAGGTTCACTGGGTTTACAGTGTGAGAAAAGGTTCTTTACCATTTGTACAATGTTGTATGAATCTGTGAACCTCCTGAACTGGCCTCTAGGCTGTCAGGTGCGTCCAGTATGGGTACTAACAAAAGGACTGGGGTCTGGGACACAGACACAGGCTGAGCAGGTGCAGCCGGACGCAGCCGCACCCCCCCCCCCCCCCCCCCCCCCCCGTCTCTCTGGGGAGCCCTCTCCTTCTCCCAGTAAACAGGGGGACCTATTTAAAGCAGGCCTCTCTCCACAGCTCCCCTGTCCTCTGCCAACTTTTTTTTTCAAAATACGGGGCTCCCCCCAGGGAGCCAGCAGAAGCACTGTGTACCAGGCTCAGTGTGCCCCCCCCCCCCCCCCCCAGAGAGGCAGGGAGGCAGGGGAGCGCAGCACCCAACACCAGCCCCTCCACCCAGAGAGGCTGATGAAAACCAAAAGGAGTGTCATGGAAGGGAGCGAATTAAATCACACACAAACAGCCTGACAGCTGCTCACCAATGCCATCACCTGTTCCAGCCCGTGGCTTCACACACACACGCTAGCACACACCTCCTCCTCGCACATTAAAACTGTTTTCCTGTCGTTGCCTTGGGGAAATTAAAAAATATATTATGGACCTCCAGAGGTTTATATAGGGAGATGGCGAGAGAAAAAAGGAAGAGGGAGACAAATGAGAGAACGAGAGAGAGAGAGAGACACGTGTCCTCTTTTTCAAACTGTCCTCTAGTCTACATCATCAAGATGTCCATACATTAGTTAGCGAGGACAGAAAGGAGGGCCGTCCTCCTGTGTCTCAGTCTGCCCCTTGTAATATCTTCTCCTCCTCCTCCTCCTCCTCTCCTCCTTTCAAGGGGAAAAATAAAACCAGTACATTCTTTCCCCTGGACGGCTGGCGCACACTCAGGTTGGAGCCCGGAGGGGACTGAAAGCGTGCACAGCCACGAGACTGACTGACATCTCACTTTGCAGAGAGAGAGAGAGAGACAGTGGAGTGATCCAACACACACTGTTAAAGGGACATCCTGGAATCAAAACAACACACACACTATAACCCAACAAATACACAGACATAACACACAAACAACGCACAAAACCGTCAAACTATCGTGGAAACATCCTCCAAATTACAGCACACATGTTTTTTTTTAACTAATTGAATCCCTGACTGTTGGATTGGAAGTCTGATATGTTTTCAATAACAAAAGTCTTTAGAAACTTTCTTCTTCTAAAAATGGGTGCATGTGTTGTGATGCTTATGCCTTTGGTGCCTGTAATGTTAGCTTAGCATCTCATTTAGCATCTCTGTCTGCTGCACTGTCCTTACACCATACTGTTCCTATAGCGAGAACACCATTCTGTTCCTATAGCGAGAACACCATACTGTTCCTATAGCGAGAACACCATACTGTTCCTATAGCGAGAACACCATACTGTTCAGTAGTGAGGTCACAGACAACACCCACAGCCCAATGGTGTAATGGCAGGGCCGGGGGGGGGGGGGGGGGAAAGGCCCTTCTCATTGGTGTCGCTGATGCAACGGCCAGCCAATGGCTGTGGGAGGAAATGAATGAAATAATCTAATTCAGCTCCATTACAGCCCCTTATCGGCCCTTTGCTCAGGGATATGAGACTACTTTTTCCACCATGAATCACAGTCCACATGGACAGGGTGCAGTGTGTGTGTCTGCATTGATTGTGTATGTAAGAGGTCATGGAGAAACCGTCACCTCGCAAAAATTCTGCCTGTAGCATAGCGTGTATATAGCCAAGTTATCGCTACTCATTGTGTATTTATTATTACCTGTTATTACTTTTCTATTATTTCTCCATGTTTTTCTCTCTGCATTGTTGCGAAGGGCCTGTAAGCATTTCATTGTTTGTCCACACCTGTTGTTTATGAAGTATGTGACAAATACAATTAGACTTGAGCATGTGTTGTGTGCTTAACCCTGGTGATCTCTATCAGACAGTGAAGCAGTGGGATCTTTCCAACAGGAAGCCAGCAAAACAAGGCTGAACTCCACAGCTCTAGTGGCACTTATTAAAACATCACCACTGACGGCCCCTCCTCCTCCTTCCACAGAAATGACAAACGTCTGTACTACTATCCAAACCCCCCCCCCTCTCGCTTCCTCACTCAATCTCACTCGTCCTCTCCATGCTTTCCACCCTCTCCCTCTCTTGGTCTACAGTGTCAGACCTGGCTCATTTTCTGTCTTTTCTCTTTTCCGTTTCTCCCCCTCTGGGCCAGGGAGGGATGTGTTGTTTTTCTGTCTCAAGGAGGCTGGGGTGGAGGGTGGGATGTGGAGAGGAGGGGGTAGGCAGGCACCTCCTGTGGGACAGACCAAAGGGGCCCTCAGGGGTGGGGGGGGGGCTCGTCCCTAACCCCCCCCCCCCCCCCCCGCTGCTCTTTCCAAACTCGACACACATTTTCCAGAGAAGGGAAGGAAAAATATTTGAATTTAATACCAGCAAAAGCCTGCCAGTGTCCTTGTCGACATCATCTCCCAGGGAATAAAGGGAAGGAAGGTTTTTTAGATTTTTAAATAAGAAATGGCGGGCAGCCCCCCTGAGCCTGAACACAGGAGCACAAACAAACACAAGAGAGAGAATGATAGAGCGAGATTGTCTGTGTGTGTGTGGGGAAGAGGTGAAGAGAAACAGCAGGGAGGAAGAGAGCAGAGCTAGTGAGAGCACTGGGACTCCCCTTCCTGCTGTATCTCACACATAAAGCACTTTCCAGCCACCCAGGACCTCAGTCAGCACCCCCCAACCCCCCCACCAGAAGCCCCTGCCTCATCACACCCTCAGGGCCTCACTTTCCAATTCTCCCTCCCAGAAGAACCGACAGAGTGAGGGAGGGAGAGAAGGAGGGCAGAGAGAGAGAGAGCACCGTTTAGATAAAGAACATTCAGCTCTCTTATCTCTCACTGCAGTAAAATAACAGAATAAATATTCTCCTTCATAATGTTGGGCTGACTCAAAGACTAGAGGCCAACATGTCACCATAATCAGTCAGTCACCATCCTCATACCGTGTTCCGTAAAAATGGGTCCATTAATCTGCTGCATCATCTCCAGGTACAGCCATACCAATGACTCCATGGCTGTGACTGTGGGTCTGCACTGCATGTAAAGAACATTGAAGTGGGTGCAATGCATTAATCAAATGGAATCCTTAACAAATGATCTTGATTGCAATCACCATGATGCTATTTGGGCCCATCAGGAACCCATCCCACTGCTGTGCTATAGGCCCTATGTGAATAGCTGGATAAAGCAGGCTGGGAGGGAGGGAGGACAGGGGAGTTGATTCAGTGCAGCTACTTTACCACCAAAACCTCAAACAGGATGTGAGACTGCTGGAGCCCCAGAGTCCTGTCTGCTCTCACATGCAGGCCTGGACATTAGCGTCCTGTGAAAAGCTCTCTCTCCCTCACGCCATATCTCCCTCTCTCATCCCCCTCTCCCTCAGAGCAGAACATTCTGGGCCATGTGGAATTGATATTAAAGATTCTGATTCAGTGGGTAGTCTGGCGGTGGACCTGGAATGTGACATATAGAATCTAATCTGTGTCGCAGATCTGACAGCTGCCTGGCAGGCTGCACACTTACGAATAACAAAGCGGATACCTGTTTGGACAGACGATGA
The DNA here is from genome assembly GCF_057628025.1 of Oncorhynchus mykiss. Taxonomy (NCBI): domain Eukaryota; kingdom Metazoa; phylum Chordata; class Actinopteri; order Salmoniformes; family Salmonidae; genus Oncorhynchus; species Oncorhynchus mykiss. Next base: position 68,347,477 of record NC_143023.1, on the reverse strand, counting down.
ATCCCAGTTCCCTGCAAACTCCGACGACTCGCCTTCTTCTACCGCTAGAGAGACGGGGAGAGAGAGAAGGAGGAGAGAAAGACAAAAGAGAGGGATGCTTAGAAATACATACAGTCTCTTTAGGACTACATCATTTTGTTGGTTCATTTTAATCTACATGACAATGCCTTAAAAACACAAATGGTAGATCTCAAAACAAGTGTTCAATCATTCATTAGCTGGGTGGTTGGATGGGAGAAAACATCATAGGTCTGTCTGTCTGTCTGTCTGTCTGTCTGTCTGTCTGTCTGTCTGTCTGTCTGTCTGTCTGTCTGTATGCCTGCCTACCTACCTACCCTGAGTGACTGGGAATGTGTTCTCCTTGTTTTGATGTCCTAATTTCAGAGGTGTGAGATATGTAACAACAGAAACCAGATCAGAACAGGAAGGTGTGTTGAAGGTTTTCCTGGGCACTGCAGAGGAAGGAAGCACCGCTGGCACACAAACAGGAAATGGCAGTAGTCAGGACACAATGAGGACCCCCCCCCCCCCCCCCCCTCATTCCCCCCTCCTTCCCCTCAACCCCATGGCCCAGGGTATGGGCCAACAACAGTCTAGTAGAAGCCACGAAAACAAACTGTCAAAGCGGTTTTCTTTATTAGCGAGAGGAGGTGGTAAAAAAGTCCCAGAGCTAGTACGTAGAGATGGAGTTTTTTTGTTAATGTGTGAATTCCCCGCCTAAGTTGAAATAAAGTTGAGGAAAAATAAAAAGCTTATTCCACACCAAAATACTAACAGACCCATTCCAGAAAAAATAACACACTCCTCTTCATGGTCTGAGTGTGCAGATTGGACCAAGCAGTGGCCAGTCCATTTTCCCCTCATGCTCTTGGTTTGTCCAGGCAGAACTCAGCAGGGTGGTCAGAGTGGCCTCCTCACCAGACCAGAAACACTGTATTTCATATTCCCCAACAAAGCCAAGGGCAACAGACCCTGTTTTCCATTCTTCAACCATCCCATGTTCATTTCATGAGTGCGATCCAGATATCCAGAGTTGGGACCAGTGTGTCGGCCAGACTCCAAGAGGACCTTGTTGCTGATGGCCTAGAGCTAAAAACACAGCAGGCTCCCAAGCCCCTGGAAGACTAGGGTCAACTCTGGTCCTGCACCATAACATCTCTCTCCATCTTTCACTATTCCTCTCTATTTCTCTTTCTCTTCCCTGAGCTAGCCAGGACTGTCGAGAGAGAGTCTGAGCTGCCAAATGGCAGAGCTTCAGCTTGAGCAGTGTCTCTCAGTAGTACCTTTTCACCATTCATAGAGTATTCTCATAGTACAGAAGACTCAGAGTTACTTCTCTCTGGGTGTTTCTGAGGAGAGATCACTCTTCAGGCGTGTTTGGGGGAAACTATGGGCTGGATCTGGACCAAGGTCCCATTAGGACTGTAGTAGTTACGGGCCCAGACTGCTCTTAGATCCTCCTAGAGGACATTTACTGAACACCAGGTATTGTCTGCAGCCTATGGCTCATACATCAGGTGCTCAGGGAGGGATTCAAGGCACTATTTTGACTGTCATATACAGGACTTATACTATTTGGGGGGAAAAAATCTAATTTGTCACGCCCAATGAGGCATTATCTCAGGAACGAGGACACAGTCTAAACCCCACTGTGTCATAACACATGCTAGATCCAATACAAACGGCGGTCAAAGTCTACAGTCAGTTGATCTTCTTTAAATAGTCTAGCCTGCAGTGGACCTGTTCATTCCTAAAAGACACTGCTTTCCCAGCACAGGAGGTAAAGCACTAAATTACACCCAATCAGAGCTCTACTCATCCTCCATTTAGCGCTTCATTAGAGGGGGAATATTAAAGTGTAGTCAGGCAGAGAGGAGAGCAGAGCAGGGTAGAGGTGGTGAGATGGTTCTTTCTACAAACACAACTACCCAGTACTACTGCACTCAGCTACCTGCAGGCAACAGCACACAGCAACCCCATCCACACACAACTGTACACACAGCTCCCCAGCTAAAACAAGTGAAGCTCGGGACACTACCAGGCCCCAGCCTCCCACACAGAGCTATAGTGCACTGGGTGTAAATTCAGAAAAAACGTCCATCTCTGATGGAAGCAGACAGGATCATTACCGGCTTTAAAAAAACTCATTTAGAGATGGGGGAGATTACAGACACCTATTGATTGGTCTGGGCTTTCCTGGAATGATTTATCTCCAAATGTTGCTAGATTATGTTTTCTAACCTTCATTTAGATTCCATAGATTCCATTCCACTACATTTAAGAATGCAGAAGGCAATCATTGGGATAGAGTTCAGAGGCAATGCAGATGCTCACACTATACACTGAACCATACACCGTCTTGTTGCTATGGAGAGGCAAGGTAAGGGCCGGGGAAAAGGAGGGGAATGCCAGTGCTGACGGACCGGGGTTTGGGGCTTGGCCCTTGAGATGTGGACACAGGACGGGATACAGATGTTTCCCGGAGAGATTGGTCCTGCGGGCGAGGCCTAGCCCACATGACCAGAAACATACAGCCAGCGGAGGATAGAGACAGACCTCACACCACGATCACCAGGCAGCCAAACAAAGCAAGAGAAACAGACAGAGAGAGAGAAAAAAAAGAGAATGGGGGAGATAAAGATAACGATCATTAGAAAGAGATAAAAACACCATTCTAATAAAAGCGTGACCGTGGGGAATTGCTCGTCTTCATTAGCAGAGAGGATATATTTATTTATTTCCAGATGTCCTCCCCCTGCCTGTGTCCCATGTGTACAGAGCACTGTTCATGTGAACCCTGAAGCCAGCAGGAGGTAGAGAGAGTGGGAGAGTAGTGGAGGGGGAGACTGCTAAACAGAGGCAGAGAGAGTGGGAGTATGTAGCAGAGAGAGAATGTAAGGTAGGGGAAGTATATGCAGAGTACTACTTTATATACAGTAGGTCCCTCCCCAGTTTTTAAATTCCCTCAGAAGCTCTGTGACATCATCATTAACCTATAGTAAAACAGCCCTGTGAGAGGAACGGGGGGGGGGGGGGTCTAATGAATCCGACATGTTTCAGTAAGTTACCTTGGATACCCTCTGTTTCCTACTTACACTGACCAGCCTTTGCCAAAACACACACCGGGGCTGTGAGAGAAACGGAAAACCGGTACCTAGAACTCAACAACCAGAATGGGATCCCCGTTTGCCCTCCTCAACCTCCCAATTCACACACCACTGAGGTGTGGTTCAGCCCCTCTTTCACCAACTGGGACCATTTCCGCAAATCAGAACCTAAGTTACAGACTGGGTGTACTCAGTATTGGTGTTCTTCCCTGACCTTTCCACTATAACAGTCCCCTACTATCTCTTAACACCTGTCAGTATGATACTGAGAGCATCTGAGCCAGGTAGAGAAGGGTTAACTAAATACCTGCATGTTAACCAGAGTATATGAGCCAGGTAGAGAAGGGTTAACTAAATACCTGCATGTTAACCAGAGTATCTGAGCCAGGTAGAGAAGGGTTAACAACTCCTAGCTCCCAGAGGAAGCAGACGGTGTCTAGTAGCATCACAGGGGCAGGCTCCTCTCCTACTCCCTCCCTCTTTAAACTATTATTCAAGAGATTGAAAAAAAACAAAGCTCCACACACACACACAAACACACCCACCCAATCCTTGACACAATTTATTTCTATATTATTGAAATTCCTCTGTTAATTGCTGCTCTGGCGGTGGGAGCGCAAGCTGCTATTTGTATTTCTGGGCCCTGTTAAGCTGTAACATCATGACACACCAGCAAATGTAGCTGGGGTAGCGTTGCTGTCGGAAACACAGCAATCAGCATAGCAGCGAATGGCACGAGGGTAGAGATCAAACGAGACCACTCTCGAGGACCTCACAAACAGCGAGAGTGAATTTACCCGACAAAAAGCCCCTGTGCCCATAAGGGGGATGGGAGAACAGCGCTGTGTTCTTTCTAAACGAGCCCTTTTATTTATCCAAGGAATGGTGCGTGTGCTCCTCCACAGAACGCAAACAAGGTGCGGGGACCTCGGAGCACACACCCAGACCCCGATCAGACAAAGAGCCTACCTCACTCAGCCTCTTCATTCAACCCCAAACACACACAAACAACTGTGCTCCGGTCTACCCCAGGGAGGCCTTGCATTGACAAAGAGACTGCTCAGGTACAGGCAGTAAAGCCAGCCTGAGTCTGCAGCCATGTCCTAGACCAGCATTTCCCAAACTCTGTCCTCGGACCCCAAGGGGTGCATGTTTTGGTTTTTACCCTAACACTACACAGCTGATTCAAATTATCAAAGCTTGATGACTAGTTGGTTAGTTGAATCGGCTGTGTAGTAGTTCTAGGGCAAAAACCAAAAACGTGTACCCCTTGGGGTCCGAGGACAGAGTTTGGGAAGCACTGGGCAAGACCTTCTGTTAATACACTGTAGAACGCAGGGCTAGTGCTAGACACAGAGAAAGAAAGGACAGAGAGACGAAAGGCTGCTACTTTATGCAGATTGGATAATGAACACTAACAGAAGGACATGTAAAGGAGTGTGTGTGAGTGAGAGAGCTCTGCAGACCTAACCAGAGAGCAGTCTCACCTGGGCCCAGCTCCACTGCAGCCGTCTGCAGGAGAGGTAGACACAGAATACGTAATGTGTGTGGAGCCGCTCCCCTGGCCAGGAGGGGCGGGCTGCACAGTCCTGCTGCTGGCCCCCGGCCATTCTGTCTGATTAAGTCTTCTACACTTAAGGGATAAAACCTTGCTCTCCCTATCTCCCACTGGAAGCCATTAGCAGCCCCCTATTTGCAGGTCCATGAGTGTGTGTGTGTGTGTGTGTGTGTGTGTGTGTGTGTTGTACAGAGCACGTGTGATTGTATGAATGTTTAAATGCATCCGATAGTGTCTGTGAGTGTACAGGCCTGTGTGTGTATGTGTGTATGTGTATACTAGAGTGTGTGTATGCATTTCTTTAAGAACACAACTGCAGCCCTACACCCTGGGAGCCTACTCGGCAGGCAGGTTGTTACAGGTTTACCGCCTCAGCACCGCACCCTACCATACCCCTTTACCACAACATCACCCTCCCATACCCCCTTACCACAACACCCACTACACTACATCACCCTCCCATACCCCCTTACCACAATACCCACTACATCACCCTCCAATACCCCCTTACCACAACACCCACTACATCACCCTCCCATACCCCTTTACCACAACACCCACTACACCACATCACCCACCCATACCCCCTTACCACAACATCCACTACACTGCATCACCCTCCCATATCCCCTTACCACACACCCACTACATCACCCTCCCATACCCCTTACCACAACACCCACTACACTGCATCCTCCACCCATACCCCCTTACCACAACACCCACTACACTGCATCACCCTCCCATATCCCCTTACCACACACCCACTACATCACCCTCCAATACCCCCTTACCACAACACCCACTACATCACCCTCCCATACCCCTTTACCACAACACCCACTACACCGCATCACCCACCCATACCCCCTTACCACAACATCCACTACACTGCATCACCCTCCCATACCCCCTTACCACACACCCACTACATCACCCTCCCATACCCTCTTACCACAACACCCACTACATCACCCTCCCATACCCCCTTACCACAACACCCACTACATCACCCTCCCATACCCCCTTACCACAACACCCACTACATCACCCTCCCATACCCCCTTACCACAACACCCACTACACCGCATCACCCACCCATACCCCCTTACCACAACATCCACTACACCGCATCACCCACCCATACCTCCTTACCACAACATCCACTACACTGCATCACCCTCCCATATCCCCTTACCACACACCCACAACATCACCCTCCCATACCCCCTTAGCACACACCAACTACATCACCCTCCCATACCCCCTTACCACAACACCCACTACACTGCATCACCCTCCCATACCCCCTTACCACACACCCACTACATCACCCTCCCATACCCCCTTACCACACACCCACTACACTGCATCACCCTCCCATACCCCCTTACCACAACACCCATTACACTGCATCACCCTCCCAAACCCCCTTACCACACACCCACTACATCACCCTCCAATACCCCCTTACCACAACACCCACTACATCACCCTCCCATATCCCCTTTACCACATCACCCACTACACTGCATCACCCTCCCATATCCCCTTACCACACACCCACTACATCACCCTCCCATAACCCCTTAACACAACACCCACTACATCACCCTCCCATACCCCCTTACAACAAACCCACTGCATCACCCTCCCATACCCCCTTACCACACACCCACTACATCACCCTCCCATACCCCCTTACACAACACCCACCACATCACCCTCCCATACCCCCTTACCACAACACCCACTGCATCACCCTCCCATACCCCCTTACCACAACATCCACTACATCACCCTCCCATACCCCCTTACCACAACATCCACTACATCACGCTCCCATACCCCCTTACCACAACACCCACTACATCACCCTCCCATACCCCCTTACCACAACACCCACTACACTGCATCCTCCACCCATACCCTCTTACCACAACACCCACTACACTGCATCACCCTCCCATATCCCCTTACCACAAACCCACTACATCACCCTCCAATACCCCCTTACCACAACACCCACTACATCACCCTCCCATATCCCCTTTACCACATCACCCACTACACTGCATCACCCACCCATACCCCCTTACCACACACCCACTACATCACCCTCCCATACCCCCTTACCACACACCCACTACATCACCCTCCCATACCCCCTCACCACAAAACCCACTAAACTGTATCACCCTCCCATACCCCCTTACCACAACATCCACTACATCACCCTCCCATACCCCCTTACCACAACACCAACTACATCACCCTCCCATAACCCCTTACCACAACACCCACTACATCACCCTCCCATACCCCCTTACCACAACATCCACTACATCACCCTCCCATACCCCCTTAACACAACACCCACTACACTGCATCACCCTCCCATACCCCCTTACCACAACACCCACTACACTGCATTGCATCAAGCAGCAATGGCGCAGTCCGCGGCTAGACACACAATCAGGCCTCATGTACACGGAACACACACACATCGTAACTGAATTATGGTTTGATCTCCGCACATAAGATGATCTCTTTACACAGTTTTAGATCTCTATACGTTTATAAAACAGACAGAGAGAAGAAAATACATCCCTCATCTCATCCTTACATAAACATGAAAAAGGTGAAATCATTACAAAACTCCAGCGTGCTACTTCCTAGTTCTATTAGCCTTGTACAACAGGAGCTGTGCTCTACTTCCTAGTTCTATTAGCCTTGTACAACAGGAGCTGTGCGCTACTTCCTAGTTCTATTAGCCTTGTACAACAGGAGCTGTGCGCTACTTCCTAGTTCTATTAGCCTTGTACAACAGGAGCTGTGCGCTACTTCCTAGTTCTATTAGCCTTGTACAACAGGAGCTGTGCGCTACTTCCTAGTTCTATTAGGCTTGTACAACAGGAGCTGTGCTCTACTTCCTAGTTCTATTAGCCTTGTACAACAGGAGCTGTGCTCTACTTCCTAGTTCTATTAGCCTTGTACAACAGGAGCTGTGCTCTACTTCCTAGTTCTATTAGCCTTGTACAACAGGAGATGTGCTCTACTTCCTAGTTCTATTAGCCTTGTACAACAGGAGATGTGCTCTACTTCCTAGTTCTATTAGCCTTGTACAACAGGAGCTGTGGTCTACTTCCTAGTTCTATTAGCCTTGTACAACAGGAGCTGTGGTCTACTTCCTAGTTCTATTAGCCTTGTACAACAGGAGCTGTGGTCTACTTCCTAGTTCTATTAGCCTTGTACAAAAGGAGCTGTGGTCTACTTCCTAGTTCTATTAGCCTTGTACAACAGGAGATGTGCTCTACTTCCTAGTTCTATTAGCCTTGTACAACAGGAGCTGTGGTCTACTTCCTAGTTCTATTAGCCTTGTACAACATGAGCTGTGGTCTACTTCCTAGTTCTATTAGCCTTGTACAACAGGAGCTGTTCTCTTTTAGAAGCCTTTGGGTGTTCACTTCTCTCCAACTCACATACTGCACAGGGTCACACTGATAGCATGCACCATGAACAAACCCCAGACCGACTGAACAGTAACATCCATGGGCTGCCTGACTATTTAGAATTGCTGATTACTGTCCTTTTTACTGATGGTGCACTTGTGTCTTTTCAAACCAAATGGTCCTCTATGACCATACAGACACACCTCTGAGCTACAGGTGCAGCCAATGGCTTTTACACAAACACACCTCTGAGCTACAGGTGCAGCCAATGGCTTTACACAGACACACCTCTAAGCTACAGGTGCAGCCAATGGCTTTTACACAGACACACCTCTGAGCTACAGGTGCAGCCAATGGCTTTACACAGACACACCTCTGAGCTACAGGTGCAGCCAATGGCTTTTACACAGACACACCTCTGAGCTACAGGTGCAGCCAATGGCTTTACACAGACACACCTCTGAGCTACAGGTGCAGCCAATGGCTTTTACACAGACACACCTCTGAGCTACAGGTGCAGCCAATGGCTTTACACAGACACACCTCTGAGCTACAGGTGCAGCCAATGGCTTTTACACAGACACACCTCTGAGCTACAGGTGCAGCCAATGGCTTTACACAGACACACCTCTGAGCTACAGGTGCAGCCAATGGCTTTACACAGACACACCTCTGAGCTACAGGTGCAGCCAATGGCTTTACACAGACACACCTCCGAGCTACAGATGCAGCCAATGGCTTTACACAGACACACCTCCGAGCTACATGTGCAGCCAATGGCTTTACACAGACACACCTCTCAGCTACAGGTGCAGCCAATGGCTTTTACACAGACACACCTCTCAGCTACAGGTGCAGCCAATGGCTTTTAAACAGACACACCTCTCAGCTACAGGTGCAGCCAATGGCTTTTACACAGACACACCTCCGAGCTACAGGTGCAGCCAATGGCTTTACACAGACGCACCTCTCAGCCACAGCCAATGGCTTTTACACAGACACACCTCTGAACTACAGGTGCAGCCAATGGCTTTACACAGACACACCTCTCAGCTACAGCCAATGGCTTTTACACAGACACACCTCCGAGCTACAGGTGCAGCCAATGGCTTTACACAGACACACCTCCGAGCTACAGATGCAGCCAATGGCTTTACACAGACACACCTCCGAGCTACATGTGCAGCCAATGGCTTTACACAGACACACCTCTCAGCTACAGGTGCAGCCAATGGCTTTTACACAGACACACCTCTCAGCTACAGGTGCAGCCAATGGCTTTTACACAGACACACCTCCGAGCTACAGGTGCAGCCAATGGCTTTACACAGACGCACCTCTCAGCTACAGCCAATGGCTTTTACACAGACACACCTCTGAACTACAGGTGCAGCCAATGGCTTTACACAGACACACCTCTCAGCTACAGCCAATGGCTTTTACACAGACACACCTCCGAGCTACAGGTGCAGCCAATGGCTTTACACAGACACACCTCCGAGCTACAGATGCAGCCAATGGCTTTATACAGACACACCTCCGAGCTACATGTGCAGCCAATGGCTTTACACAGACACACCTCTCAGCTACAGGTGCAGCCAATGGCTTTTACACAGACACACCTCTGAGCTACAGGTGCAGCCAATGGCTTTTACACAGACACACCTCTCAGCTACAGGTGCAGCCAATGGCTTTTACACAGACACACCTCCGAGCTACAGGTGCAGCCAATGGCTTTACACAGACACACCTCCGAGCTACAGATGCAGCCAATGGCTTTATACAGACACACCTCCGAGCTACATGTGCAGCCAATGGCTTTACACAGACACACCTCTCAGCTACAGGTGCAGCCAATGGCTTTTACACAGACACACCTCTGAGCTACAGGTGCAGCCAATGGCTTTTACACAGACACACCTCTCAGCTACAGGTGCAGCCAATGGCTTTTACACAGACACACCTCCGAGCTACAGGTGCAGCCAATGGCTTTTACACAGACACACCTCTCAGCTACAGGTGCAGCCAATGGCTTTTACACAGACACACCTCCGAGCTACAGGTGCAGCCAATGGCTTTACACAGACACACCTCTCAGCTACAGGTGCAGCCAATGGCTTTTACACAGACACACCTCCGAGCTACAGGTGCAGCCAATGGCTTTTACACAGACACACCTCTGAGCTACAGGTGCAGCCAATGGCTTTACACAGACACACCTCCGAGCTACAGGTGCAGCCAATGGCATCTTACACAGACACACCTCCCAGCTACAGCCAATGGCTTTTACACAGACACACCTCTCAGCTACAGCCAATGGCTTTTACACAGACACAGCAGAGGGAAAGACAACGCGTCTTGGGTTTCAAGATAATTAATAAAAGATAAAGGCCTGGCTTGTTCTGCATGGCTTAATGGATTTTAATAGCTGGGAGAATGATGGGGACACGCACAGTGCAGTCTGCATGTGGTGGACCAAACCCCCCCCTAGGGAGCAAGCAATACTACTGACGACACCCATCTCCTCACACACAGAGTCCTGCTCACATGATCTGACACACTCTCTCTCTCTCTCTCTCATTTTCCTACACACGCATTCACTCAAGAGAGACTCATCCACTCGATCTGTCTCATCCTCTCATATACATTCATACATACGAACACAGTTGGGGATTAGGGCTTGGTGCTAGACCGACTCTTGCGGCTCACTACATCGTGCGCAAACACACAAAGACACGCGACTGGAATACAAGAGGATTCCTCTGCCAGTGAAGAGAGCTGAACATCATTGTAGTCCTGACTAGAAGGCCAGCAACCAGGGTCGTCTGCAGCTAGACACACTGACTGGCACGTTGGGACTAACACAGGGGAGGACTAAACCAACTCACCACTAACAGCAAGACAACAACAATGTAGTCATAACTTAGAAAACAAGCCATTAAAAACTAATATCTACACAGCTATGAGTCATTCATCAAAGTGATGGAAGTGTAGAGCTGAGTGCTGCAGTCAATCTGCATCTCTATCCCCCCTCTCCTCACCCCCACTGCAGCTAAAGCTTCACCACAACACGCAGGGCCCCATTGTCTGCCCTGCCATTCCCAACCAAACCATAATCAAACGACAACGTGGGCACAATGGCAGGGATGGCAATTCCCAGGGTGCTCCTCTGCGCTAGCTGTGTTCACAGAGGAAGTGTTAACAGAGGGGGCTGAGAGGGGCCTGCAGGGGCTCTTATCACTGCACCGGGTCACTCTGGCCAATCACACACTGTCTACAGGCCCAGGAGGGCGGGGGCCTGGAATTTCCTGCTGGACAGAACACAGGCACATAGATCCAACCCTCCCATCCAACCCCCACCCCTGTCCCCACCTCCTCCCCCTCGGATCCTGTGGGGCTCACCCATTGGCTGGCTGCAGTGTCCCTCTGGTCGCCGCCGCTCTACCACTGGCCAAGCGTGATGCCAATCTGCAGCCCAAGCCATCCCCCGGGGAACTCTAACTTCAATGGTCTGTCCTCCAAGCCACCACCATGGGACAGCGACAGAAGCTGATTAACCAAATACTTTTATCAGCACTGAAACCGCTCTGCCGCACAAAACAGCCTTAAAAACACAAACCACCACCACTGGCCAGAAAAGCACAAATGGGTAAAGGGGGAACACAGCAGAGAGCTTAGATGGCAAAGAGAAAAAAACACAAAGCTTGACAGGGCCCACAGCTCTGCCTCCCTCACTGAGGGCATTGCTGCTCCAAAATCCTGCCGAGCCCTCCAGCCCCCCCCCCCCCCCCCACCACTAGCTCCCTCCCGTAACCAAACAACCCCCGCCTCTACCGTAACCAAACAACCCCCGCCTCTACAGAGGACAAGCGAGAATGGAGAGAGCTGGAGAGAGAGAGGAAGGGAGGATAGGAGTGGAAGAGCAGAGGATGGAGGATAGGAGTGGAAGAGCAGAGAAGGGAGGATAGGAGTGGAAGAGCAGAGAAGGGAGGATGGGAGTGGAAGAGCAGAGAAGGGAGGATAGGAGTGGAAGAGCATAGGATGGAGGATAGGCGTGGAAGAGCAGAGAAGGGAGGATAGGAGTGGAAGAGCAGAGAAGGGAGGATAGGAGTGGAAGAGCAGAGGATGGAGGATAGGCGTGGAAGAGCAGAGAAGGGAGGATAGGAGTGGAAGAGCAGAGGAGGGAGGATAGGAGTGGAAGAGCAGAGGAGGGAGGATAGGAGTGGAAGAGCAGAGGAGGGAGGATAGGAGTGGAAGAGCAGAGGAGGGAAGATAGGAGTGGAAGAGCAAAGGATGGAGGATAGGAGTGGAAGAGCAGAGGATGGAGGATAGGAGTGGAAGAGCAGAGGATGGAGGATAGGAGTGGAAGAGAAGAGAAGGGAGGATAGGAGTGGAAGAGCAGAGGATGGAGGATAGGAGTGGAAGAGCAGAGGATGGAGGATAGGAGTGGAAGAGCAGAGGATGGAGGATAGGAGTGGAAGAGCAGAGGATGGAGGATAGGAGTGGAAGAGCAGAGGATGGAGGATAGGAGTGGAAGAGCAGAGGATGGAGGATAGGAGTGGAAGAGCAGAGAAGGGGGATAGGAGTGGAAGAGCAGAGAAGGGAGGATAGGAGTGGAAGAGCAGAGGATGGAGGATAGGAGTGGAAGAGCAGAGGATGGAGGATAGGAGTGGAAGAGAAGAGAAGGGAGGATAGGAGTGGAAGAGCAGAGGATGGAGGATAGGAGTGGAAGAGCAGAGGATGGAGGAAAGGAGTGGAAGAGCAGAGGATGGAGGATAGGAGTGGAAGAGCAGAGGATGGAGGATAGGAGTGGAAGAGCAGAGGATGGAGGATAGGAGTGGAAGAGCAGAGAAGGGGGGATAGGAGTGGAAGAGCAGAGAAGGGAGGATAGGAGTGGAAGAGCAGAGGATGGAGGATAGGAGTGGAAGAGCAGAGAAGGGAGGATAGGAGTGGAAGAGCAGAGGATGGAGGATAGGAGTGGAAGAGCAGAGAAGGGGGGATAGGAGTGGAAGAGCAGAGAAGGGAGGATAGGAGTGGAAGAGCAGAGGATGGAGGATAGGAGTGGAAGAGCAGAGAAGGGAGGATAGGAGTGGAAGAGCAGAGAAGGGAGGATAGGAGTGGAAGAGCAGAGAAGGGAGGATAGAAGTAGAAGAGCAGAGAAGGGAGGATGGGAGTGGAAGAGCAGAGAAGGGAGGATAGGAGTGGAAGAGCAGAGGATGGAGGGTAGGCGTGGAAGAGCAGAGAAGGGAGGATAGGAGTGGAAGAGCAGAGGAGGGAGGATAGGAGTGGAACAGCAGAGGAGGGAGGATAGGAGTGGAAGAGCAGAGGAGGGAGGATAGGAGTGGAAGAGCAGAGGATGGAGGAAAGGAGTGGAAGAGCAGAGGATGGAGGAAAGGAGTGGAAGAGCAGAGGATGGAGGATAGGAGTGGAAGAGCAGAGGATGGAGGATAGGAGTGGAAGAGCAGAGAATGGAGGATAGGAGTGGAAGAGCAGAGGATGGAGGATAGGAGTGGAAGAGCAGAGAAGGGAGGATAGGAGTGGAAGAGCAGAGGAGGGAGGATAGGAGTGGAACAGCAGAGGAGGGAGGATAGGAGTGGAAGAGCAGAGGAGGGAGGATAGGAGTGGAAGAGCAGAGGATGGAGGAAAGGAGTGGAAGAGCAGAGGATGGAGGAAAGGAGTGGAAGAGCAGAGGATGGAGGATAGGAGTGGAAGAGCAGAGGATGGAGGATAGGAGTGGAAGAGCAGAGAATGGAGGATAGGAGTGGAAGAGCAGAGGATGGAGGATAGGAGTGGAAGAGCAGAGAAGGGAGGATAGGAATGGAAGAGCAGAGAAGGGAGGATAGGAGTGGAAGAGCAGAGGATGGAGGATAGGAGTGGAAGAGCAGAGAATGGAGGATAGGAGTGGAAGAGCAGAGGATGGAGGATAGGAGTGGAAGAGCAGAGAAGGGAGGATAGGAATGGAAGAGCAGAGAAGGGAGGATAGGAGTGGAAGAGCAAAGGATGGAGGATAGGAGTGGAAGAGCAGAGGATGGATGATTGGAGTGGAAGAGCAGAGGATGGAGGATAGGAGTGTGGGTGGATGACTAGCAGTGGTCGTGGGTTTTCAGGTTCGGTCTTCTCAGGCAGCTCTTGGCTGATGCCCTGGGGAGAACTTGGCTAGTCTGAGCCAAGCAGAGCTCTGTGAAGCACACACCGTCTCCCTGGCTTGATCACTCACTCTCTCTTTCTCTTGCCTGGAGCATCCAAGCAGCAGCACCCACGCCAAGACTCAGCCTTAGCCCCAGCTCTACAACAAGAGGAGCACTGGCAGAACCAACCCCAGACACAACCAAAAAGAAAAGGCCTTTATCTGGTGGAGAAAGTCAATGGAGGAGCAGAATGCCTGACTGGCGTATTACATTCCACCACAAAGCAGAGTTCCACACCAGAACAGGATCCACCTGGCTGGTCTCCAACCAACACCAGAGCAGCAAAGTTGAGGGGTGTCAGGTGTGGAAGGCTCTGATCACTCTCTTTAGCCTGGATCAAACATACACACACACGCACGGAAGAAGTCCTGTTCAAATAGGGTCGTAAATCAGGGTCAAGTAAGAGCTGGGACACTGGTGACTCAGTGGAAGGGAGAAAAGGGGCACATGGAAGACAGGCCAATTATGTTTACACTCACAGGATAGGTCCCGTGTCTTCACAAAGCTGTGGTTTTATCACACACACCTCCTCCCCTTTGTACACATGTCCCACTCCTGACTGTGCTGTGTTTCTCACTCTTGTCGTCAGCAGGCATTTCCTGAAGAAAGCCCTGGGTGCTGTGTCAACCCATTCCTTTTGATTCTGCACCGTCTGCGCCTGCCTGAGCCTGCCTGTTCTACCTTTGTCTCAGGGAGCTAAGGAATCCACACACTCAGCTTCAGAAACAGCGCCAAGAGCTCATCAGCCGACAACAAATCCACCCTTCTCAACACCAAGAGAAACACTCAGCTTTATATGTATATATACATACACACACACACACACACACACCTGTCTCCACTATGTTAGAGAGCAGACAACACAGTGGAAGATTAAAGGGCCTCTCAGATCTCCAATGTGGTTTTTCATCTTTCTCAACTGTCAGAGCAGAGAGGGAAATTATTTCAATATACCTCCAGCTTGTACATAAAACACCAGAGAGAGGAAGAGAAAGAATGTAGGAGGGTGGGAGGGAACAGGGGATAGAAAAGAGGAATAGGAACATTTGTGAAGAGAAAAGCAGACATGATTAAATCACAAGGGCTGCCTCCCGCAATCATTGAGTGTGACACAGGTTCACAACAGGAACATGGGGGGGGGGGACGACAGAGAAAGAGACAGACTTCTGTCCCTCCACCCCACCCCAAAAAGCTAGCATTTGACTGGTGACCTAGGAGGAGGAGGAAAGCCTCTCTGGATTACAGGCCCTCAGGAGACCCTCCAGGAATAGAAGTGCTGCACAGAGTTACACCACCACTGTACCCTACTCACAGCCGCATGTACAGATTGAGACCCGCTCATATAGACATGCTCAGAGACAGGGAGAGACATACACATGCAGACAGACATATTCACACGTACAGGGGAAACACAGCCACACAGGGAGACACACATACATGCAAAGGCACAGGCACACATGCACTTAGGCTGCATTTACACGGGCAGCCCAATTCTGATCTTTTTATAGGTATTTTGACCAATCAGATCAGCTCTGCTGTTTATAAATGTGTGCAAAAGATCAGAATTGGGCTGCCTGTGTAAACACAGCCTTAGGGAGGTACACACATGTTCACCGATCCAGACACACACAATGAAAATGGCATCAGACTCAGAGAGCACCCGGGGCAGCTTGGGAGAGAGAGGCAGAATGGGGACCCTTAATTGCCTTACCCTGTAGTACAGTCTGGGGAGTGCTTTTTGACTTGAGATTCCAATTTCACACTAAGGCATTATTTAGTTTGATACAGACTTGATTAGGCATTACAGCAGGCCCCTTTTCTGGAGGAGCTTTGTGGCTCTCAAATCACTGGAGGAGAGATTAACTCTGCAGTCACGCTCCTTCTGAGACCCACAGCCTCACACAGCCTGCCGCCTGCCTGCTTGGTGCGGCAGGAGAGGGTTCCTCTTATCCCAAACACTAACACATTCAACTTTTACTAGTCAGTCTCCTCAATCACTGCCACTAACTTTAGTAGAGCCTTATCAAATCTGTTTTCTTTGTCAACTGCGCACCATCTAGAGACCTTTGTTTGATTAGCAATATACTGCAGAGTTTGCAAAACAAATGGCCACTGGATAGGTGCAAATGATCATGAAATCATTCTGCCAGGTAGGCATAGGCTACTGTGTAGTTAACATTTAATTGAGAAGGTTTTTGGTAACCTTTCCATCTACCAAAAGACCGTTGTCATGACATCAGCATCATCGCTAAGTGGTAGACAAACGTGCACACACATACAGTGGGTCAGCCACCAATTGTGCAAGTTCTCCCACTTAAAAAGATGAGAGAGACCTGTAATTTCATCATAGGTACACTATGACAGACAAAATTTGAAAAAAAATCCAGAAAATCACATTGTAGGATTTTTTATGAATTTATTTGCAAATTATGGTGGAAAATAAGTATTTGGTCACCTACAAACAAGCAAGATTTCTGGCTCTCACAGACCGGTAACTTCTTCTATAAGAGTCCTCCACTCGTTACCTGTATTAATGGCACCTGTTTGAACTTGTTATCAGTATAAAAGACACCTGTCCACAACCTCAAAACAGTCACACTCCAAACTCCACTATGGCCAAGACCAAAGAGCTGTCAAAGGACACCAGAAACAAAATTGTCGACCTGCACCAGGCTGGGAAGACTGAATCTGCAATAGGTAAGCAGCTTGGTTTGAAGAAATCAACTGTGGGAGCAATTATTAGGAAATGGAAGACATACAAGACCACTGATAATCTCCCTCGATCTGGGGCTCCACGCAAGATCTCACCCCGTGGGGTCAAAATGATCACAAGAACGGTGAGCAAAAATCCCAGAACCACACGGGGGGACCTAGTGAATGACCTGCAGAGAGCTGGGACCAAAGTAACACAGCCTACCATCAGTAACACACTACGCCGCCAGAGACTCAAATCCTGCAGTGCCAGACATGTCCCCCTGCTTAAGCCAGTACATGTCCAGGCCCGTCTGAAGTTTGCTAGAAAGCATTTGGATGATCCAGAAGAAGATTGGGAGAATGTCATATGGTCAGATGAAACCAAAATATAACTTTTTGGTAAAACCTCAACTCGTCGTGTTCGGAGGACAAAGAATGCTGAGTTGCATCCAAAGAACACCATACCTACTGTGAAGCATGAGGGTGGAAACATCATGCTTTGGGGCTGTTTTTCTGCAAAGGGACCAGGACGACTGATCCGTGTAAAGGAAAGAATGAATGGGGCCATGTATCGTGTGATTTTGAGTGAAAACCTTCCATCAACAAGGGCATTGAAGATGAAACCTCTGTCATTGCCAACAAAGGGTATATAACAAAGTATTGAGAAACTTTTGTTATTGACCAAATACTTATTTTCCACCATAATTTGCAAATAAATTCATTAACAATCCTACATTTTTTTTTCTAATTTTGTCTGTCACAGTTTAAGTGTACCTATGATGAAAATTACAGGCCTCTCTCATCTTTTTAGGTGGGAGAACTTGCACAATTGGTGGTTGACTAAATACTTTTTTGCCCCACTGTACAGGGGCAAACTTCAGAAAGCTGGAGGAAAATACAAATCACTGATGCATTTTGTTTAGGTCTTACAATAATCTTGGGCAAATGAATGCATTTTATACTAAATTCAATGTATTTAGTTGATTTCCTACAGTTGAATTCCGTTTTAATGTCTGGACACCGTGAGTCCTACTATAGCCATACGGACCGTGCTGAGAAAGGGAACATTTTACAGATGAAGTTGAGGTGAAGATGTGTCACTATGGAAACCCCTGATAGCTTCCAACTAGACCTTCACTGTAGAAGCTGAGCAGGGCATTACCATCGACATGGTGATGCAGGGCACCACTCTAATCCAGCCTCCACTGCCCTCCCAATGTATGTTCGGGGAAGAGGAGAGGATGGTCCCTGGACTGCACGTCAACATGGCTGGACCAGGGCTAGACTCTACATTTTTAAAGCAGAGATCCATCGACCAACACAGGAGCCCCACAGAACACAGCAATATCCTCTCACCCGCACTCCTATTCTCTTTCTGCAGACTCTCACGCTGTCTCTCAGCCCCTGTTTGATGGTGACATAAAGGATTTATTAGGGGAAAGGAAAATGAAAAAAAAATCTGATTTTATATATTTTTTAAGACTTCTTCTCTTTCAACTCCTTCCTTCACACACACTCAAAAAGCCTCAAACGGTCTACTCAGACTGTTGCCGTTAGAGTGGCACTCACAGACAGATGGTTTCAGTGGACAGACAATGTTGGACAGCTAGACTACTGTTCTTGATGTTTGGCTGGTGGGTCGGCACAATCCTCATTAGACTACAAGCTAAACGTCCCCCTGGAAAGACTACTTCATAAAGACAAACACATCTCTTATCTCTCTCACACATCTGCACCTCGTTCCCACACCCACCTCTATTCTCCAGTGGCTTCCAGTCCTTCGTGGCATTGGAGGTAGAACAATACAGAGCTGTGACTGGGAGCAGAGGCCTTCCTTCTCATCTTCACACATCTCAACATATGGACTCTGTTTCCGGCCATCAACGCATCAATTCACATGGACTAGAATTCTAACCCTAACACCTAAAATAGGCTTTTTCCTTGTGGGGACCAACAAAATGTCTCCACATGGATAGTAAAACCAAAAACATACACACAAAACTTCCCTGATTTAGATCATTTCATTTGAACTTCAATAGGAAAATTACAAGAAGTGTGAGAAAGGAGGGAGACATGGAAAGGGGGAGGCCTTTTCACCCTCTCTCTCATGGGAACACCATCTGTAAGTAGCTCACCATCCAACAATGTGTGTGTGAAGTGAAAATGCACCACGGGCAAGACTAACAGCAAATGAAAACATGTCAAATGTGTGCATGCTTTGTAAATGTCATTTTTGCGCTGAAATCGAGAGCGACTTTAATAGTGTCTTCCCCCCCCTCCTCACCCTGCTCTTTGCAAGGCAAATCATTTTGGCCTCTGTAGGGGGTGCTCGCCATTTGACAGAGGAATTGAATTAAAATAAATCTGACAAACACAAGTGACTTCATAATCAAGGACTAGCCATTCTCCGAGGTTGTGAGGCCAGCATTAAGGAAGGCTACAATAAGGACTAATTCTGTCTGAGCTAAATACTAATGTATGATGCGAGGTTCTAGGCAAGTGTCTAGCCCTGGGATAGAGAGAGGCTGCTTCACAGCTTAAATCAATTTGGAGATGACATTGCAAGCTGTATCAAGGCTCTATACTGCAAAACACAGAGAAGCGCTTTTCTCAAAACACAAATCTCCTTAGTGTCCTATTGAAGCTCAAAAGACTAGACACAGTTGCAGATGGGGATATTTTCTGACGATATTACGTATCGTTTTAACAATATCGCAATACTATTTTGCGCTAGCCGCACCAACACTCCAGTATTTTACATTCATAGCTTGTTCTCCATCTTCCAACTTCTAACAGGGAGCCAATTTGTTTTCAACACTTTTATTTCCATGACTGATCAAAATTTGTTTGCTCTTGTCTTGCAGCAGACATATGGAGAGCAATATGTTTGGAGCATCGAATTGCAATAAAATCATAGTATCGAATCACAATACATATAGAATCGTGAGAATATAATTCCCACACCTAAATGTCATGATAATATCATATCGTGAGGCCTCTGGCAATTCCTAGCCATACTTTTAACCATGACTTTATTCAGGTCTGTGGCATGGTGCAGCATTGTCATGCTGATAGAATCAAACATGTAGCGTAGGCTTAAAAGCCCAAGCAACAAGACCAAGACAAATATTGGACCAAAGAATAGGATATGAAATGCTTCATTTTCAAAAGTATTTTTACATTCTCATACAAATTTTTCTGCATTTATTTATCTGTATTTGTATTCTTTTTACTGCTCTGGGGTTATAATTATTGCTTGGATAACCTTATTTACTATTATGCATCTATTTCTTTTTTAGTCTGTGCACTGCACAGAACACCGGAAAAATGATTACTGAATTATCACATTATTGTAATGTTTGTTTAAGGGTTAATTAATCCCGTAAAGGATGGGTTGCCAACTGACGATTTGACACAAATATAAATGTCATTCATTCATGTAAAATACTTTGCTAATCATTACTAAAAATATAATAATATACGTAATTACCACTTCACACTAGGATGAAGTGGGAGTTCTGTGTTTCTTCATCTTCTTCCTGAATGTACTTGATATTTTGTGATTCAAAGAGCTATTTAATAACCCAACACAGCAAATGTATACACACAGCCCAGGGCACTCAATCCTTTGGAGTAATTTCTCTCGGTTTTTAACTCCACACGTATTTCAGAGGAAAGTTTCCAGGCGCAGTGGAATCAATAGGTTGAGCAGAAGGAAGCTATTGGAGGATTTTTCCTGGTGCGTGGGCACAGTAAGTCTCCCATCTCCCACCCAGGACTGTTCCAGTTGCCTCCCCCTGCAGCTCTGAGACCCATACTAGCCCTGGAAGGAGCCCAGGACCCAAGCAGGATCCATTATCTAGGGCCTGGCCAGCAGGAGGCCTAGCAACTCCTGGCAAGAGGTAAAAATCGAATCCAATTTATTCGTTACATGCTTGGTAAACAACAGGTGTCGACTAACAGTGAAATGCTTACTTACGGGTCCTTCCCAACAACGCAGAGAGAAAGAAAAGAGAAATAATAGAAAAGTAAAACACGTAATACACAAGGCAGGCTGCAGGGGTCAGCAGGGGTCAACACAGGACCAAAGCTCTTCATTAATGACTTCAGCATCAGGCCCTCTCCTCTCCCCTCCCCTCCCCTCCCCAACAACCACCCTTTAATCATCAGAGCTGGGACGAGGAGCCTTCCAAGCGAGTAGCTTCTCAATAAATATATGCATCAGCCAGGTGTGGCGAAGGTGCTTAATTGCCCCCTTTGCTTATGTTTAATGTACAGTCTATGGAGAAACTGTGGGATCGAGGAGCAGCTGCCTAGAGAAAGGAGCATGAACACAGCCTCACGGACATCATGGCGGGCCAAGGAGACAGAGGAGATGAGAGGAGAGCAGGAGGAAGAGAGGTGACAAAGACGGGAAGGGTTGAAAGTAGGAGGAAACTGAACAGGAAGAAATAAAGGGGGAAATGAACATGAATACCTCTGCCTACGCTGTTGGACCAGACAAACAGCAGTGTTCTGCTAGTGCTGATCTGGCTCTTGTAGCTATCCTCCAGAAGGTTCATGGTTCTGGCCTTCTCTCTCCGAGGTCAAAGCAGAGCTGGGTCACAGCCCTCTGCCCACACTGGAGACACTGCACTGACATGTACACACAAAACACATTAACACACACACTCACTAAACCACTCACAGGCTCACAAAGAGCTGCGCTTGACATATCCCATTTACGGAGCCTGCACCTTGCTCAGGCGTTTAGGCTGGTTAACTCTGGGTGTCTGCCACAGATCAGCCTGGTTCAACATCAAACAACAGGTGGGCCATTCCACACGCCCTCAGGTTAACATTGCACAATATTTGACTGTTCTAAAAATGTTTAAAAAAAAAAAAAAAAATCTTGGCTCGTAGGGTAGAGAGAGTATTGGCCGTTCTGAGGCTACGGTCCTGTACACATCATTTGCACAGGAAGGAGCAGATTAGGAGCAAAACTTTCTGAAAGCATTGTTCCAACACATCTTAATCTGCCCAATGCAGCAGCACAGAGTTTGAGAGTGAGGGACCTAGGAGAGGACAGACTCCACAGGGAGGTACTGGTGAGGGAGCTATGGTTGGCAGGCCGGAGGGGTGGGGGGGTTTCAGGGGGAGCAGTGGAGAGGGAACCAACCACACAAACATAATTAATAGCAAAAGTCACCCCGGCGTCGCTGGCTCTTTAGAAAGGAAGCGCGGAGCGGAGAGGGTCCTGAGCGGACCGTGGTTACGGCCCAGTAAGTCTAGAGCGCTGATAAACCCTGGTGCTAAGCCGGTACAATGGCACAGCCTACGACTGAGCTCTTCCATTAAGACAGATCCTTCCATACACACTAGCAGGCAGGCTGCTGATAAGGAGTTGTCAATGGCAGACACACTGGCCGCAAGGGAGCTCACCCTGCCTGGGCACACACATCTCCACACCAGTAGGGACCGCTGTAGAGTAAGACTACTCTACACTACAGGAAGGAAGGAAGTTCCTTCCTGTAGAGCATCTTGACTGGCTGCATCACCGCTTGGTTTGGCAACTGTTCGGCCTCCGACCTCAAGGCACTGCAGAGGGTAGTGCATACGGCCCAGTACATCACTGGGGTCGAACTCCCTGCCATCCAGAACCTCTATATCAGGGGGTGTCAGAGGAAGGCCCTACTAAATATTGTCATTGACTACTGCCACCCAAGTCATAGACTGTTCACTCTGCTACTGTGGGTCAAGTCTGACCAAAAGGCACCTGAACAGCTTCTACCCCCAAACCATAAGAGTGCTGAACAGTTAATAAAAATGGCTACCCGGACAATTTACTTTGAATCTCTTTTTTATTATTTGTCTTAATTGTTTTGAGTCCATTGCACTGCCTATATGGACACTCACTAGACTCCACCCACACACTAATACAACACTCACACTCCAACACACACTTTACATACGCTGCTGCTACACTGTTTATTATACTTCCTGATTGCCGAGTCACTATTACCCCGACCCACATGAACATACTGTATTACCTCAATTAACTCATACCCCTGCACATTCACTCTGTACTGGTACTCCTTGTATATAGCCTCGTTATTGTTTTTATTGTGTTACCATTTCCTTTTTTTAATTTAGAAAATATGTGTCTTACTTTTTAACTGCATTGTTGGGAAAGGGCTCATAAGTAAACATTTCACTGTAAAGTCTACACCTGATGTATTCCGCATTTCACTGTAAAGTCTACACCTGATGTGTTCAGCATTTCACTGTAAAGTCTACACCTGATGTGTTCAGCATTTCACTGTAAAGTCTACACCTGATGTGTTCAGCATTTCACTGTAAAGTCTACACCTGATGTGTTCAGCATTTCACTGTAAAGTCTACACATCATTTCACTGTAAAGTCTACACCTGATGTGTTCAGCATTTCACTGTAAAGTCTACACCTGATGTGTTCAGCATTTCACTGTAAAGTCTACACCTGATGTGTTCAGCATTTCACTGTAAAGTCTACACCTGATGTGTTCAGCATTTCACTGTAAAGTCTACACCTGATGTATTCAGCACCTGTGACCAATTACATTTTATTTTGAAGGAAGGAAGAATCAGATCCATCCCTGACAAAATCTTTAAAATAACCGACTGATTCTAGAGCAACGTTTATTGTAAGATTCAGCCCACTATAAGCAGTTTATTCCATTTCCTATTTCAATGACTCATGTAACTGAAGAGTACTGTACCTTTAGAAAAGCCCCCCCTTTCCCATCTTGAAAAATGTGCAAAATCCATATGATATTGTGCCAACAAATAAGCTCTATATAAAAATAGTCGACCGCTGTGGCTGAACAATGACCAATTACTTTTTTGGTCATATCAAAATACAAGACAAAAATCACTCTCCCTGCTGTGTAGTCAATGAACATTTTACAAAGGCTTGGAAAAATCTATTTTGTGGTTCACCTACCATTAATACAGGGCAACAGTCTTCTATACTCACAGATTGAAAAAACTATTGCTAAAAGACATTTCATGCCTGCCTGCTGCTAGTAAACACAAAGGCACATAAAAGTGTAATATCACTGGCTGTATATAATGTGAAAGAGACAAACCGGACTTTCTCGCTTTTCCCTCTTACGCGCGCGCGCACACACAAACACAAACACAAACACACACACGAGAATAAAGACAGGGGAGCAGGCTCTCATCACTCAATCTGCCCTGTGGTATCTCACTTCACTGTTTTATAACAGCCTGTTGACCAATGAAACTTTGGCTGTGCTACCAAAAGCCTAGGTGACAATAACAATGCCATTTAATGTTAAAATTGATGGTTTTAGGAAGGCAGAGAGAGGGGTAGAGGGATGCCAGGGATATGCTTCACACACACACTTCCTGAAAAACAAATCCACATCAATCCATAACAATATGCAGCAGTAACACTTTCAATGAGATGCTCGCCTGTATATAATTAACACTATAATTACTTGAGTACCAGCATTGTTGTTACAGGGTGCTCAATTGCTTTGGAAATTGCATAGTTTGTGTTATAACAAAATATGTAATAAAGAACAATCCCTTTTCTTCTTGTATAACAAAAAAACGCTCAACTCTTACTATTGCTATGCAATTAATCACATGTTAATACAATGTTACTACTTAGGTAATTACAGTGTTACTACAAAGGTGTACGAGCAACTGAATAATCTAACCATAATGTAGATTGAGAGACGATTTAACTGCACAAATAATACAATCAAGTACTCTATTATGTCAACATAAAACGGGCGCACAAAATGAATATCTACACTACATAATCTAGAGAAGAGAAACATTACAATCTCAGCCAGGTGGAGCTAAAGAAATAGATTAAGATGTTTGAAGATTTTACTGCAACTTAGAAAAATGTTGAATTGATAGGGGAAGCTGGTGTAAACAGTACTACTGGTGGAATTTGCGTGGAAAGAAGGGGGAAGCAGAGGGGAGGTGGAGCCCTAGAACAAGCCTTGTTCCAACGGCTCCTTCTCCCCCATCCCAGGTTAAAGGTCCCATTTGATTTGATTGACTAAACAACACTGTGGAAAATAAATAAGTGCTCTCTCGCTCCCTGGATGTCATGTGCACTCATTCCCGCTTAATGTCCTGTAAATGAAGAGGATTTATTAATGTGTAATTAAGTAATAATCATCACTACATAATGCATGAAATACTCATGGGGACGGGGGAGATATGAAACAGAAATACCCCGGCCAGGCACTCTACGCAAAGACACACATTAAAAAGGGATTAATCGGGAGAAATAATATTTTGATAAGAACCACTCGCTCCCCTCTCCCCCTCCCTATTTAGTAAAACAGCCAATCATAGCTATTAATGCAACCTCAATTAGCTATCTACAATTAGGATAGTAAATCCTTCCACCACAACCTACTGATGATAACAAGGATTGGTAGTTTCCTCAAATCCTTTTTCATCATAGCCGGTATATACTGTATTCTATTCTACTGTATTTTAGTCAATGCCACTCCGACAATGCTCAATCTAATATTTATATATTTCTTAATTCCATTCTTTTACGTTTAAATGTGTGTATTATGGTGAATTGTTAGATACTACTGCACTGTTCGATATTACTGCACTGTTGGAGCTAGGAACACAAGCATTTCGCTACACCCGCAATAACATCTGCTAAATATGTGTATGTGACCAATAATATTTGATTTGAGCATTGGCATTGACAGGCACTCGTAGGAGTTGAGTGAGCAGGTGAGAGACAAGAGGACACAGGAAAAACACAAATAATCCCTGGTGCATGCCCTGTACCACTGACGCTCACTCATAATTTGAGAATATGCCAGTTAGTGGGAAAGGTGTTGTGGGGAGATAGCAACAGAACACATCTTAGTTACACATAGATCTGGCCTCTGGCTGCTGTGCATCACTGACTAAGCACAAGCTTTGTTTATTCAAAGCCACAAGCTGCCACTGCCAAACACACACACACACTCAGGATACAAAACAGTACAAAGACTGGGTTGCTTTAAGCAGAGAAATGGGGATTTGTTTTCACATGAAATGTAGTACATGTTCAGGTAACTGTCAAAATAAAGGAATCTTAATAGGGCATTGTGCCACCACGAGCTGCCAGAACAGCTTCAATGTGGCTTGGCATAGATTCTACCAGTGTCTGGAACTTTGTTGGAGGGATGCGACACCATTCTTCCACGAGAAATTCCATAATTTGGTGTTTTGTTGATGTGGTGGAAAACGCTGTTTCCCATAAGTTTTCACTTGTGTTGAGATATGGTGATTGACAGACACACACCCACTATGCTCCTTTGAGACCCCTCTTGAGATCTTTAATTCTAGCCATAGCAGCTGAAATAACGGGAAACTGGGCATTTTATACGTGACCCTAAGCATGATGGGATGTTAATTGCTTAATTGATTCAGGAACCACACCTGTGTGGAAGCACCTGCCTTCAATATACTTTGTAACCCTGATTTACTCAAGTGTTTACTTTATTTTGGGAGTTACCTGTATTTGCCTTGTAGTTAGTTCAGCGATATTAGTAATTGTTGAAATAATCAAGTGATCCCTTTCCCATATTCAGCCTATATGTGATCATTTTAAAATGTCTTGCTTTGAACCAGTGTATATTTTAGTAGACACCAAAGGTATCTGGAGAGGTCATGACACCAATCTCTGTTGACTCAGAAACATACCAACCCCCGTGGTCATCAACCCATTTTCAACTTGCCATTAGTCTTGGTGAACCATCCACTGCATGTACAGAGAGCACAACTAACAAAACAAGAAATAAATAATGAAAACAATGTAGGCTTTATAACCTTTCAACCTAAATAAACCATTGCACGTTGTTGCCACCAATTAGAACAAAAAGACAAATTGGGGGAGGGGTAATAATTCGGGACCACATGGCCACCCCATTGCCCATCTGGTTTCCACAGAGGCAAAACGAGCCAAATGCCCCTTGCCCGTCCACTTCACTGTAATGGCTCAGTATCATCTCGCTCTCAGTTCACGGATGCGGTCCAATTGAATTTGACTAGAAAATACAGGTTACCAAGAAAACGGTCTAGCAAGTAAAACAAACCAATATGCCTATAGTTTAATCATGGCGATGGAAAAACAACATATGCAAGATGTGGGAATGCACGGGCTTAATGCGCGTCATACACAGCAGGGGTGACCATCAATACACACATCTCCACGATACAGGTGAACAGTAGCGAATGAAACAAACACATTGCAGTCTAGTCAAGTAACAAATGTGGCCACAATTTTAAATCAATTAAGTAATCAACTGACCAGGAAGACCTGAGTCACTATTGCAACACTACAAAAAGTTGGCTGTGTTGGACCGGATAAATTAGGCCTATCTATTATTTCCCCCTCTAAATTGCTTAGGCTTTTGTTTGATATATATATATATAAATAAAACACAGTGAGGATATTTAATTGTTGAATTACATAACCAAGGCCAAAAGGTAGTCATGAAATCTTATTGGTCATGCGAGAGTTTGTCCCCATTAAAACAACTTACCTTTTACGGAGCGCGGTTTGGCCTGTTTTCGTCTAGACATCTCTGGATTGTGAAAAGTATTTTCTTCTCGTATCGATCTCTAATGTTTTGCGAAAACAGTCATATAGATGGATACTTCAGCTGGCGTGTTTTTCACTTCTTTTCCTGTTGCAATGCGGCAACTTAAGTCTGATAGTATCCTATAGTCCAGTTAAAGGGGAGGTGAGTAGTCTATACAATTTGGAGCTGTGGAGAGGCGCTGCGCCCGGATACTCCAGCAATGTAACTTCTTCGGCTGGACTCAACCTGTAGAATTAACGGAATAACGCGTCTTTCTTTCGGAGTCCGTGACGACAGTATCTTTTGCTCCTTTACGTTCATAAACACCTTAGCTATAGGCGACTTAATCGGTAGAGTCCAAGTTTCAAGAGACAGCCAACGCCAAAATGACAGCCATGCGGTAACACCTGATCGGGCCGTTAGAAAGGTGCCAATACATCAAAATACGATGACATTGACTATACAATTATAGAATTCCGTTAAATCAAGCGTTACGTTGTCTCCGTTTCCTCTTCGTCTTGAGGGTTTGTTGGTGCAGTTCTCGGAATAAGTCTCTTTTTCACCCTAATCTTGCGAACACCGAACCTCCCTTCGTCCGTTATTTTTCAGAAGGTGGCATGGGTAATGCAACCTTACCCAGCATTTTCACCCCTTGGGGATTTGTGTTTTTAAATCCTGAAATCAGTCAAATGTTTGTAGTATTTAGCCTCTCTCTACCTTTTTCTTTGTCCTGACTCTGGTCTTCCCTCCGCCTCCCGATCCGACTGCTGGCGGGGCTGCAGCGCAGACACACATAATAAAGCCAGGCTTGGCTGGAAATGTAGCCGTGTCCCAGCAGGAGGATGTGAGAGTAGGGTCCCGGCGGGGGAGCGCTCTGATCCCGCAGGGAGCTATGCACAGCCTGGGTTGAACAGACAGAGAGAGCCAACAGCACCAAACCATGGTCAGCCATGGAAACTACAGCTCAACTTGGAGCACGGATCGGGGCCAAAACACGGAGCATCAAAGAATTCTGCACAGCGCGTGAAAAATACGGACCGGATTCGGTTTTAGTCCTTTCCATCTTAAATTGGTTAGTCGTGCGCTACTTTCTCACTAGGGGTGACGACTGTTGTCAATTATGTTTAAATTATTTTTCTAAAAGTCGGTAGTCGTGAAATTGCAACCTGATATTTTTTTTTTTACATACATAGGCCTAATTGTTTATATTTTATCATAAATTAGTCTGACTGGATTGTATTTTTTATATGGGCCTATATTGTGCGTGGTGGCTTTCTAAATGCACCGAATACAAATATAAATCCCTGTCATGTAATTATTCACATGTTTTATGTATTTGAAATAATCGGCCTAGCAATGTATTTATGTTGTTTTATCAAAGGGGTCTGGGCCCTCACTTGTGGTAAGCTTAACCCTCGGACAGGACCTATTAGAGGGCCATATGTTTTCAACACCAACGGAACTCATAATGTCAGGAGTTATGTGTTGGGGCAAACTGCTGAGCCCTAACAGTTCAGACTAGGACTGCAATTCGTGTGTTTGTCCCCTACAGAAAAGGGACATGTTGCCAATATGAGCCAGAAAAATATTTAAAATCACATGGTGCTTTGTTATTTTCTCTCCTGCACAGTGTGCTCTTTGACCAAGCTAGAGCTGCCCGAACGTTGTCATGGATAACTTGGTGGGCTCCCTCCCTGTCTTGACCTGCGGGGTGTCCTGCAGATTGAGCCTCGCCCCCGTCGTGAGACGGAGCGGCCTTTAAAATTGACCCCCGTTGAGGTGGGGGCCCCTCTTGTCTCGTCTGAACTCCCCCTGAAATGAGCGCGCGCCTGGAGACCGCTTTTAAAGCGCTTGTGGCGTCCCAGAGAGAGGCCGCTGGCACACAAGGGTAAAATCTCTCCGCAGTGGTCCCTTATTCTTCGATAAATACAAAGGAGGAAAATAGCCCACATTACAAGCTCCTTAAGGGTCAAGGACAGCCGAGAGATGAATGGTTTCTAAAAGTAGTATTGTTGAATCACATAGCACGCGATTACACCCTCTGTCATCGTTCGGATTTGGTTTTATAGAGCATCAACCAGCTTTGAATAAGGCAAAAAGACGTGGCTGATATTAATTAAGACAATCTCTGGTCTAGCAGTAACAACGCAGGGACATATGAATATCCTGCTTGCCATTTTGATTCCCCACACTGGGCCAGTAGAATCATTAGGCAAATCTAAAAGGGCTGTGGAAGTATTAGGAGAAGGGACATGTAGTATAGTTAGTTGAAAAATAATGCTGTTCTGTTTAACTGGATTTTGTATTAGAAAACCAGTTTAGCATATTTGATTTGGGGATGTCTGCATAGTTCATGTAGGCCTACATTGATTTAGATCAGCATGTGTAATGTGACTGCAATGCACATTTTATTGACTCACATTACAATGTAGACATCACTGTGTTGTTGCTTGATTTGAAATGCTGTTTGATTATTGGTAACACAGTTAATGATGACACATGAAAATTGACAAGGATGTGAAGGAGCACACCAATACACCTGTCACACAAACAACAGAGTTGATGGAAACAACAGTCCGTTTCCTGTCCGTCCCTCTCCCATTGCCTCTCCACCTTAAATACATGTATATTATTGGTGTAGTAGGACTAGCCTCAGAAAGCCCTGTTAAACACTCCCTCACTGTACTGTCACAAGCCTGGAGAGTTCATGTTATATTTATGTTGCCTACAGCGGATTCTCTCTGTTCTGTTCAGCTGAACTCTTGCCAGCTCTGCTAGCCCCCCCCCCCCCCCCCCCCACTTCCACAGACAATGTTACATCTCATTGGTTTTGCCCTAGATAAGCTATTTTTAAAGGAAATAATTAGACATAACTGATTTAAATACTGCAAAGCCACACTCTTTTTGTCTCTTAAGCGTGGTGTCTGTGTGTAGATAGTGAGCAATAAGGTGAGAGCAGAGGAATCATTTTGCCTCTAGTATCTTTTTTAAATAAATATGCATGGGAAAATACACATTTGCCCAATTTTTAACTGTATATTCTTTTGTCACTTAAGATTAATCCATTTCCTCTGACTGTGTTAAACTCCAGCCAAATGTGCATGGAGGAATTCTTTGTTCTGCTGTTGCTCAGGTTCCCCACCACAGTTTGGGGTTTGGCAGCACAGTGATTTCAGATGCTCTACACATGAACAGGCCTCCATGGACCAGAG
The DNA here is from genome assembly GCF_057628025.1 of Oncorhynchus mykiss. Taxonomy (NCBI): domain Eukaryota; kingdom Metazoa; phylum Chordata; class Actinopteri; order Salmoniformes; family Salmonidae; genus Oncorhynchus; species Oncorhynchus mykiss. Next base: position 68,316,666 of record NC_143023.1, on the reverse strand, counting down.
AACAATAATGATGATGAGGGGAGATTGGAGGAGGGGGAGGAGGGTGCTGCTTGTTGGGATATTCATGTATCCATGTATAGAGGGGTCTGAAATTGACACCCTTGATAAAGATGAGCAATAATGACTGTATAAAATAAATTAATCAAATACAGAGCAATATTGTATGCTCCAAAAATAGTGAAAATATACTATTTTATACTAATACAATTGCTCAGAGAAATAGATTTTGTTTAACAAGTAATGCTATTTCTCAAAAAGTTAGGGATCAAAACTATTGACACCCATAAAGATTCTTAGAAATAAAGTAGTCACAAGTTTAGTATTTGGTCCCATATTCCCAGCATGCAATGACTACGCTTGTGACTATACAAACTTGTTGGATGCATTTTCAGTTTGTTTTGGTTGTGTTTCAGGTTATTTTGGCCCAATAGAAATGAATAATAATGTATTGGGTCATTTGGGAGTACCTTTTATTGTAAATAAGAATAGAATATGTTTCTAAACACTTCTACTTTAATGTGGATGCTACCATGATTACAGATCATCCTAAATGAATCGTGAATAATGACGATAAAGAATATTACACAGATCATAGCTCCAAAACATGCTAACCTCCCCTGTTATTGGTAATGGTGAGAGGTTAGCACCATTACCAATAACAGACTACTATATTTATAAGAATCTATAGGGGTGTCAATGATTTTGACCCATACTTCTTTTAGGAAAAAAAAATCTTCCACTTATCAATTGTATTAGTATAAAATAATATTTCCCCATTTGTTTTTGCGTAGAATATAGCTCAGTATATATTATTGATCATGTTTATCAAGGGTTTCAATCATTTCGGACCCCAATGTACATCTATTATGTTTTCCGTTTGTTAAGTTAGAACTTTTTCCTCATATTTTCTCCCACCTAGAATATGCCACTCATTCATGACTTTTGTGTGAATGCACATTCAATGGGATTTCTGCCCATACTGGGTTTAAAAAGTGTGTTATGTGTATTTTTGGCAGTGAAAGGGGGAAGTGGAGGCAAAGGCAAGGATGACGGCACTCCAGCAAAAATCTTTTCTGGTGAGCTGCAACAATGCACTCACTCCCACGACATCAGCTCTCTGTAGGGAGTCTCTTCCTAATTTCCTTCATCCATAATAATAAGAGCTACATTAAACAGTGCCATTAGTGCCAGCAATTTGTTTTATTCTCAACAGAAAGAGAAATGTTATCTGTGGCGGACAAACTTAACCCAATTAAAGCCTTTTGTGCACAGGGGCTTTGCCGGATCTGTCGCTGATGTTGAGGAACTGAGGAATGGCGGCACAGTCAAGCCAACCAACTTTGGGGAGGAAAACTGAAGGAAAAAAAGAGAAAGAGAAGCATGTTTTTGCCAAAAAGGCAGAGGGGAAAAAAGGAAATGTGTCTTGTAGACTGGATGGAAACAAAATACACAGCCTCTCATCTCTCTGTACTGTGTGTTTGTGTGAGAGAGAGAGTCAAAGAGTGGGTGACTTCACTCTTATCCCATGCATACACTTCATACCACGAGACAAATACATGCAGACTACAGTGCACATTTCCCCTCAATAATAAATGTCATACAGTACACATGATCAAAATGTACCAGAGACACGTGCTCAATCATAATATAGAGGCTTTCTGATTGACCCTCCATGACATTTACAGTGCCTTGCGAAAGTATTCGGCCCCCTTGAACTTTGCGACCTTTTGCCACATTTCAGGCTTCAAACATAAAGATATAAAACTGTATTTTTTTGTGAAGAATCAACAACAAGTGGGACACAATCATGAAGTGGAACAACATTTATTGGATATTTCAAACTTTTTTAACAAATCAAAAACTGAAAAATTGGGCGTGCAAAATTATTCAGCCCCCTTAAGTTAATACTTTGTAGCGCCACCTTTTGCTGCGATTACAGCTGTAAGTCGCTTGGGGTATGTCTCTATCAGTTTTGCACATCGAGAGACTGACATTTTTTCCCATTCCTCCGTGCAAAACAGCTCGAGCTCAGTGAGGTTGGATGGAGAGCATTTGTGAACAGCAGTTTTCAGTTCTTTCCACAGATTCTCGATTGGATTCAGGTCTGGACTTTGACTTGGCCATTCTAACACCTGGATATGTTTATTTTTGAACCAGTCCATTGTAGATTTTGCTTTATGTTTTGGATCATTGTCTTGTTGGAAGACAAATCTCCGTCCCAGTCTCAGGTCTTTTGCAGACTCCATCAGGTTTTCTTCCAGAATGGTCCTGTATTTGGCTCCATCCATCTTCCCATCAATTTTAACCATCTTCCCTGTCCCTGCTGAAGAAAAGCAGGCCCAAACCATGATGCTGCCACCATCATGTTTGACAGTGGGGATGGTGTGTTCAGCTGTGTTGCTTTTACGCCAAACATAACGTTTTGCATTGTTGCCAAAAAGTTACATTTTGGTTTCATCTGACCAGAGCACCTTCTTCCACATGTTTGGTGTGTCTCCCAGGTGGCCTGTGGCAAACTTTAAACGACACTTTTTATGGATATCTTTAATAAATGGCTTTCTTCTTGCCACTCTTCCATAAAGGCCAGATTTGTGCAATATACGACTGATTGTTGTCCTATGGACAGAGTCTCCCACCTCAGCTGTAGATCTCTGCAGTTCATCCAGAGTGATCATGGGCCTCTTGGCTGCATCTCTGATCAGTCTTCTCCTTGTATGAGCTGAAAGTTTAGAGGGACGGCCAGGTCTTGGTAGATTTGCAGTGGTCTGATACTCCTTCCATTTCAATATTATCGCTTGCACAGTGCTCCTTGGGATGTTTAAAGCTTGGGAAATCTTTTTGTATCCAAATCCGGCATTAAACTTCTTCACAACAGTATCTCGGACCTGCCTGGTGTGTTCCTTGTTCTTCATGATGCTCTCTGCGCTTTTAACGGACCTCTGAGACTATCACAGTGCAGGTGCATTTATACGGAGACTTGATTACACACAGGTGGATTGCATTTATCATCATTAGTCATTTAGGTCAACATTGGATCATTCAGAGATCCTCACTGAACTTCTGGAGAGAGTTTGCTGCACTGAAAGTAAAGGGGCTGAATAATTTTGCACGCCCAATTTTTCAGTTTTTGATTTGTTAAAAAAGTTTGAAATATCCAGTAAATGTCGTTCCACTTCATGATTGTGTCCCACTTGTTGTTGATTCTTCACAAAAAAATACAGTTTTATATCTTTATGTTTGAAGCCTGAAATGTGGCAAAAGGTCGCAAAGTTCAAGGGGGCCGAATACTTTCGCAAGGCACTGTAAATGAGTAAGGGGCATCAATCTCGACAAACAAAGCTACCTACCCCAAATCAATCAACCCCACCCCTTATAGATACCCACACATTATAATGTTAATGGTTGTGATAACACCTTCCAATAACAGGGGTCTAATTATCAACATGTTTGGCTGTTAGAGTGCCTACCTGGCACTCATCCGTGGCAATGGCAGGGGGGGGGGGACTGGAGGATCCTAATGAAGATCTCATTCACAGCAGCACACACAGGCCCAATGTGGGGTAAAGGTAACGAAGAAACACGTCCCATTAAGAGACAACTGCAGATCAGATCCTGTGAATTCTGACACAACGGTGCCAGGAATAGTCATAGTGATACATTTTGATTGATATCCAATTGTGAACTCAGGAGTGGAAAGTATATGTAGGCTTCAGGGGAGGGCCCTCCTGTGCAACAAAAAAAATCTGTTCTCAACATGATTGCTTCCTGTATGTAGGCTTACATGTGCAAAAACATGGGTTAAAAGTTGGAGGTATGTGCGCATTTTTTTTTGTATTTAAGCAGTTGATTCGTCAATCTGATTATCCATCTTTCAGTCTAGCCATTCCTCTGCTTCATAGCTTGTTTTTCCCTTCTCCCACAAAGCTCCAATCAACATTTCTCAGCTGGTGAAATTAAGCATTAACATTTCGCTAATACTTTGAGAGTCGATGGATTCTTCACAGCTGCAGCCGAGGGCCTGTGATCAGGAATTGGAGACAAACAACTGGTGAACATGCCTGGCCACACATGTCCACCCACTCATACAGTCACACGGAATCTGTGTGCCACGATCACACGACTAACTCCTAAACTCACACCACAATCACACCCTACCACCAACAGACACTAACTCTAATCCAACCATGACCGTGTGCATCCTGCAATACACACAGCCAAATGAGAACAAACAGTAGTAGATTTTTCCCCCCAACTTGTTCTTCAGCAATGTACAACCGACAGTGTACTGGAAATACACATACAGTCTCTATCTCAGCCAACAATAGCATTGTTTCTCAGCACAGATAGACATTTTCTGAAAGTAAACTTATTGGATTCAAACTTTGAATAGAGCCATCATTACTGTTATATCGGGAAACAATATTTATTGCCTATGTCCTCATGTAAGCCTCAATGGTGTTCAGACTGGGTACGTATTAATACACTTTTTGATACCACAGAATCAAAACATAACACAGTTGCCATGGTGCACAACATGAAATGGATGAAAATAGAATTGAAGAGAAGTTGATTTCATTCTCAAAAAGTCTGGCACCTTTATCTGTTGCAGAGCATTTTCAGTAACAAGATTGTTTCCCTGTAATCTCAATTATGAGTTCAGTGCTTCTTCCACTTAAACTAATACAGAACAAAAAATTACTAAGAAAGAAAATAATGAAAAATATTACAGGCCTGTGGCAAAACAGCAATGAAAACATTTCAACTGGGACATCTGATATAATAGATTTTAGCCTTTTCATTTCAGAGAAGACTAAACATTTGATATTGGCGATGCAGTGGTTTCAAAAATAAAAGTTGAATGGCTCTATAGCACCATCTAGTGGTAAAAAATGGATTGATTTTACAACGTATCACTCACTGCCTAAGGTTGGAAAAGATACATTTGATCTCATCCATGTTTGACAAACGTCCCTTTTTCAGGTCCCTGTCTTTCAAAGATAATTTGTAAAAATCAAAATAACTTCACAGATCTTCATCGTAAAGGGTTTAAACACTGTTTCCCATGCTTGTTCAATGAACCATAAACAATAAATGAACATGCATCTGTGGAACGGTTGTTTAAGACACTAACAGCTTACAGACGGTAGGCAATTAAGGTCACAGTTATGAAAACTTAGGACACTAAAGATGCCTTTCTACTGACTCTGAAAAACACCAAAAGAAAGATGCCCAGGGTCCCTACTCATCTGCGTGAACGTGCCTTAGGCATGCTGCAAGGAGGTATGAGGACTGCAGATGTGGCCAGGGCAATAAATTGCAATGCCCGTACTGTGAGACGCATAAGACAGCGCTACAGGGAGACGGGACGAACAGTTGAACGTCCTCGCAGTGGCAGACCACGTGTAACAACACCTGCACAGGATCGGTACATCCGAATATCACACCTGCGGGACAGGTACAGATGGCAACAACAACTGCTTGACTTATACCAGGAACGCACAATCCCTCCATCAGTGCTCAGACAGTCCGCAATTGGCTAATAGAGGCTGGACTGAAGGCTTGTAGGCCTGTTGTAAGGCAGGTCCTCACCAGACATCACCGGCAACAACATCGCCTATGGGCACAAACCCACCGTCGCTGGTCCAGACAGGACTGGCAAAAAGTGCTCTTCACTGACGAATCGCGGTTTTGTCTCACCAGGGGTGATGGTCGGATTCGCGTTTATCGTAGAAGGAATGAGCGTTACACCAAGGCCTGTACTATGGAGTGGGATCAATTGGGAGGTGGAGGGTCCGTCATGGTCTGGGGCGGTGTGTCACAGCATTGTCGAACTGAGCTCTTGGTCATTGCAGGCAGTCTCAAAGCTGTGCAATACAGGGAAGACATCCTCCTCCCTCATGTGGTACCCTTCCTGCAGGCTCATCCTAACATAACCCTCCAGCATGACAATGCCACCAGCCTTATTGCTCATTCTGTGTGTGATTTCCTGCAAGACAGGAATGTCAGTGTTCTGCCATGGCCAGCAAAGAGCCCGCATTTCAATCCCATTGAGCACGTCTGGGACCTGTCGGATCAGAGGGTGAGGGCTAGGGCCATTCTGCCCAGAAATGTCTGGGAACTTGCAGGTGCCTTGGTGGAAGAGTGGGGTAACATCTCACAGCAAGAACTGGCTCATCCGGTGCAGTCCATGAGGAGGAGATGCACTGTTACTTTTGATTTTGACCCCCCCTTTTGTTCAGGGACACATTATTCAATTTCTGTTAGTCACATGTCTGTGGAAGTTGTTCAGTTTATGTCTGTTGTTGAATCTTATGTTCATACAAATATTTACACGTTAAGTATGCTGAAAATAAATGCAGTTGACAGACAGTGAGAGGATATATCTTTTCGTGCTGAGTTTGGGTTATAACTTCTTTTTTTGGATGGGCATGTCATATTGAGGTTTTTTAATAGAGAACCGATACCAGCTAATGCTTAGCAACACTGTCTATACTGTCCTAAACACTGTGTATAATGTGGTAAAAATATTATTTGATCATGGGAAAAGATACAAGAAAAGGAATTAACATGAAAGTTCTCGAAAAGTACATTCATTTCTCAGACCTACTGAAAAAGTTCAAATGGAATTTGTTTTCTTCTAATAAAATGCCTGTTACAAGCATTTCGCTGCACCTGCGATAACGTCTGCAAATCTGTGAACACAGACAATAAACTTTGATTTTCAATACAGAGCCTAAGAAGCAGAATTAAAAGCTGTTATTCAGAACAGCTCATTCCAGTATTACCAAATACTTACATTGTAAAAATGTATTTTGTGAGAACTAGGTAAGTTAATGCCTCAGGATGTTACAATGTTCAGAGCACCTTCATATTTAACACATTCACGGGATATCATGATTATCTTGAATCGCTAGCATACTGGCATCATATCCTCCTAAGCATAGGGCAAATCTGGGATGGAAAGACAGGCCATTCTGACTGAGGGAGACAGCAGCCAAAGTTATGAGAGAAGATTGATGCATGAAGATGCTTGCTTTTATGAGGAAATTAGTATAGATATTTTGGCTTGTTTAGCCTTTATTGTGTTATGTATTACCGGCATAACATTTTACAGACAATTTCCAGTTAAAAGAAAGACAAAAACAGACAAATATAAAACAAAGAATCTGATCATTTGTTCTGACTGGCTCCTGAACATAGTAGTGGGTCAACTCACACTCATAAATATTGAGCTGTGAACTCCCAAATAGTCAAAGGCAACTCACAATATTCCATTTCAGCTTGCTGAACTATGGATCCTCTATCAACACATTGCTCTGGATGAGGAGTGCTAGTGTGGGTTCCTGAGGGGGCAGCTGAGGGCACTGAGCTGAAGGAGATCCCACTCCTCAGGTCAGTATGACAATGAGTCCTGATGCTTTCTGCCGTCTGTCCATGGTGTTCTAGAGATGATGTTCTCTCAGCGCCTGGGTGTGTTAGGGAGACCACCTGATCAGACAGGAGAGAGGAACATGGTTGGATAACAATTGTGGACATTGACATGTTACATCAACGTTGCTGTTTTGTATTGTGTGTTGCTGACACAAAGAGGGAAGACACGCCATAACGAACATACGCCGTGCAGTCAATTACCTGCTGGGTGTTGAAGAACAGTGGCAATTCAACATGTAGAAAGAAAAATCAAGAAATGAAAAGAACATGGCGGTCAGTTTTCTATGGTCCGTGGCGATAGGACGGCCAGTGTTCTGTGGTCCGAGGCGATAGGACGGCCAGTGTTCTGTGGTCCGTGGCGATAGGACGGCCAGTGTTCTGTGGTCCGTGGCGATAGGACGGCCATTGTTCTGTGGTCCGAGGCGATAGGACGGCCAGTGTTCTGTGGTCTGAGGCGATAGGACGGCCAGTGTTCTGTGGTCTGAGGCGATAGGACGGCCAGTGTTCTGTGGTCTGAGGCGATAGGACGGCCAGTGTTCTGTGGTCTGAGGCGATAGGACGGCCAGTATTCTGTGGAAGGAGGCGATAGGACGGCCAGTGTTCTGTGGTCTGAGGCGATAGGACGGCCAGTGTTCTGTGGTCTAAGGGGATAGGACGGCCAGTATTCTGTGGTCTGAGCCGATAGGACGGCCAGTGTTCTGTGGTCTGAGGCGATAGGACGGCCAGTGTTCTGTGGTCTGAGCCGATAGGACGGCCAGTGTTCTGTGGTCTGAGGCGATAGGACGGCCAATGTTCTGTGGTCTGAGGCGATAGGACGGCCAGTGTTCTGTGGTCTGAGGCGATAGGACGGCCAGTGTTCTGTGGTCTGAGGCGATAGGACGGCCAGTGTTCTGTGGTCTGAGCCGATAGGACGGCCACCCACTTCTAAATCCCTCTGGTGCGTTTCCTCTTTAAGACGCTTACATTTCATTTTAATGGAAGTGAGGCTAACCTATACAATTATAGCCATGACAAGTGACTCATGAGTCTGATTTTAGACATTTGCCATATAATGCCCATTTGTCCTGCAGAACATTTCTAGTTTTAGAACAGTTATTTACCTGGAGAAGTCATGAGGGGGGTAGCAGAGTGCTCTCTCATCCCAGGAGGTGTCTCTCTGCCACGAGGGCTGAGGAGGTGGGAAGCAGCGGTGGGGGTTTCCCTAAACCAGGAGGCAACATCTTCGTTCTCTCAGGAAGGGGGCCATCAGATGTCTCAGTGGACGTGGCTGAGAGAAAGAGAACAAAACAGAAAAAAACAATATAGGAGAGTATGATATCCTAAAAATACAGTTACTATAACTCAGCATTGTCACTTTTCTAGGATAGTCTAAGAATACAACATCTCCACTACATAATGACAATGCATGGTGTAGTTAGAGACAAGCAATAATCACATTAAGTATTAGCAAATAAGGATATACACTATATTTACAAAAAGTAATGTGGACACCCCTTCAAATTAGTGGATTCAGCTATTTCAGTCACACCCGATGCTGACAGGTGTATAAAGTTGAGCACACAGCCATGCAATCTCCATAGACAAACATTGGCAGTAGAATGGCCTTGCTAAAGAGCTCAGTGACTTTCAAAGTGGCACCGTCATAGGATGCCACCTTTCCAACAAGTCAGTTCGTCAAATTTCTGCCCTGCTAGAGCTGCTCCGGTCAACTGTAAGTGCTGTTATTGGGAAGTGGAAACGTCTAGGAGCAACAATGGCTCAGCCGCGAAGTGGTAGACCACACAAGCTCACAGAACGGGATCCCTGAGTGCTGAAGCGCGTAGCGTGTAAAAACAGTCTGTCCTCGGTTTACCAGTTCCAAACTGCCTCTGGAAGCACGTCAGCACAGGAACTGTTCGCCTGGAGTGTTATGAAATGTGTTTCCATGGCCGAGCAGCCACACATAAGCTTAAGATCACCATGCACAATGCCAAGTGTTGGCTGGAGTGGTGTAAAGCTCTCTGCCATTGGACTATGGCGCAGGTGAAACGTGTTCTCTGTAGTGATGAATCACGCTTCACCATCTGGCAGTCCGACAGACAAATCTGAGCTTGGAGGATTCCAGGAGAACACTACCTGTCCGAATGCATAGTGCCAACTGTAAAGTTTGGTGGAGGAGGAATAATGGTCTGGGGCTGTTTTGGGGTCAGGCTCCTTAGTTCCACTGAAAGGAAATATTAATGCTACAGCATACAATGACATTCTAGATGATTCTGTGCTTCCAACTTTATAGCAACTGTTTGGCAAGGCCCTTTCCTGTTTCATCATGACAATGCACAAAGCGAGGTCCATACAGCAATGGTTTTTAGAGATTGTGTGTTAGAACTTGCCTGGCCTGCACAGAAACTGACCTCTACCCCATCGAACACCTTGGGAGGAATTGGAATGCCAACTGCGAGCCAGGCCTAATCGCCTTACCTCAATAATGCTTGTGGCTGAATGGACTCAAGTCCCCGCAGCAATGTTCCAACAGCTATTGGAAAGCCTTACTAGAAGAGTGAAGGATACTATAGCAGCAAAGGAGGCACCAACTCCATATTAATGCCAATGAATTTGGAATGAGATGTTCGATGAGCAAGTTTCCACATACTTTGGGTCATGTAGTGTATCATTCGCTGTCCTAAATAAAAAGACTGTACTGTGCATATGTACACTATGGTTGTGTGGCTGCACCTTGCAGATGGTCCTGGCGGTTGTGGAGATACTCTGCAATGGTGCTCAGCTCCTCAGGGTACAGGTGGACTCCATCGGCCAGGAAGAAGAGCAGCTGGCGGGTGTCAGAGGGCACAGCATGCTTCTCCACCTTCTCCCTTTCTAGGTAGTCATCCACAAGCTCGACCGCCCGCGCCCCCGTTTCTGCAGGCTCCTTCTGCTGCATCCGCTTCCCAAGCCCACGGCCATTCTCCGCCATCACAAAGTCCATGGCATGGTCCTTGGGCATGTTGCGATGGACTAGAAGAAGAAGGGTTTGAAGGTCAAAGTAAAAATATTATACAAGATAATCATACTTTGCTTTGCTCTGTTATGTTCCACTTCTTCCGGTTTCTCTTTATATGGGGTTTAATTTTGGGGTCAAGTGAAAATTCAATGCATGACAATAGTGATTGCCTGTTGTTTTTTTTCACTGAAAGCTTCATGCAATTTATTGGAAGATTTGCAGTAGATTGGGAATGATGTGATGTATGTCTGTGCAAAGCATGTGTTCAAAACAGATTTTGTACTCTATAATAAATCAACAAAAAATAAAAAATGTCATACATTTACTTAAAACTCCCCGCATATTACGTGAGGGCTTGCAAATTTGACCGATCACCGCACTATTATCTCATAAAACAGTAAAATCACCAAAATATTAGGCTACCGCATAAGTGTCAGAACCTCATTACAAAAAGAGGGCCCACAATTTTAACCAATCACTGCACCTTTATGACATATGGTTCAAATTAACCCACGTCAATCTTTCCCATCAGCGCAATGTGACAAACTCGACAGAAATGGAAAATTGCAAAGCAAAATGTCAGAATTGCCATGTTAAATCATTTGTACCTGCAGATATCACAAAATGAAAATCCACTGAAATACTATACATTATTTTGTTATTTCAATGTACAGATATATTATTTGAAATATTGTTTAAAGGATATCTTTGTTTTAGGTAGATGAAATAAGGGCATCTTTGAAGATTATTTGTGAGTTTAGGATATACATAAAATTTGATGCTCTAGCTAGGCCTTTAACAATGGCATATTTTTAAAGCAGGTACGGATGTAGTGGATAGCAAAACGAAATCCAAATATTTTAAGAGAATAATTAGTATAACTTTTTTGAAGGTCTTAAACTACTTTTAAAAAGTATTTGTTCATAATTAAGAAATTCCTCCTTATAGGCTGTTGTTCATGATTATATAGCCCAGTTCTTATAAAAGAGCTTCAGTTTATACAGTACATTCAGACCCCTTGACTTATTCCACATTGTGTTACATCCCCCCCCCCCCCCCCCCCCTACACACAATACCCTGTAACGACAAAGTGAAAACAGGTTTAGACATTTTTACTGAAGTATAAAAAATAACAGAAATACTTTATTTTACATGAGTATTCAGGCCCTTTGCTAGGAGACTTGAATTTGAGCTCAGCTGCATCCTGTTTCCATTGATCACCCTTGAGATGTTTCTACAACTTGCTTGGAGTCCACCTGTGGTCAATTAAATTGATTGGACATGATTTGGATAGGCACAAACCTGTCTATATAAGGTCCCACAGTTGAGTGCATGTCAGAGCAAAAACCAAGCAATGAGGTCAAATGAATTGTCCGTAGAGCTTCGAGACAGGATTGTGTCGAGGCACAGATCTGGGGAAGGGTATCTGCAGCATTGAAGGCCCCCAAGAACACAGTGGCCTCCATCATTCTTAAATGGAAGAAGTTTGGAACCACCGAGACTCTTCCTAGAGTTGGCCGCCCGGCCAAACTGAGCAATCGGGGAAGAAGGGCTTTCATCAAGGAGGTGACCAAGAACCCGATGGTCACTCTGACAGAGCTCTAGAGTTCCTCTGTGGAGATGGTGGAACCTTCCAGAAGGACAACCTCCCTGACCAAGGCCCTTCTCCCCCGATTTCTCAGTTTGGCCGGGCAACCAACTCTAGGAAGAGTCTTGGTGGTTCCAAACTTCTTCAATTTAAGAATGATGGAAGCCACTGTGTTCTTGGGGACCTTCAATTCTTTGTTTTTCTTATCTCTTACTTAAAAAGGAAAAAACTGTAGGTATTTTCTTAACTGCATCGTTGGTTAAGGGCGTGTAAGTAAGCATTTCACTGTAAGGTCTACTACACCTGTTGGATTTGGCACACGTGACCAATAAAATTGGATTTGAATGTTGCAGAAATGCTTTTGTACCCATCCCCAGATCTGTGCCTCGACACAATTCTGTCTTGGAGCGCTACGGACAATTCCTTTGAACTCATGGCTTGGTTTTTGCTCTGACATGCACTTTCAACTGTGGGACCTTATATAGACAGTTGTAGAAACATCAAAGATGATCAATGGAAACACGATACCTGAGTTCAAGTTTAAGACGCATAGCATTTCTTCACTTTTTCATTATGGGGTATGGTGTGTAGATCGAGGGGGGAGGGGGGGGGGGATGTATTAAATCCATTTTAGAATAAGGCTGTAAAATGTGGAAAAAGTAATTGGGTCTGAATACTTTTCCAAATGCACTGTATATGACATATGTTATAATAAAATGGCACCACTAAATGAAAGGGACATGATACATAATTAGCATTTTTTGGAACCTTTGGAAGCTGTAAAGTTACTTGTCAACTGGTAAGTGGATGTTTTGGCCACATTCAGTGTACACAAAACAGGATCTTCCTTTTTCACGGATGATTCTCGTTCAACAATTGAATATGACTTCACGCCCCTGCACTAAATATTTTTTATTAAAAAAGGTAAACCTAGAGCTAATTCAGATATTTCTAAGCTGTATGGTACGCCTCTAAGAAGCTATTTATAATTGTATAAGCCAAATACAATTTAAGAATGGTCATTGTCACCCTCTTTGTTAGTTTGACATTTCCTGGGGATTTATATCAAGCGTGACTGCATATGTGTGTGAATTATTTCAAACCTAAATTCATATTTTGGTGAATAAAGCTATTTATGGAAGTATAATGTGAGAGCCTTTGATGAGGCGGCCTTAACTGTGAACCACTGAGTTCTGAGGACAACCACAGAACGGAACTAAATCGCCATGGAAACATGTCATGTTCTTTGCCCTCAAATTGTCTCTATTTACGATCATTATCAGGAATGTTTGGTTTCGGGTATTATTGTTCTTTTATAGATGCATTGTAATTGCTTTGTTAAAAGGGGGCAGGTGACTGTGGGGACTTACTTGCGGGATTCTGAAAATATGATTACTGTGCACGAGGACAGAGCTACATTGGTCTATTCGACGAGAATACATAAGGGGGAACCGTCGGAGCGGAGATCTTGTAGGGCCCGGGTCAAGCCCGACTCCGCTTGCAGGTAAATCATTTCCATGGAGAGGCCGCGGTCCTGCAAACAGTGACCTATCGATTTGGGGTAATCCCTTTGAAAGAAGAGAAGAAAGCTGGTTATTGACTTCTGCACACAGACCGAGGGGTACACAGACATGATGTGTGAGGAGCAGCTCTGCAGCAGCATGTCCAGGCCTGGAGTCAACAACCACACGAAGACAACTTAACTTTTCACACCTAAACTGAATCGTAATCCTTATCAAGTTGTAGTTAAGTGACCAGTGAAGAGCAGGATAGCTTGATTTAACCATAGGCCTAATATTGTAAAAATGGATGTGATAGGTTGATTCAATAAAGCTGTGAGTTCGTTATTTGCTGATGTGCATTTATTGTAAACATGCTTATCGTTTGTGTGTTCTTAAACATCTTACCACAGTGCTGAAAGAGCACGAACAGCATATACTGACCAGTTACAATTGTCATTCAAACCACTTGTCTACTGTGAGTAATATAGAATATGTTGAGGAGGGTGGGACAGTGAGGTCTCTTGAAGCCCACAACAGGCACATATCATAGCAATACTTGTGATGAACGTTTAATCAATTTTACTGAGCCATTTACTTCATGATCGTATTCTTATCTTTTCTTATTGTTGTTGCATTGTCCAGAAGGAACCTGCACGTAAACATTTCATTGGACAGTGTACACCATGTGTACCCCGTACATACGACTAATACAACTTAAACCTCTGCTTCATTAACACAGACTATTGTTGATTAACATTGCACCTATTCAATTTCTCTACAAAACCTTTGGCACCAGAGTCAGTATGTAGGTCTTTCCTGCTCAGCAATGCTTTTTGGGAGGGGTGACAATTTCAAAATACAGTATGCATACATTTTTGTCCACATGTACCAAGATGAGTTAACAGTGTAAAGATGTCATTGAATAGGATATTCGGGTTTACAGTATTTAACATTGAGAGAACATACAACTTCATAGCACATGCGAGCAGGCCTTTCTAATCGACCTGGCCGGAGTATACTGGCCGGGATATTGATCTCATCCCGTCAGTAGAGGATGCCTGGTTATTTTTTTTAAATGCCTTCCTAACCATCTTAAATAAGCATGCCCCATTCAATAAATGTAGAACCAGGAACAGATATAGCCCTTGGTTCTCCCCAGACCTGACTGCCCTTAACCAACATAAAAACATCCTATGGCGTTCTGCATTAGCATCGAACAGCCCCCGTGATATGCAGCTGTTCAGGGAAGCTAGAAACCATTATACACAGGCAGTTAGAAAAACCAAGGCTAGCTTTTTCAAGCAGAAATTTGCTTCCTGCAACACTAACTCAAAAAAGTTCTGGGACACTGTAAAGTCCATGGAGAATAAGAACACCTCTTCCCAGCTGCCCACTGCACTGAAGATAGGAAACACTGTCACCACTGATAAATCCACTATAATTGAGAACTTCAATAAGCATTTTTCTACGGCTGGCCATGCTTTCCACCTGGCTACTCCTACCCCGGTCAACATCACTGCACCCCCCACAACAACTCGCCCAAGCCTTCCCCATTTCTCCTTCTCCCAAATCCAGTCAGCTGATGTTCTGAAAGAGCTGCAAAATCTGGACCCCTACAAATCAGCCGGGCTAGACAATCTGGACCCTTTCATTCTAAAATGATCTGCCGAAATTGTTGCCACCCCTATTACTAGCCTGTTCAACCTCTCTTTCACGTCGTCTGAGATTCCCAAAGATTGGAAAGTAGCTGCGGTCACCCCCCTCTTCAAAGGGGGGGGACACTCTTGACCCAAACTGCTACAGACCTATATCTATCCTACCCTGCCTTTCTAAGGTCTTCGAAAGCCAAGTCAACAAACAGATTACCGACCATTTTGAATCTCACCATACCTTCTCTGCTATGCAATCTGGTTTCAGAGCTGGTCATGGGTGCACCTCAGCCACGCTCAAGGTCCTAAACGATATTTTAACCGCCATCGATAAGAAACATTACTGTGCAGCTGTATTCATTGATCTGACCAAGGCTTTCGACTCTGTCAATCACCACATCCTCATCGGCAGACTCGACAGCCTTGGTTTCTCAAATGATTGCCTCGCCTGGTTCACCAACTACTTATCTGATAGAGTTCAGTGTGTCAAATCGGAGGGTCTGCTGTCCGGACCTCTGGTAGTCTCTATGGGGGTGCCACAAGGACCGACTCTCTTCTCTGTATACATCAATGATGCCACTCTTGCTGCTGGTGAGTCTCTGATCCACCTCTACGCAGACGACACCATTCTGTATACTTCTGGCCCTTCTTTGGACACTGTGTTAACAACCCTCCAGGCAAGCTTCAATGCCATACAACTCTCCTTCCGTGGCCTTCCAATTGCTCTTAAATACAAGTAAAACTAAATGGATGCTCTTCAACCAATCGCTGCCTGCACCTGCTCGCCTGTCCAACATCACTACTCTGGACGGCTCTGACTTGGAATACGTGGACAACTACAAATACCTAGGTGTCTGGTTAGACTGTAAACTCTCCTTCCAGACCCACATCAAACATCTCCAATCCAAAGTTAAATCTAGAATTGGCTTCCTATTTCGCAACAAAGCATCCTTCACTCATGCTGCCAAACATACCCTTGTAAAACTGACCATCCTACCAATCCTCGACTTCGGCGATGTCATTTACAAAATAGCCTCTAATACCCTACTCAGCAAATTGGATGCAGTCTATCACAGTGCAATCCGTTTTGTCACCAAAGCCCCATATACTACCCACCATTGCGACCTGTACGCGCTCGTTGGCTGGCCCTCGCTTCATACTCGTCGCCAAACCCACTGGCTCCATGTCATCTACAAGACCCTGCTAGGTAAAGTCCCCCCGTTTCTCAGCTCGCTGGTCACCATAGCAGCACCCACCTGTAGCACACGCTCCACCTGTAGCACACGCTCCAGCAGGTATATCTCTCCTTCCAGTTCTCTGCTGCCAATGACTGGAACGAACTACAAAAATCTCTGAAACTGGAAACACTTAGCTCTCTCACTAGCTTTAAGCACCAACTGTCAGAGCAGCTCACATATTACTGCACCTGGACATAGCCCACCTATAATTTAGCCCAAACAACTACCTCTTTCCCTACTGTATTTATTTTATTATTTATTTTTGCTCCTTTGCACCCCATTATTTTTATTTCTACTTTGCACATTCTTCCACTGCAAATCTACCATTCCAGTGTTTTACTTGCTATATTGTATTTACTTTGACACCATGGCCTTTTTTTTGCCTTTACCTCCCTTATCTCACCTCATTTGCTCACATCGTATATAGACTTGTTTATACGGTATTATTGACTGTATGTTTGTTTTACTCCATGTGTAACTCTGTGTCGTTGTATGTGTCGAACCGGTTTGCTTTATCTTGGCCAGGTCGCAATTGTAAATGAGAACTTGTTCTCAACTTGCCTACCTGGTTAAATAAAGGTGAAATAAAAAAATGAAGCAGGCTGTACAAAATTAAAACCTAACGTTACAATAAAAGGTTACCAGAACTTCTATTTGAAAATGCAGATTGTTTTGAGTGTATAAGCTCTACAGAGACTTAACAGTTCTTTAATGGAAGCAGTTTAAATTTGTATGGTATCTTCAATGGAAGCCATATGGATTCGTATTGTCTTTTTTTAATGGAGAGAAAGTTCAAATTTATGTACGAAAATAATCTCAGTGACTGTGAGGAAAACAAAAACTGCCATAGGTCAATAGATCTTCAGTCTCCATTCAATTCAGTTTTGTGAGTTTAAAGTACAACTCATTCATCCCACTCCATGAAATATCCCAGGTTTGTCTAGTTGAATAGTTAAATAGACATGCATTTCAACGCTACATAGGCTCGGCAAATGGGAACAATATTCGCTTGTCAGACCTTGAGATTGAACAGGAAGAGGATGAAAGAAAATATTTTTTTCCCCCAGAGTGTAATAAGAACAAGTAGAACAGAAAAGTAGAACATGCATTGCATGAATTGACATGTTTTTACTCCAAGAGATTTTTAGTTTTCATAACTCTTGTTGCCGTCGATTTGTTCTGTAGAGTGTCTGTGGTGAATGTCTGAATTAACGTTACTGATGGGCATGTCAAGAAATCAATGAAATATGCATCTTCAACAAAACATCAAGCTGGCATATTATGGGAAATCGAACAATCCCTAACTATAGCGTTAGTTAGTCTCAGGTTTAAATGGGTGCAATTTAGATTTGTATTGTCTTCTATATATTTTTTTAGGAAGAGAGATGAAATGGATGCATGAGAAGATTCTCATTCTCATTTTGTGAGGAAAACAGGGAGGCTGTTCCTAAAAATAGATCTTACATTTTCCAGCCAACCTGGAGAGAAAGACATGGGTAGCGTGTAATTGAGTGGTAGCACTTTAACCATTCAGATCAGTGATTCTCCCAACCTGTCCTCGGGGATCCCCGGGCGTTTCATGTATTTCAACTATTTCAGAGCTAGCACACCCGATTCAACTAATTATACATAGCCCTTGATTAAGTAATCAGGTGAGTTAAGGGCGACAGCAAAGTAGTTGACAGAGTGAAAAGGAGGAAGCCAGACCAGAATAAAAATATTTCAAAACATGCATTGTGTGTGCAACAAGGCACTAAAGTAATACTGCAAAGAATGTGGCAAAGCAATTAACTTTTGACCTTGAATAGAAAGTGTTATGTTTGGGGCAAATCCAACACAACACATTACTGAGTACCATTCCATATTTTCTAGCATTGTGCTGGCTGAATCATGTTATGGGTATGCTTGTAATCGTTAAGGACTCGGGAGTTTTTCAGAATAGAAATGGAGCTAAGCACAGGCAAAATCCAAGAAGAAAACCTGGTTCAGTCTGCTTTCCACCAGACACTGGGAGATTAATTCCCCTTTCAGCAGAACAATAACCTGAAACACAAGGTCAAATCTACACCGAAGATAGTGAATGTTCCTGAGTGGCCTAGTTACAGTTGACTTAAAATATGCTAGAAAATCTATGGCAAGACATTAAAATGGTTGTCTAGCATTCATCAACCACCAAAATCTTGAAGAATTTTGAAAAGAATAGTGAGCAAATGTTGTACAATCCAGGTGTTCAAAGCTCTTAGACGTACCCAGAAAGAATCACAGGTGTAAATGCAAAAGGCGATTCTAACATGTATTGACGCAGGGCCGTGAATACTTATGTAAATTATATATCAGTTTTTCATTCTCAATAAATAAGCAACAATTTTAAAAACATGTTTTCACTTTGTCATTCTGGGATATTGTGGGTAGATTGATGAGGAAAATGTTTAATACATTTTGAATAGAGGCTGTAACAACAAAATGTGGAATAAGTCAAGGGGTATGAATACTTTCTGAAGGCATTGTAGGTATTCTTGACTATTACTGTTAAACTCCCACAAAAGTGATCCAACAGGAGTAGGGGTCTTTTCATTCCTCTTCACACACACAATCACCACAATTACTGAAATCTTCATCCTCACTCCTGGAGAAACAAAACACCCAACTCCATTTACAACAAGGGCAAAGAAAATTTGCAAAAGCATAAATACCCATGGCTATTCCCTATTTGCTTGAAGGTGAGGTACTCGCATGCTCTGGTTGCTCACAGACAGGACCACACAGCCAGCAGGTGCCTTGTGAAGTTGCTTGTAGAACCGCTGGTAGAGGGCACTACGGTTGTCAGCTGGATTGTAAAACCTTGAGAGAAGCTGAGGGGTGAGAAAAGATTTTCTAAACCAGTTCTTGACAAATAAACACATTTCGTTGATAAACCACATAAGAGAAATGTGAGCTTACCATTTTGTTGATATCCTTCATAGTCCACGTTGTTACCGGAGTAGTCATGCTGTTGGTCTAACTCCTCATAACTGAAAGAGTAACACATTCATGCATGAAGTGATGGTCATGTACCATCTGAATCATTGCTCTGCCCCCCTCCTACTCTGCATCCTATGACTCACTGTCCCCTCCCCTTTCTGGCTGCCCACTGGGCACAGACAGCAATTCAACATTGAATCAAGTCATTTCAATGACAAAGGTCCTGGATGGCGCAGAGGTCAAAAGCACTGCAATGAAGTGCTGAGGTGCCACCACAACCTGGGGTTCGATCACAGGCTGTGTCACAACTGGATGTGACCGGGAGTCCCATAGGAGGGCACAGAATTGTCCCAGCGCCGTCCGGGGTAGGGGAGGGTTTGGCCGGTGGGGCATTCCTTGGCTCATTGTGCTCTAGAGACACCTTGTGGCAGGGCCGGGCGCCTGCAAGCTTATAACGGTCATCAGTCGAACAGTGTTTCCTCCGACACATTGGTACGGTTGACATCCATGTTAAGCGAGCAATTTGATAAGTAGGCGGCCAGGCAGGTCATGTTTCAGAGGACGCATGACTCGACCTTCGAGCCCATTGAGTCGCCGCAGAGATGAGCCAAGGGGCCTAATTCGGGGAGAAAGCTAAGTTAAAAAAATAAGCTGGTGGCCATACCACCCTGAACACACCTGTTCAGAGTCGGTCCTGGTTAGTCACTCACCCACTGGGATGGGAGACTGCCTGGGAATACCTGGTGCCCTAAGCTCCAAAATTGTTAATAATGATGTGGAACCAACATTGATCAACCAGTGTGTGCCCAGTGGGTGAGTGACTCATTGGAAGCTTACAGAAAAGGGCTGCGGACAGCAGAGCGAATTTTAAGGAAAACTAAACTTCCAGAAGACCTATTATCCCTTCACTCCCTCCGCTCTACATTCTCTTCTGTATACTTTGCTAAAGCCACTTTCTATCACAAGCTTCTGCCTCGAACCCCAAGAAACTCCCACCTTCCTCCCTCAATCCTCCACTCCGAACCTTTGGGGATGACTTGGTCAACCACTTTGGAAAAAAAAAGGTTGACGACATCTGCTCCTCATTCACTCAGCTAGAGTCCACTGGTCCCACTCACACAAAACTACAACACACATTGACCTCTTTCTCCCCTCTCTATCCAGATGAAATCCTGAGACTAGTGTGGTCCAGCCACCCGACAAACTGCCCGATCGACCCCAACCCCTCATCCCGATCATCTCTGGAGACAGTCTTCCATTTCTCATCCCTGACCACTGGCTGCACCCCTTCTTACTTCAAAATGTCCAGAGCCCCTCAAGAGACCAACATCGACCCCTATGACAGTGTCCCTTCACAGAGAGCAGTCCCTCGCTATCCCTCTCAGAACCATCTTCTTAACCCTAACCCTACTCGCCTGTCATATCCTCACACGGCCTCTTCTATCATTGCTATGTGGATGACCATAAAAACAATTATCCCCCCTGACAACCAGGTGTCGAAACGCACCTGCGTGCCTGGCAGATATCTTAGCTTGGACTTCGGCACATCACCTTAAGCTCAACAAAACGGAGCTGCTCTTCCTCCCGGCGAAGGCCTGCCCGCAACAAGACCTCTCCATTACAGTTGGCAACTCCAGTGGCCCCCTCCCAGAGTGCAAATAACCTTGGCGTGACCTTGGACAACACCCTGTCGCTCTCTGCAAACATCAAAGCAGTGACTCGCTCCAGCTCCTCGTACGACACCACCTCACACAGGAAGCTGCGCAGGTCCTACTCCAGGCCTTTGTCATCTCTCATCTGGACTACTGCAACTCACTGTTGGCTGGGCTCCCCACTAGTGCCATCAAACCCCTGAAACTTATCCAGAACGCTGCAGCAATCCTTGTGTTCAACCTTCCTAAACTCGGTTGTGTCACCCGCTCCTCCGAACACTCCACTGGTTTCCAGTCTAAGCTCGCAACCACTACAAGACCATGGTGCTTGCCTAAGGAGCAGCAAGAGGAACTGCCCCTCCCTACCTTCAGGCTATGCTAAACACTACACCCCAACCAGAATACTCCGTTCTGCCACCTCACAATGGCAAAGACATATGCACCATACTACACACACAAAACAAATAAAACATGCAACAATTTCTAAGATTTTACTGAGTTACAGTTCATAAGGAAATCAGTCATTATAAAGAAATTCATTAGGCCCTAATCTATGGATTTCACAAGACTGGGAATACAGATATGCATCTGTTGGTCACCGATACCTTAAAAGAAAGTTGGCCGTGTATGAGAAAACCAGTCAGTATCTGGTGTGACCATTTGCCTCACGCAGCACGACATCTCCTTTGCAAAGAGTTGATCAGGCTGTTGATTGTGGCCTGTGGAAAGTTGTCCCACTCCTCTTCAATGGCTGTGCGAAGTTGCTGGATATTGACAGGAACTGGAACATGCTGTTTGTACAAGTCAATCCAGAGCAATCATACTGAAACATGCTCAATGGGCGACATGTATGGTATGCAGTATGTAGGCCATGGAAGAACTGCAACATTTTCAGCTTCCAGGAATTGTTTACAGATCCTTGCAACATGCATTATGCTGAAATGTGGTGATGGCGGCGGATGAATAGCATGACAATAGGCCTCAGGATCTCGTCACGGTATCTCTGGGCATTCAAATTGCCATCGATAAACTGCAATTGTGCTTGCTGTCCCTAGCTTATCTAGCTAGTTAAGATAGCTAGAATTAAACTGAATGAGGCTAATGTTAGCTAGCTAGCTAATAACAGTTAGCCAGCTTGTCCCCACGACGACATTGCATCTCAGCCAGGTGGGACTAATTGCTAAAGAACCTGTAGGAAAATAACAAAATTGTGCTATGTATTTTACCAAACGGGCTAATGTTTGTTTGCAAATACTGAACCGCAAAGTAAAGCTAGGCTAGATCAGGTGACATGACAAGTGGGCGGGGTTAGTGACTAAAAATGCACCAATGGAGGGCAAGCTGATCCTAGATATACAGTGCCTTGCGAAAGTATTCGGCCCCCTTGAACTTTGCGACCTTTTGCCACATTTCAGGCTTCAAACATAAAGATATAAAACTGTATTTTTTTGTGAAGAAACAACAACAAGTGGGACACAATCATGAAGTGGAACGACATTTATTGGATATTTCAAACTTTTTTAACAAATCAAAAACTGAAAAATTGGGTGTGCAAAATTATTCAGCCCCCTTAAGTTAATACTTTGTAGCGCCACCTTTTGCTGCGATTACAGCTGTAAGTCGCTTGGGGTATGTCTCTATCAGTTTTGCACATCGAGAGACTGAATTTTTTTCCCATTCCTCCTTGCAAAACAGCTCGAGCTCAGTGAGGTTGGATGGAGAGCATTTGTGAACAGCAGTTTTCAGTTCTTTCCACAGATTCTCGATTGGATTCAGGTCTGGACTTTGACTTGGCCATTCTAACACCTGGATATGTTTATTTTTGAACCAGTCCATTGTAGATTTTGCTTTATGTTTTGGATCATTGTCTTGTTGGAAGACAAATCTCAGTCCCATTCTCAGGTCTTTTGCAGACTCCATCAGGTTCTTCCAGAATGGTCCTGTATTTGGCTCCATCCATCTACCCATCAATTTTAACCATCTTCCCTGTCCCTGCTGAAGAAAAGCAGGCCCAAACCATGATGCTGCCACCACTATGTATGACAGTGGGGATGGTGTGTTCAGCTGTGTTGCTTTCACGCCAAACATAACGTTTTGCATTGTTGCCAAAAAGTTCAATTTTGGTTTCATCTGACCAGAGCACCTTCTTCCACATGTTTGGTGTGTCTCCCAGGTGGCTTGTGGCAAACTTTAAACGACACTTTTATGGATATCTTTAAGAAATGGCTTTCTTCTTGCCACTCTTCCATAAAGGCCAGATTTGTGCAATATACGACTGATTGTTGGGCCTATGGACAGAGTCTCCCACCTCAGCTGTAGATCTCTGCAGTTCATCCAGAGTGATCATGGGCCTCTTGGCTGCATCTCTGATCAGTCTTCTCCTTGTATGAGCTGAAAGTTTAGAGGGACGGCCAGGTCTTGGTAGATTTGCAGTGGTCTGATACTCCTTCCATTTCAATATTATCGCTTGCACAGTGCTCCTTGGGATGTTTAAAGCTTGGGAAATCTTTTTGTATCCAAATCCGGCTTTAAACTTCTTCACAACAGTATCTCGGACCTGCCTGGTGTGTTCCTTGTTCTTCATGATGCTCTCTGCGCTTTTAACGGACCTCTGAGACTATCACAGTGCAGGTGCATTTATACGGAGACTTGATTACACACAGGTGGATTGTATTTATCATCATTAGTCATTTAGGTCAACATTGGATCATTCAGAGATCCTCACTGAACTTCTGGAGAGAGTTTGCTGCACTGAAAGTAAAGGGGCTGAATAATTTTTCACGCCCAATTTTTCAGTTTTTGATTTGTTAAAAAAGTTTGAAATATCAAATAAATGTCGTTCCACTTCATGATTGTGTCCCACTTGTTGTTGATTCTTCACAAAAAAATACAGTTTTATATCTTTATGTTTGAAGCCTGAAATGTGGCAAAAGGTCGCAAAGTTCAAGGGGGCCGAATACTTTCGCAAGGCACTGTATATACAAAAGTATGTGGACACCCCTTCAAATGAGTGGATTCTGCTATTTCAGCCACACCCGTTGCTGACAGGTGTATAAATCGAGAACACAGCCATGCAATCTCCATAGTTAACATTGGCAGTAGAATGGCCATACTGAAGTGCTCAGTGATTTTTAACATAGCACCGTCATAGGATGCCACCTTTCCAACTATTTCTGCCCTGCTAAAATTCCCCGGTCAACTGTAAGTGCTGTTATTGTGAAGTGGAAACGGCTCAGCCACAAAGTGGTAGGCTCACAGAAGGGGAACGTGGAGTGTTGAAGTGCATAGTGAGTAAAAATTGCCTGCAACACTCCAAGTTCCAAACTGCCTCTGGAAGCAACGGTCAGCACAATAACTGTTCATTGGGAGTTTCATGAAATGGGTTTCCATGGTCGAGCAGCCGCACACAAGCCTAAGATCACCATGCGCAATGCAAAGTGTTGGCTGGAATGGTGTAAAGCTCGCCGCCATTTTACTCTGGAGCAGGGGAAACTCTTTATCTGGAGTGATGAATCACGCTTCACAATCTGACATTCCAACGGACGAATCTGGGTTTGGTGGATGCCAGGAGACCGCTACCTGCCCGAATGCATAGTGCAAACTGTAAAGTTTGGTGGATGAGGAATAATGGTCTGGGGCTGTTTTTCATGGTTCGGGCTAGGCCCCTTGACATTCCAAACGATTCTGTACTTCCAACTTTGTGGAAACAGTTCGATGTGGAAGAATTTGACCGGCCTGCACAGAGCCCTGACTTCAACCCCATCGAACCCCTTTGGGATGAATTAGAACGCAGACTGCGTGCCAGCCTAATCGCCCAACATCAGTGCCCGACCTCACTAATGCTCTTGCGGCTGAATGGAAGCAAGTCCCCGCACCAATTTTCCAACATCTATTGGAAAGTTTTCCCAGAAGAGTGGAGGCTGTTGTGGCAGCAAAGGGGGTACCAACTCCATATTAATGCCCATGATTTTGGAATGAGAGGAGCAGGTGTCCACATACTTTTGGTAATGTAATATATCTATCTAAACTCAGCAAAAAAAGACACGTCTCTTTTTCAGGACCCTGTCTTTCAAAGATAATTTGTAAAATTCCAAATGACTTCACAGATCTTCATTGTAAAGGGTTTAAACACTGTTTCTTATGCTTGTTCAATGACCCAAAAACAATTAATGAACATGCATCTATGGAATGGTCGTTAAGACACTAACAGCTTACAGACGTTAGGTAATTAAGGTCACAGTTATGAAAACTTAGGACACTAAAGAGGCCTTTCTGCTGACTCTGAAAAACACCAAAAGAAAGATGCCCAGTGCCTTGCTACAAGGAGGCATGAGGACTGCAGATGTGGCCAGGGCAATAAATTGCAATGTCCGTATTGTGAGATGCCTAAGACAGTGCTACAGGGAAACAGGTTTGACACCTGATTGGTACATCTGAACATCACACCTGCAGGACAGGTACAGAATTGCAACATCAACTGCCCGAGTTAAAACCAGGAACGCACAATCCCTCCATCAGTGCTCAGACAGTCCGCAATAGGCTGAGAGAGGCTGGACTGGGGGCTTGTAGGCCTGTTGTAAGGCAGGTCCTCACCAAAAACATTGCCAATGGGCACAAACCCACCATCACTGGACCAGACAGGACTGGAAAAAAGTGCTCTTCACTGACAAGTTGCGGTTTTGTCTCACCAGGGGTGATGGTCGGATTCGCATTTATTGTCGAAGGAATAAGCGTTACACCAAGGCCTGTACTCTGGAGCGGGATCGTTTTGGAGGTGGAGGGTCCGTCATGGTCTGGGTTGGTGTGTCATAGCATCATCGGACTGAGCTTGTTGTCATTGCAGGCAATCTCAACTCTGTGCGTTACAGGGAAGACATCCTCCTCCCTCATGTGCTACCCTTCCTGCAGTCTCATCCTGACATGACCCCCCAGCATGGCAATGCCACCAGCCATACTGTTCGTTCTGTGCGTGATTTCCTGCAAGACAGGAATGTCAGTGTTCTGCCATGGCCAGCGAAGAGCCCAGATCTCAATCACATTGAGCACGTTTCGGACCTGTTGGATCGGAGGGTGAGGGCTAGGGCCATTCCCCCCAGAAATGTCCGGGAACTTGCAGGTGCCTTGGTGGAAGAGTGGGGTAACATCTCACAGCAAGAACTGGCAAATCTGGTGCAGTCCATGAGGAGGAGATGCACTGCAGTACTTAATGCAGCTTGTGGCCACACCAGATACTGACTGTTACTTTTGATTTGAACCCCCCTTTGTTCAGGGACACATTTCATTTCTGTTAGTTACATGTCTGTGGAACTTGTTCAGTTTATGTCTCAGTTGTTGAATATTATGTTCATACAAATATTTACACATGTTAAGTTTGCTGAAAATAAACGCAGTTGACAGTGCGAGGATGTTTCTTTTTTTGCTGAGTTCATCTATCATCTGCAAACAGTAAACATTTGACTTCAGAGTCTAGTTGGGTGAGGCCGGGTGCTTCAGACTGTTCTAGAGCCCTCTCCAATTCATTTATATAAATGCTGAAGAGGGTAGGGCTCAAGCATTGTGTTTCATAGTTTCCAGTGTTGTTATTTGTGTGGTTTAGGCTTGGACCATTAGGTGTGAGCAGAGCATGCTAAGCATCTGGTACATGCCTCTTAGGTTGCAGGATGGTGCTTGGGCTGGTGTATTAGTGGGGGTTGGGCCTGTTTCTCTGCTCACGGCCTAGGCATGTGTGTGGCTGTCATGTTGAGGTCCTTGCTGCAGGGATGGGGTGCATGTGGGGGCAGAAGGGGCATAGGCCTGATCTGAGGGGGCCCTCTATAGGGTGTGGCTAGGGATTGTTGGGGGTGGGGGGCGTCAACTGCTTGGGTTGGGTATGTGGCTTATGGAACTGTGGTTTTGTTGTCGGTCATCTTGGTGTGGATCCTCTTTGTGCAGGTCCTCCGGGAGGGGGTCTCGTAGTTCTGGGAGGGTGTCTCGCTGGTCTGGGTGGGGTGTCCGTTGCTCTGTTGCTCCTGTGTGTGGTGCTGATCGATGTCCTTCAGGGTCCTCTCAAAGGTGGGGACTATTGCCTTGTACAGGTGGACCTGGTCGTAGAGGCGGTTCAAGTCCAGGGTGGGGTGGTGGGCCAGGTAGACATTTTGAGGCACAGTCCAGGGAAATGCTTGCATTCACCGACTATAGTGGCAGGGTGAATGTATTTTTGTGGTAGCAGGGAGGAGATGACTACACGTGAGTTTGAGAAGCTTTTTCAATCACTCTATTGAGTGCTGTGGCCACCCTTTCCTGCTTGGCCCTCAGGTTGTTTATGCTTGTGTGAATTATGATGTGGCTGGGGGACCCCAGTCTGTCATGTGACAGCATCTCCAGGGCACGCCAGGTGTTTGTACACCAGAGTTTAGCCACTCTGTGTTATGGAAAAAGTTTCTTCTCATCAATATATTTCCCATTTGAGGTGTTAAGAAATGGCACAGACAGAGGACTGAAGTGCTTCTAGCTCTTAGGAAACTTTGCAGTATTTCGTTTTTTTTATGTGTTATTTTTTACATTATTAGCCCAGAAATGTTTTTGTGTTGCTACATACAGCCGGGAAGAACTATTGGATATCAGAGCGGTGGTAACTCACCAGCACTACCAGAATTACGACCAGGAATATGACTTTCCCGAATCGGATCCTTTGTTTGTACCCCCCAGCGAAATTTAACTGATCCCAGAGGCCGATCCAAAACACAGACGGCGGAGGAGAGGTACTCAGAGTGGTCTTCTAGTCCCACTTAGGAGGCACGCAGACCACCCACCGCTTCCGAGTATATTACTCGCTAATGTTCAGTCTCTGGATAATAAAGTTGACGAGCTCAGGGTGGGGATGTCTTTCCAGAGAGACATCAGGGATTGTAACATACTCTGTTTCACGAAAACATGCCTCTCTCGGGATATACGGTCTGAGTCCATCCAGCCAGTTGGGTTCTCAGTTCATCGCGCAGACAAGAATAAATATCTCTCTGGGAAGAAGAAGGGCGTGTGTGCATGTTTCTTGATTAACGACTGATGGTGTGATTGTGATAAAATACAGGAACTCAAGTCCTTTTGTTTACCCACCCTAGAATATCCCTCACAATCAAATGCCGATCGTATTATCTCCCAAGAGAACTCTCTTCGATTATAGTCAGAGCTGTGCATATCCCCCTCAAGCCGATACCGCGACGGCTCGCAAAGAACTTCACTGGACTTTATGCAAACTGGAAACCACATATCCTGAGGCCGCATTTACTGTAGTTGGGGATTTTAACAAAGCAAATTTGAGAAAAAGGCTGCCGAAGTTCTATCAACGCATTGACTGTAGTACACGTGCTGCTAAAACACTCGACCACTGCTACTCCAACTTCCGGGATGCCTACAAGGCCCTCCCCCGCCCTCCTTTCGTCAAATCTGATCACGGCTTCATTTTCCTCCTCCCTTCCTATAGGCAGAAACTCAAACAGGAGGTACCTGTGCTCAGGACTATTCAACACTGGTCTGACCAATCGGAATCCACGCTTCAAAATTGTTTTGATAACGCCGACTGGGATACGTTCCGGTCAGCCTCCAAGAATAATATCGACGACTATACTGATACGGTGATTGAGTTTATCAGGAAGTGTATAGGAGTAGTTGTACCCACTGTGACTATTAAAACCTACCCTAATCAGAAACCGTGGATAGATGGCAGCATTGCGCAAAACTGAATGGGCGAACCATCGCATTTAACCATGGCAAGGTGACTGGGAATATGGCCGAATACAAACAGTGTAGTTATTCCCTCCGT
Organism: Oncorhynchus mykiss; assembly: GCF_057628025.1. NCBI lineage: Eukaryota > Metazoa > Chordata > Actinopteri > Salmoniformes > Salmonidae > Oncorhynchus > Oncorhynchus mykiss. The sequence goes on along the minus strand of NC_143023.1, from coordinate 68,287,870 downwards.
TAGGCAATCAAACAAGTAAAACGTCAGTATAGAGACAAAGTGGAATCGCAATTTAATGGCTCAGACACGAGACGTATGTGGCAGGGTCTGCAGACAATCATTGACAACAAAGGGTAAACCAGCCACGTCGCGGGCAACGACGTCTTGCTTCTGGACAAGCTAAACACCTTCGCCTGTTCTGAGGATAACACAGTGTGACCGATGCGGCCCGCTACCGAGGACTGTGGGCTCTCCTTCTCCGTGGCCGATGTGAGTAAGACATTTAAGCGTGTTATCCCAGACCAGCTAGCTGGAGTGTTTACGGACATATTCAATCTCTCCCGATCTCAGTTTACTGTCCCCACATGCTTCAAGATGTCCACCATTGCTTTCTTGTGTGCAGGAACAAAGGTAACTGAACTAAATGACTATCGACCCGTAGCACTCACTTCTGTCATCATGAAGTGCTTTGAGAGACTAGTCAAGGATCATATCACCTCCACCTTACCTGACACCCTAGACCCACTTAAATTTGCTTACCGCCCCAATAGATCCGCAGACCATGCAATTGCCACCGCAATGCACACTGCCCTATCCCATCTGGACAAGAGGAATACCTATGTTATAATGCTGTGAATTGAATATAGCTCAGCATTCAACACCATAGTACCCTCCAAGCTCATCACTAAGCTTGAGGCCCTGGGTCTGAACCTTCCCTGTCCAACTGGGTCCTGGACTTCCTGACGGGCCTCCCAGGTGGTGAAGGCAGGAAAAAACACCTCCGCTTTGCTCATCCTCAACACTTGTCCCCCACAAGGATGCGTGCTCAGCCCGTCCTGTACTCCCTGTTTGCCCATGACTGCATGGCCACGCACGCCTCCAACTCAATCATCAAGTTTGCAGATGAAACAACAGTAGTAGGCCTGATTACCAACAATGACGAGACAGCCTGCAGGGAGGAGGTGAGGGCCATGGGAGTGTGGTGCCATTAAAATAACATCTCACCCAACGTCAACAAAACAAAGGAGCTGATCGTGCACTTCAGGAAACAGGAAACAGCAGAGGGAGCACTCCCCTATCCACATCTACGGGACCGCAGTGGAGATGGTGGAAAGCTTCAAGTTCCTCAGCGTACACATCACTGGCAAACTGAAATGGTCCACCCACCCAGAAAGTGTTGTCAAGAAGGTGCAAAGAAGTGCCTCATCAACCTCAGGAGGCTGAAAAAAGTTTGCTTGGCACCTAAAACTCTCAAACTTTTACAGATGCACAATTGATATCATCCTGTCAGGCTGTATCACCGCTTGGTACAGCAACTGCACCGCCCGCAACCTCAGGGCTCTGCAGAGGGTGGTCCGGTCTGCCCGATGCATCACCGGCGGAAAACTACCTGTACTCCAGGACACATACAGCCCCCGATGTCACAGGAAGGCCAAAAAGATAATCAAGGACAACAACCACCTGAGCCACTGCCTGTTCACCCCACTATCATCCAGAAGGCGAGGTCAGTACAGATGCATCAAAGCTGGGACCGAAAGACTGAAAAACAGCTTCTATCTCAAGACCATCAGACAGTTAAATACTGTTAAATAGCCATCACTAGCACAGACAGGCTGCTGCCCTATATACATAGACTTGGAATCACTGGCCACTTTAATGGGACACTAGTCACTTTAATAATGTTGAAATAGTTTGCATTACTTGTCTCATACACTTGAAGTCGGAAGTTTATATATACCTTAGCCAACTACATTTAAACTCAGTTTTTCACAATTCCTGACATCTAATCCGATTAAAAAATCCCTGTCTTATGTCAGTTAGGATCACCACTTAATTTTAAGAATGTGAAATGTCAGAATAATAGTAGAGTGATTTATTTCAGCTTATTTCTTTCATCACATTCCCAGTGGGTCAGAAGTTTACATACACTCAATTAGTGTTTGGCAGCATTGTCTTTAAATTGTTTAACTTGGGTCAAATGTTTCAGGTAGCCTCCCACAAGCTTCCCTTAATAAGTTGGGTGAATTTTGGCCCATTCCTCCTGACAGAGCTGGTGTAACTGAGTCAGGTTTGTAGGCCTCCTTGCACGCACACACCAGAAATATTCTATAGGGTTGAGATCAGGGCTTTGTGATGGCCACTCCAATACCTTGACTTTGTTGTCCTTAACCTGTCTACGATACTGGTTCCCAATTGGGGATCAACCCTCCCACGTTCAGCTGAAACGGTGGCGCATGGAACGCAAAAATATTCTTAAAAATATTTAACCTCCACACATTAACAAGTCCAATAGCTCAAATGAAAGATAAACACCTTGTTCATCTAGCCAGCAGGTCATGTTTTACGGCGAAAACATAGCACATATATATGTAAAACCACCACCAGACACAGCTCATTTCAATAGCCAAAACATGCAATCAACAAACGCAGGATTAAAAAATAAATCGCTCACTAACCTTTTGAAAATCTTCATCAGATGACAGTAATATGACATATTACACAGTACATATTTTTTTTCTCAATAATATGCCATTTATATCCATAAATGTCCATTTACAGTGAGTTCACCTTCAGAAATTACTCAAAAATGCCCGCAGGAAATCTATGTAGCGCGGCAAGATAACGTAAATAGACATCATAAACTTTGACTAAATATACATGTTCTACATATAGTTAGAAAGATACACTGCTTCTTTATGCAACCGCTGTGTTAGATTTATTTTTAACGTTACAGAAATCGCACACTATTCCATATGCTGAGACAGCGCTCAGTTCCAAGCTACATTTCCACGTAATGTTGGAGTCAACAGAAACACAGATTTAAGCATAAATATTCCCTTACCTTCGATGGTCTTCATTCAGAATGTTCTGGAAGGCTTCATACTTACCCAATACATCGTTTGGTTTCAAGTCTTGCGTCTTTGAATTAGCTACTGCTAATAACATCAGCTGAAATGCACCCAAAACGTCCTCTGGTCCGGAAAAGTTGCGCATCAAAACTTCAAAATTACACATTATATGTCGACTAAACAGGTCAAACTAAGTGCAGAAGCAAGCTTTATGATGTTTTAGACACGCAAAACAAACTTCAATTCAATCGGCCATCGTCTGCCCTTCTCTTGAGTGCTGGAAACAAAGGAATGGCTGGGACCAATTCGCGCCCATACGCACAGCCTATTCTCTCATGGCACGCACTAATTTCACTCCCATAGGGTCAATTCTCGGGATTTGAACGATTCAAAGCTCTAATGAAAGAGGACATCTAGCGGAAGAGATAGAAAGTGTCCCCAGAATCATAGCTGGTTGGGAAGGGTGGGGGCCATGACGTCAAAGTTGCTCCAACTTTCATGGCCACAAAAACTAGTTTGGAAGAATGCCTGCCCTGTGAGTTCTGCTATACTTACAGACATAATTCCAACGGTTTTAGAATCTTTAGAGTGTTTTCTATCCAATAATAATTTTTATTTGCATATATTAGCATATATTTTTTTCCAGTTTACTAGGGGTACCCAATCTCTCCAAAGTATGTCTGCCATATCCTTAACAGGTTTTAAGCCATTTTGCCACAACTTTGGAAGTATGCTTGGGGTCATTGTCCATTTGGAAGACCCATTTGTGACCAAGCTTTAACTTCCTGACTGATGTCTTGAGATGCTGCTTCAATATATCCACATCATTTTCCTACCTCATGATGCCATCTATTTTGTGAAGTGCACCAGTCCCTCCTGCAGCAAAGCACCCACACAACATGATGCTGCCACCCTCGTGCTTCATGGTTGGGATGGTGTTCTTCGGCTTGCAAGCCTTCCCCTTTTTCCTCCAAACATAACGATGGTCATTATGGCCAAACAGTTCTATTTTTGTTTCATCAGACCAGTGGACATTTCTCCAAAAAGTATGATCTTTGTCCCCATGTGCAGTTGCAAACCGTAGTCTGGCTTTTTTATGATGGTTTTGGAGCAGTGGCTTCTTCCTTGCTGAGCGTTTAACTGTGGATATAGATACTTTTGCATCTGTTTCCTCCATCATCTTCACAAGGTCCCTTGCTGTTGTTCTGGGATTGATTTACACTTCTCGCACCAAAGTACGTTCATCTCTAGGAGACAGAATGCGTCTCCTTCCTGAGCGGTATGACGGATGCGTGGTCCCATGGTGTTTATACTTGCGTACTATTGTTTGTACAGATGAATGTGGTACCGTCAGGCGTTTGGAAATTGCTCGCAAGGAGGAATCATACTTGTGGAGGTCTACAATTTTGTTTCTGGGTTCTTGGCTGATTTCTTTTGATTTTCCCATGATGTCAAGCAAAGAGGCACTGAGTTTGAAGGTAGTCCTTGAAAAACATCCACAGGTACACCTCCAATTGACTCAAATGATGTCAGAAGCTTCTAAAGCCATGACATCATTTTCTGGAATTTTCCAAGCTGTTTAAAGGCACAGTCAACTTAGTGTATGTAAACTTCTGACCCACTGTAATTGTGATACAGTGAATTATAAGTGAAATAATGTCTGTAAACAATTTTTGGAAAAATCACTTGTGTCATGCACAAAGTAGATTGTCCTAACCGACTTGCCAAACTATAGTTTGTTAACAAGAAATTTGTGGAGTGGTTCAAAAACAAGTTTTAATGATTACAACCTAAGTGTATGTACCTGTACAACTTCAACTATATGTATATACTGTATTCTATCCTTTTCTACTGTATCCTAGTCTATGCCGCTCTGACATTGCTCTCCCAAATATTTATATATTCCTAATTCCATTCCCTTACTTTAGATTTGTGTGTATTGTTAGATATTACTGTTAGATACTACTGCACTGTTAGAGCTAGAAACAAAAGCATATCGCTACACCCGCAATAAAATCTGCTAAACACGTGTATGTGACCAATAAAAAATGTACCATCCTGTTTATATGTATATCTTTTGTACCACTTGCTTGGCAGTGGTAATATGTTTCTCCAAGGTCAGGGTTGTTACAATAGGGATCAACAGTGAAATTGATACTACGTTGTTTTCATTGCCAGATGATCAACCCTTGAATAAGAGATGAATCATTCATCATATCTGCAGTTGATAATATCTACTTGGATTATATATATATATATATATATATATATATTTTTTTTTACCATGTGCTTTTGAAATTGGTTTTATATGATTATTTCTGTCTTTAATTAAGTTAAGCAGACTAAATCCCTCAAATTAGGATGCATTGGAATTAAAGCAGCTTTTCCAATTCACTCCTGTGAGGATAAAAAAACGAATCAATCAAATGTTATTTTGCCGGCGGTGCCATGTCATGCATTAAAACCGGAACTTCAAGGATTTTGTCATTCAATTCCAAAGCAATTTGAGGAGGGCTCAAATTGAATGCTGTGCAAAGGGATTAAAATATCTCAAAATTACAGTGGGTATTATAAGTATTCACCCCCCTTGGATTTTTTCCTATTTTGTTGCGTTACAAAGTGGGATTTAAATGAATTTAATTGTTATTTTCTGTCATTGATCTACACAAAATGCTCTGTCAAAGTGGAAGAAAATTTGTATTTTGAACAAATAATAATATGAAAAATAAAACACTGCTATACCTTGATTAGATTAGTATTCAACCCCCTGAGTCAATGTCAATACACATTTGGCAGTGATTACAGCTGTGAGTCTTCTTGGGTTACTCTTTAAGAGCTTTGCACCCCTGATTGTGCAATATTTTCCATTATTCCCATTATTCCTCTCAACATTCTTCGTGCTCTGTCAGCAATGATCAAGTCTTGCCAGAAATGTTCAAGCAGATTTAAGAAAAAACTGTAACTTGGCCCACTCAGGAACACTCACTGTCTTCTTGTTAAGCAACTCCACTATAGATTTGGCCTTGTGTCGAAGAATATTGTCCTGGTGAATTCTTCTCCCATTGACTATTGTAAAACAGACTGAAGCAGCTTTTTCTCTAGAATCCTGTGTTCTTTTTATCCTGAAAAAATGTACAGCTATCAATGTAACTACTGATCCCTGATGGAGGGAACGAAGTTCTAACAACAGAGCAATTGCAGTGACTTGATAATGCGTCACGTGTCGGCTGAAACCCACAGGGAATCTGTGGTAACCCGGATAAAAGCGTTGTCTGTGTGCTACTTAACATACTCCTGGACCCAGCCAGAAGAACACTATGAGCCATATTGGGAATAGTTGTATCCAAGTGAATAAACATCACAAAGGTATGTGGGGAACCCCAACTTGTTGCAGCACAGATATCACCAATTCTCATCCCCTGAACACTGCCTAAGAAGCCATCACACCCCCAGTGGAGTGAGCACGCACACTGCTGAGCTAACCTTGTCCTTTGCTGTCATATGCCAGAGAGATACTGTAGGCTCCACAATCCAATGAGAAAGCCGCTGCTTAGAAGCTCCCTGCCGCGAGATGAATTAGCGAAATAGACAAAAAGCTGGTCAGAAACGCAGATATTCTTGGTCCTATCTATATACAGTACCAGTCAAAAGTTTGGGCACACCTACTCATTCCATGGTTTTTCTTTATTTTTAGACATCAAAGACATCAAAACTATGAAATAACAAATATAGAATCATGTAGTAACCAAAAAAGTGTTAAACAAATCAACATATATTTTAGATTTTAGGTTCTTCAAAGTAGCCACTCTTTGCCTTGATGACAGCTTTGCACACGCTTTGCATTCTCTCAACCAGCTTCACCTGGAATGTTTTTCCTTTTCCTTCACTTTGTGGTCCAACACATCCCAAACCATCTCAATTGGGTTGAGGTTGGGTGATTGTGGAGGCCAGGTCATATGGTGCAGCACTACATCACTCTTTTTCTTGGTCAATTAGCCTTTACACAGCCTGGAAATTATAGTCCCAAATTATAGTCCCAAGGGGGCGCAAACCAAATGGAATGACGTATCGCTGCAGAATGCTGTGATAGCCATACTGGTTAAGTGTGCCTTGAATTATAAACAAATCACTGACAGTGTCACCAGCAAAGCACCCTCACACCATCACACCTCCTCCTCCATGCATCACGGTGGGAACCACACATGCGGAGATCATCCGTTCACCTACTATGCATCTCATAAAGATACGGCAGTGGAACCAAAAATCTCAAATTTGGACTGATCAGACAGATTTCCACCATTCTAATATCCATTGCCGTGTTTCTTGGCACAAACAAGTATCTTCTTCTCATTGCAAGTCTCTCATCCATTATCTCCTGAAGGGGTAGAGTGCCACCCTGAGGACTAGGATACTTTGTTGTCATGCTTGTTTTCAAATCCACCACACTTGACAACCGTGTGTTTGAGCGTGGGGAAGGAACTGTTCGTTTTGATACTCGGCCCACACTGAGTTCGGTGACCTCGGCAACCAGTAACTTTCCCCCATTAACCAAGACACTTGGGAGCACTGTAAATGCTTGGGAAGGAGGGCCCTGAGCCATACTTTCCTCCAAATGCAATCAAAGGCACATTCACAACCAATGGTTCATTCTCCCCCGCCAAATCCAAAGCTGAGGCTTCAGGCTGCCCAGGAGTGTCACAAAAACCAATATCAAGACCCAAAACTTGCAAACATCTAAGGGGACGAGCACTCTCTCCCCACTAACAGACACCTAAGTCCGAGCTGAATTTCGTAGTCTTCGTGTGCTTGAAAAGTTTGTAAATTGCGTGGCACGTTCTTCCTTCAGGTGAGCTAAAGAGCGAAGAATTGAGTAAATGGTTGCGAGCCCCGGTATTATAGCCAGGAAGGCGGGTTCTTCCGAGGCCTGGCTCGGCATCCATTGGCCTGTTGGGTGTTATTTCAGTTTGCTTCAGGTGAATAGGATTGGTCGTTGACTCCCCATAGTATGTTGTGCCGAGTGACCGACTAAAAGGGAACTCCCCAGTCTTTGCCTATGTCAAGCATATCCATCCCATGATGCAGCCACCACCATGCTTGAAAATAAGGAGGCAGTTAGTCAGTAATGTGTTGTGTTGGATTTGCCCCAAACATAGGCTTTGAATTTAGGCCAAATGTTTATTCATTTGTCGTGTTTTTTTGCAGTATTACTTTCGTGCCTTATTGCATGTTTTGGGTGATTTTTATTCTGTATATTTTTATTATTTTCACTGTCATTTAGGTCATTACTGTGGAGTAACTAAAACGTTGTTGATCCATCCTCAGTTTTCTCCCTTCATAGCCATTGAACTCTGTAGCTGTTTTAAAATCACCAATGGCTCATGGTGACATCCCTGAGCAGTTTCCTTTCTTTCCTGCAGCTCAGTTCAGTTCAGAAGGAAGACTGTATCTTTGTTGTGTCTGGATGGTTTACTACGTCATCCACTGCATATTTATTAACTTGAACATGCATAAAGATATATTAAATGCCTGATTTGTTATTGTAACCCATCTACCAATCACCGCCCTTCTGTATGAGGCTTTTGAAAAGTTCCCTGGTCTTTGCAATGGAATCTATGCTTGATTGAGGGACCTTACAAATGTTGTATGTATGGGGGACAGAGGAAGTCATAAAAAGAATCAGGTCAGACCCTATTATTTCACACAGAGTGAGTCCATGTAACTTAATATGTGATTTGTTAAGCCATATTTGACTCCTGAACTAATTTACATTTGTATAGTTTTTTTCTCTCACTTTGACATTGTGGAGTAATTGTGTCGATCAATGACAAATCTAAGGGGGTGAATACATATGAAAGTACTGTAACTATGGAATGCTGTCATCATGCTGCTGCACTAAAGGAATTTTATTTAAACAATTAATGAAAGATATGATTACATAAGTGACAAAAACTCTCATTATGATCACCCATGACTGCGTGGCCACGCACGACTCCAACTCAATTATCAAGTTTACTGACGACACGACAGCCTGATTAATAACAACAACGAGACAGCCTACAGGAAGGATGTTAGAACCCTGAAAATAACCTCTCCCTCAACGTCAACAAAACGATTGAGCTTATCATGGAGAAAAGGAGACCGAAGACAGAGCACACCCTCATTCTCTTTGACAGGCCGCAGTGGATAGGGTCAAAAGCTTCAAGTTCCTCGTCATGCACAACACTGTGGACCTGAAATGGTCTCGTCACACCGACATTGTGGTGAAGAAGGTGCAACAGCATCTCTACAACCTCAGGCTGCTGAAGAAATTCGGCACGGCTCCTAAGACCCTCACAAACGTCTACAGACACATCATTGTCAGCACTCTATTGGGCAGCATCACTGCCTGTTAAAGCAACTGCTCTGCCCTCAACCACAAGGCTCTCCATAGAGTGGTGAGGGCAGCCCAACGTATCACCGGGGACATGCTGCCCGCCCTCCAGGACATCTACAGCACCCGATGTCAAATAAAGGTCAAGAAAATCATCAAGATTTGGCATTTGGTCAACCAAGAAGCAGCCCAATACATACAGTCTTCATCAAAATGCACTCCCAGGAATCCCAGTTCCACAATAAATGTTTGTTTTGTTTGATAAAGTCCATCATTTATGTCCAAATACCTCCTTTTGTTAGCGCGTTTAGTTCACAAATCCAAACTCACGAGGCGCAGGCGAATGTTCAGACGAAAAGTTCAAAAAGTTATATTACAGTTTGTAGAAACATGTCAAACGATGTATAGAATCAATCTTTAGGATATTTTTAACATAAATTTTCAATAATGTTCTAACCGGAGAATTCCTTTGTCTTTAGAAATGCAATGGAATGCAGGTCGCTCTCACGGGCGCACGCGTGATCAGCTCATGGCCTTCTGCCAGACCTCTGGTTGAAACAGCTCTCATTCTCTCCCCCTTCATAGTATAAGCCTGAAACAATGTTCTAAAGACTGTTGACATCTAGTAGAAGCCTTAGGAAGTGCAATATGACCTCATAGACACTGTATATTCGATAGGCAATGAGTTGAAAAACTACAAACCTCAGTTTTCCCACTTCCTGGTTGGATTTTTCTCAGGTTTTCACCTGCCATATGAGTTCTGTTATACTCACATACATCATTCAAACAGTTTTAGTGTTTTCTATCCAAATCTACTAATAACATGCATATATTGGCTTCTGGGCCTGAGTAGCAGGCAGTTTACTCTGGGCACGCTTTTCATCCGAACGTGAAAATGCTGCCCCCTATCCCAAACAGGTTTTTAAAAAAACTTTATTGTCCTTAAGTCATTTTGCCACCATTTTGGAAGTATGCTCAGTCCATTTGGAAGACCCATTTGCGACCAAGCTTTAACTTCCTGACTGATGTCTTGAGATGTTGCTTCAATATATCAACATAATTTCCCTACCTCATGAACCCATCTATTTTGTGAAGTGCACCAGTCCCTCCTGCAGCAAAGCACCCCCACAACATGATGCTGCCACCCCCATGCTTTAAGGTTGGGATGGTGTTCTTCAGCTTGCAAGCCTCCCCCTATTTCCTCCAAACATAACGATGGTCATTATGGACAAACAGTTCTATTTTTGTTTCATCAGACCAGAGGACATTTCTCCAAAAAGTATGATCTTTGTTCCCATTTGCAGTTGCTTTTTGGCTATTTTTTATGGCGGTTTTGGAGCAGTGGCTTCTTCCTTGCCGAACGTCATTTCAGGTTATGTCGATATAGGACTCATTTTACTGTGGATATAGATACTTTTGTAACTGTTTCCTCCAGCATCTTCACAAGGTCCTTTGCTGTTGTTCTGGGATTGATTTACACTTTTCACACCAAAGTATGTTTACATCTTGGAAACAGAACGCGTCTCCTTCCTGAGCGGTATGACGGCTGCGTGGTCCCATGGTGTTTATACTTGCATACTATTGTTTGTACAGGTGAATGTGGAACCTTCAGCCATTTGGAAATTGCTCCCAAGGATGAACCAGACTTGTGGAGGTCTACAATTATTTTTCTGAGGTCTTGGCTGATTTCTTTTTGATTTTCCTATGATGTCAATTAAAGAGGCACTGAGTTTGAAGGTAGGCCTTGAAATACATCCACAGGTACACCTCCAACTGACTCAAATGATGTCAATTAGCCTATCAGAAGGTTCTAAAGACATGACATCATTTTCTGGAATTTTCCACACTGTTTAAAGGCACAGTTAACTTAGTGTATGTAAACTTCTGACTCACTGGAATTGTGATACAGTGAATTATAAGTGAAATAATCTGTCTGTAAACAATTGTTGGAAAAATGACTTGTGTCATGCACAAATGAGATGTCCTAACCGACTTGCCAAACTATAGTTTGTTAACAAGAAATTTGTGTAGTGGTTGAAAAATGAGTTTTAATGACTCCAACCTAAGCGTATGTAAACTTCCGACTTCAACTGTATGTCAATATAAACTGAACAAAAATATAAAGGCAACATGCAACGTGAAGTGTTGGTCCCATGTTTCATGAGCTGAAATAAAAGATCCCAGAAATGTTCCATACGCACAAAAAACTAGGGACAATAATAGGCCACGTTTTGTCACAGAACACAAAGCCACATATTTTTCTCTTGTTTTGAAGGAGCGTGCAATTGGCATCCTGACTGAAGGAATGTCCACCAGAGCTGTTTCCAGAGAATTGAATGTAAATTTCTCTACTATAAGCCGACTCCAATGACATTTTAAGGAATTTGGCAGTATCGCCAATCAGCCTCACATCTGCAGATTTTCTGAAAACTTACAGATTTTACACACTGCATGAGTCTGTTGTTTACCCCTGTCTGAATGCCCATCGCAACATCAGAAAGCAGCATTTGCCACACTAGCATGGTGGTGTAAAATGTTGTTTTATTAAGACAATACGCGTATTTCCCCAATTTTCTTTTCCACTGGCGACCCATTATATAGGTATTAAGTTAAGGAGGAAACTGACGCATTTTCAGCCTGAATGGAGAATGTTTGATGTATGAGCTGGACCACGGAGAACAGAAGTGTATTATCAGCTGGGCTGACTGCGTCGACACCTAGAGGTAATACTACACCAAGAAGAACTGTGCCCTTTAGGAGTCTCGGCGTTGCTTTAGGCATTTCTATCCTCTGACTGCCTTTGGGTAAAAGAGGTTTCAACCAGTTAATTGCACCCCTGTCATTGTGGCTATGTTTTAGCCCAAGTGGTGGCACTAGGTATTTCTACCTGGCTTTTCCAGTGTACTGTAAACTCTGATAGATAGAGTATCCATTGGTAGGTTCTTTCGCGACCTACCCAATGTTTATGTCCTTTTTTTTTTTTTACATATTTTGCTGATATTATTATTCATCTAACCACTGCTATTACCATTATTTTGTTAATAAATCAAACAAAAAATCACCCTACAGGCCTACTTTGCCTCCTGCCTGCCTATGATGGTTTACATGCTACTTAATAAAAAGTAATTGGTGGTAAGTTGATCGTTTTCTTTCTTATCTAGATTGAATAACTCATTGTTCAATAACATTACGATATAACATAAGATTTGAAAATTGTATTTTAGTAAAGTGCAAAACTTCCTGAGGTAATGGTCCTTTTAATTTAGCATCTATCCAGGGCCGACTCTAGTCTTTTGGGGGCCCTCAGCAAATTCAGTTTTACAGCTAATTTCCTGCAATTCTACCCATTTTGTAAAGACGTATGCCACGTTAATTATATCTGAGTGAGAGTGACAAACAAAGTCAATTAGGGCCCCATGGAGGTAAGGGCCCCTGGGCACGTGCCCTGCATGACCGGTCGGTATTCGGCCATGACAACTACATGTTTAGATAGCCGGCTAAACTAATTTACCAATAAAAAAATGTTAGCTGACCTTGCTAAGTGAGTAATTGTCAGTGGCTGACATAACAGGATAAAAATTGCTGAAGCACAACCACATTTTTAACTTGCATCTTGTGTATTCTACTATTCTAACTAACAACAGTAAGTTAAGACCCCGAATAAGTACATTTTTGGGGGGGTTGGAGGCCCCTATTGGCCTGGGTCCCTAATGTCGCTTATGCCTGGAGCCGACCCTGTGTCTATCAGGGGAGCAAGTTAAAAGTGTGAAAGTGATGAGCCATTCAATATGCCCAAGGAGAGATCCATCTGGTGTGCCATGAAAGGATACTATAATGCAATTATGTTAACGTTGTGACTAGGTGATGGAGAGATTGAGGACAGTATTTGATTTATGTCGATTGTTTGACCTCTGAATTGTGAATAAGTGTGAAAGCAGGAAGCAGGTCTAATGAAACTTCATCACGAGAGAGCTATGAGGTGATGTAATGTCCTCCGTGTTACTGGCCTAAAGCTGGGTCTATTACTGTAATGCAGCAGTATATGCATAATTCCAGGAGACTGGAGTTTACATTGAAGTCTGCGGAATATCTTATTTAAAAAAAAATCTGAATCCTTTTTATACCGGGACATCTGATAGGCTTCACAAAGAGGGAATGTAACATTATAAGTAACCAGTAGGTGGCTCTCTTATACCAAGGAATGTTTTTGAACATTTAGGATCTGCTAAGATGTCACATGTGGGCTTGAGTGCAAAATGATATAATATATATACACTGAATGTACAAAAGATTAAGGACACCTGCTCTGTTCATGACATAAACTGGCCAGGTGAATCCAGGTGGAAGCTATGATCCCTTATTGATGTCCACTTCAATAAGTGTAGATGAAGGCGAGGAGACAGGTTAAAGGAGGATTTTTAAGCCTTGAGACAATTGAGACATGGATTGTTTATGTGTGCCATTCAGAGGGTGAATGGGCAAGACAAAAAATGTAAGTCCCTTTGAACGGGGTATGGTAGTAGGTGCCAAGCGCACCGGTTTGTGTCAAGAACTGCAATGCTGATGGGTTTTTCACACTCAACAGTTTCCTGTTTGTATCAAGAATGGTCCACCACCCAAAGGACATCTAGCCAACTTGACACAACTGCGGGAAGCATTGGAGTCTACATGGGCCAGCATCCCTGTGGAATGCTTTCGACACTTTGCAGAGGCCATGCCTCAACAAACCGAGGCTGTTCCGAGGGCAAAAGCAACTCTATATTAGGAAGGTGTTCCTAATGTTTGGTATACTCAGTGTATATTACAGATAATAGTGCTATAATGTAGGCTATTGAGCCTTGAAATGTCTAATGTATATTGGCTATCATCATCTGCTCAGCTGGTGTGTGGACTCATCTCAAGTCTGGGGCATCTTTTATCCTCTCATACCATCAGGCAAGAAAAATGGTGTTTGGTGTAATACATTTAGTCTAATCTCTATAGAACATTATGTTTGTTGGGCAGATGTCAGGACACACTGGTCTATGGCACCTTTGGCTTACCTGTGACCTATACATCTACAGTCTATTAGTAGCTGGAGGAACTAGAGGGCCTATAAGGGAGTTTTGTTTCTGTGGAAAAATATTGTTTTTTGTTTTTTAAAGCTGTCTATATTATAACATTCCTCATGCATTTGGCTTTTCATTCATTTTACAAAGCACATCATATGTTTTATAAGAGTGCACATTAGTAGTTTTGCTCTTCCACTCTGGGTCAGAACAGGTACCTCTTGCAATTAATACCAAGGTTTGGTTAATTAATTCAAAAAACACTCTTCTGTTAAGGTGCTGTGGGTGCTGTGTGTGTTGTGAGACAAAAATAATACATTGAAATCAAAGCAGTCCCAAGGTTAGTGTTTTCACCAGGGAACACTGGAGTCCAAAATAACGGTTTACTAATTAGGTAAGCAACAAATGTCGAACCACAGTCAAATAGTGTAGGTAAGTCTAAAATGGGCTACATACAAGCTGGTTTTCTATTATTTATTAGGATGAAAGGGATACTTTCTTTACCCACCTGCTCATAGATAGGCAGTGTTTTGTATTTGCTCTGTATTCCAAAGAGACACACACCAACCTATTTCAGTTGTCACTTTACTTGTCCAAAATTAGGTGTTAATGGATTTTCAACACAGTTCAACATTGCCATGTCGCCTACTGTTGGCCAAAACCAGGAGAATTCATTAGAACTGATTTAAAGCTGTCTCCACTGGAATTCATCCTTCATCTAAAAATAATTCTGCACTTCCTTTTGTTCTCTAATTGGAAAGGAACCCTTTTCCCATTCCCTTTTTTTTCTCCAAAGGAAATTGTCTTACAAATGAGGGTCATCTCTTTTCAAGGATAGAATGACCAGGAGAGTCAGTGGCTGGTAGGCTTTCTCTGCTCTGATAAAATGGTGTGCCAGAAAATGTGAAAGGCCTCTCTTTCTGGCTGAGATTAAACATAGTATTTTGATAATAGCTCTAATATGAATGAATATGTGATCAGTTTACAGTTCTTCAACTTTCCATTCTTGAATCACTTAGCCTACCTTCTCTACTTTCATCTCCTTGGTCAAATCAATTAATCATAAATTGAAATTGATGTAATATCTACATTAAATACAGTTATTTGATGATATTTGGTCTCATGTTGGTTGATTCTCAGTTTCAGCTCCAACAGCTAAAGCAGACACAGAGCCGAGACGCAAGAAGGATCTGTGGAGGCACTGAGGAAGGCAGGCAGGTGTGGAGACCTCCTCAAAAACATATTATGTGAGTTTGAGACTTTTTAAAACCAATAATTTGTCTCTTTTCAGCCTTCTCTAAGCACAACTCCCAGATTCCTCCCCCCTCATCAAATTGCCAGATTTCTTTCACACCAAAATCCAAGATCCAACCTAGACTGGTTCACTTCTCACCTGTCAAACTGTGTTGATTTATGTTGCTCTGGTTACAGGTTCCATGTACTGTACATTACTGTGACCTCTGCCATTGAAATGGGCTTGTTCTCCCCACTCTTGTTGTCTTCTAAGAGAAGCTTTTCTCCTGATGAGTGGTCTCCAAGGTGAGGACATTGGTACTTCAAATATAAAACAATTATTCACCCATCTTTCTCACTCTCAGTAATAGTTTTTACTTTTAGGCCTATTGTACTTGGTTTGTTGAATTGTCATTTGAAACATCAAACTATTTTGTAGTGGGGACTGGAGGTGTGGGTTGAATGAGCCAATTCTAGGTAGCAATGATTGTATGAGGGGCCAGGTGCCATGGACTCAAGGATGGTAAACTCTGCAGGTGTGTCACGCACAAAAGTTTTTATCCTGAAATCATAGTTGTCTTATTCAAACTGAAATTAGAAAAGGAAGACCAAACAGTGTTAGGATGAGCCATCTGCCGTGTTTTCACACACTATATGGATTTCACACATTTTGTGTCTGTACATAAATTGTCTGTATTTATTTTTAATGTCATGATCTCTCTCAGTGGGTTATATAATATGAGTATTTTTTTCTGACAACAATCAAAGTTGTTGTCTCTGTACTCACCAGGCCATGTCCAACTTCACATTTTCAACTGGGCTTGTCTGACATCATTTTCCATAAGATGTTCAGAAAACACCTACCACACCTGTTTTAGCTTTCTTTGGGTTGTGATTTCCAAGCTGCCAGCAGTGACCCTATACAAGCTGTTCTCTGCTCTGGCTCCCTGTAGGAGTTCTGTGTCAGGTACTCTTGGGAGGCTTGGCCTGCTCTGCTCTGCTCTCTCCATCTCAGGGTAGGTAGAGACATGACAGAACGGTCAGCACAGTGCATGGAAATGTCTTTGACTGTCTGAAAGCAGAATGGGGCTGGTGATGGAGCAATTGAAAGAGATGTATTGCTTTTTGCTGATCCACTCTTCTTCAGTGTGCTGGTCCTCCATGCCTCACATCTCCCACATGTACCCAATCCCCCCCATTTCCCTCCAAAGGGCTTCACGCTTTCTGAGCAACCATGGCAGACGCCCACTCTACCCTGACTGGTGGGAAAGCAGCAACCCATAGAGGGCAGCAGTACTACAGTAGAGAGCACCACTGGAATGTGTGTTGTGTTCAGGTCTTGAGAAGGCTCTTCCTCCCTGGCAGGAAGAAACACAGTGGTGGGCAGTCATAATTAACAGATCACTATTTATATTCCCTCTTCTCCCCCTTCCCTATATTTCCACCCAGTCTCTCTCTCTACGGACAACTGAGTCGGAGGAGATTGACAGATTGGCTATTTCTGTTTATCAGCTGTAATTAAAAATAATTTAGGTCGTTGATGACACTTCCCCCCAGTGGATGGATGGATGTATTATAGGTATTCTATAATGCACGCTTGGCTCCCCTGCCTTATTGACCAGGCAAACACTCAGAACTCAGGATGTGACAGATTACGCAGGAAGATAAATCCTTCAAACCGGTCCTGTCTGTTTTTCTACCAGCCTCACTGCTCTGTGGCCTGGGCTAGGCTGGGACTGCTCTCCAGCTTGATCCGTGTATCAGCTTGATTTACAGCCCACAGCCCAGTGAGAGCTAGAGGCTTAATATTTCAGGAAGTATGGATGCAGAATGGATTTTAAAAGTACATGTCTGTCACAGCCAGTATGAATTTGAGTTTGAGGAGGCTACCTATGACTGAGCAGTTAATAAACTTGGGTTGTCTTTGATATTTAAGACTACTTCAGTCCACTGAGCTAAGTCTAGGCATGAGCTATGGGAGTCTCCAGGTTTCAGGGAAGGTTAGTCATCACAGAAACATAGTTCCCCAAACCTCCTCCGCTACACAGTGCACTCCACTTGAATGAAGTCGATTATACCCTATACTTTTAATGCATCTTGCAATTTATGTTCTGTTAGCTCCTCTGCTGGATCAGGACCAGTTAATTATTGTCCCTCTATCTCTAGTCATGGGCAATCAGCGATCAGGTGTGTGTGACTTTATGCAAAATCAAAAATCAATGCTCTAATGGGATGTGCAATGACGAGTCATTATCTGTAGATTTTGATGTAACCAGTGAATTAGTTTACCAACTTTCCTTAAACCCCGCCCCCCCCCCCCCCCCCTCTCTCGCTATGAGACATTTTTTGGTTCTGATGAAAAGTGTTTATACTAATGGAAATGAATTATTCATTGCTTACTTTGAGTTTCCAGTCTAACCCTTTCTCTGCTCAATGCAGCCCATATTTATAGTATCATGTCTTTTTTCTCCTTTTCTGTCTTTTCCTTTTAGCCTTTCTACATGAATTCAGACGAACTGTCGAATGCATAAACTTCCCCTGCATACAGTCATTTCAACAGTGTCATTCACAACACGGCACTGGGATGTATCAGGGAGAAACACAGCGGAATATGTCTCTCTCCTGACACACAGTGTGACATATTGAAAGGGAACATGGTCTCACTTTATGAACTGAGCTCTAATTTAAATAGCTTCACCAGCTGGGCTGACACAGTCGTCGCCTCATGAATCCATGTTCTCTTGGCAGTGAAAGGAAGAGAGGGATTCTGTGACAAACCGTTTTCTTATTTCTCTTTTTCTCTCGCTGGGGCTAGGTTTAATCCTGTTCCCTCCGTCTTCCTCCTCTCCTTCGTTTTGGAATCTGCGTTGCAATAGTAGAGCTGATTAATTGGCCCTGTCTTGCTTTGTGGAGGGGGGAGATGAAGGTGCCAGTTCTCTCTCCAGGGTGCCACCCCGCCTACCCTCACTCCGCGCTGTGGCTTCTCTAAGAGCATCTCCCTCTGCCAGACTCTGGAAAAAGAGTTTCATATAAATGCAAATCCAATTCAAGCCATTCAGTCATTCAGTCATTCACAGGCACTTTTCAATACTGCAGTCGAATAGAGAAAATGAAAAGGAAACAAAAAGTTGATTTAGCCGGACAAGGTGATAGACAGATATAGCCCAGTTTGGTTTAATTGAAATGTAAGAGGTAAAGGCCGGCCAGAGAAATAGCTCGATGCAATCCACCACACAGGCAGGGAAAATAAAACACTTGCCTTGATCAGTAAGTGCCAGCTCATTATGTATTATTTATTTATTTGCTTCAATATCTGGTGCATTGGAGAGGAAATAAGCACCATGGTATTTCCTGAAGAGCCTGTGGGCTTGTTAGTAAATTGATGTAGGCTAAAAAGTGGCATGGGAAATTAAAGTACTTTGATATATCAATGGTAATAACACTTCATCATAGTCCCAACACCATCACACTTCTCCAATCACCACTCTGAGCCCTGCAGGGTCCCCATCCGTCTCTATCACAGCAACCGCTGGCCTGTTAGCAGATCAGGATGAGCGATGATCTAAGGCATTGATCACTGTGGAGCTGGACAGTTAATGAAACAACTTCAGTCAGTCTGCACATGGAAGTCAGAGGATGAACCTCCAACAGTATTGACAAAAGGAGAGAGAGATTGGTTGGTTTAGGAGATAGAATTAGGATTTCTGTTTTGGCTCACACAGAGGCTTCATCCCAGGACCTCTGCCTTGCTAGAACACATGACCGCCCTCCTGAAGCGTCTTACCAGTCGGCGCAATGCAAAAAAATAGTTTCATCTTCTTTATCCTGTGCCAAACACATTTATTCAGTGAGTCTAAATTAACATGAGCTGCTGGCTGCATGACTGCCTCAACCCTAGCTATGTCATGTTAGCTAGGTAGCTATCTAGCTAGGTTACTAAAGCGAACATTAGTAGTTTTGTTAGCTAGCAAAAGATTGAATAATTCTATCTAGTTTTAGAGGACAACTAAACTGCTTTTATTAACTGATTTTATATATAACACATGCCTCTAAAACTATCTAGAATTATCCAATTGCTCCCAAGTGACACAGTGGTCTAAGGCATTGCATCTCAGTGCAAGAGGCATCACAACAGTCCCTGGTTTGAATCCAGGCTGTATCACGTCCGGTCGTGATTGGAAGTCC
Source organism: Oncorhynchus mykiss (assembly GCF_057628025.1). Classification (NCBI taxonomy): domain Eukaryota; kingdom Metazoa; phylum Chordata; class Actinopteri; order Salmoniformes; family Salmonidae; genus Oncorhynchus; species Oncorhynchus mykiss. The sequence continues at coordinate 68,268,206 of NC_143023.1, read as the reverse complement.
CATAGGGCGGCGCACAATTGCCCCAGCGTCGTCCGGGTTTAACTGACTTGCAATTAAATTTTAAAAAGACCTTGTTTTCCATGAGAATGTGTGTTCCCTCTCTCATGAGGCAGGCAACTGCAGAGGCAACTTTTTTCTATGACGTGAACTGATGAATATGTCTGGTAAAAGAATTTGGTGCTGCTGCTTTGAAAGTGGCGTGAGATTGAAAAGCACTTGGGGAAATGTTGTCTCGCCACACATTTTCTTGCAGCTCTGCCACTCAAACTTACAAAACAGCAAACCCAGCATGGAGCTGAGCGCAACCTTTACAGTGTTCCAGGTCACAGCAACACTGTAAAGGACGTCATGCTGCTGCTAAGCGAGTAACACTTCCTCCTGAGTTGGCTAACACGAAGCTCAAACCCAGGACCTCTGCCTTGCTAGCACACGTAGGGTCGCAAAGGAAATGTATATTACTGGTGACTTTCAAAGTTGACCAGTAAACTACCAGAATTTGGGTACCTAAGATTGTCACAGGTGTAATTATCTCTGGCCTTCAAATAAGATAATTTTTCGCTCATTATTGTAATTGAGTAGTTTTTCCGAGTGCTTGTACTCGGAAAAATTACAATTTGTATACATTTTTTACAATTTTACTTAAATATGATTTGAATGAAGCATTGTACTTCGCTACCTTTTTAAAAACATCTGTAAGTACAATTTTGTATGCTATACATAATAGAAGATCATGAGGGCAAAGCAAGTTGGAAAGAGCCCCTCGAAGCTAGAAGATGGAGACAGAGGAGACTGTGACCAGTTCTCCTTCAAGCATAGGAGATGCAATGCAATCTTTGCTTACCCGGGATGGCGGAGGTGGCAGCCTACAAAAACTCTGCTTCGAATTTATGGGAAACATTGTAGAGGTAAGATTACTAGCTAGCTATAAATTATAAAAAATGTCGCTCTGGATGGCTTTAGCAGCTAGTATAGCTATCTATCTAATACCGTCCCCCATGCTCTCTCCTCCGTGACTTGGAAACCAATAGGTGGTAGAGTGGTTGAGGAGTGTGTCAAATTGTTTTGTAGGCAAACAAAAGAGTGTCCCACCCTCCTCTATAGCCACCTTTCATCGAGGATACTCATGTGTATCCTACCGCGGAATAGTTTTGAAATCTGCCACACCCTTGTATCGGATTTTGTTTTGTCGGAGAAGAAAAACATGCACACGTTGGAAAACAATATGCTACTTCACCTATAAAATGTCTTGCACAACTCATTTAATTTGTTTTTATCACATTTATTTTGGGATCCACCCGTGTAAACGTCATTTGCCTAATGATGCGCAAGTGGAGAAGGACAGTCTCATTTCAAGCAAGCGCATTTCCATCCACGCTCACTTTCCTCGCTGACTCTCCTTGATTAACTTTGACCGATTCAAAAGGTGGAGAGAGAGGAAGGAGAACAGAAGATGCAGGAGGTGAGAAAATCTAATTGATAAAAGGCCTCTGTGTGGTGGTGGCTAATGTAAGCATTTGAGTCAGCTGTCTAGCTAGCTATCTAACGTAAGCTTGCTTAATCATGTCATACAGTATTTAGAGAGACTTAGGACTTTTTGCTATGTATTGTACTTTGTCTGTGTAAATTAGGATAATATCTACAAGCCAGAGGCTCAGTAAGCCTAACTGTGCATATAACTACACAAGTCTACACAATAAGTACAGCTAGACATGGACCCATCTCAATATTAGATTTTTAGGTCTGAGAACATTTTACAAACTCACTTCAGTCTTAGTATAGGAGAATAACACGTGTGGAAAGTCTGTGTTTGGGCTATATGATGAACTAAATTGCCACATAAAGCAGACATTTCAGAAATATGAAATATATGCATTTGCCACTATATCTGACACAATGACACAGGATGAGACAGAGCAACTGAAGCAGCATAGCCAGGCTTTTTTCTCGCCCCCAAGATATATTGTTTGTGGAAGAACTTGTATCCTTTATTTAGTTTAGATCTCTTGTCTGGGAATGTTTGTGAATGATATTAGCTACATCACTCATGCCAAACTTGTGCAAATTGAGCAGTGACTGGGAAAATGCCATGTTCAAATTTCGTGGAACACTACAAAGGTAAGAGAGTATTTAAAGTGACCAGCTGAGATAGCTAACTAACTCGCTATTTAGCTATGACATTACCAACTTGGTCAGAGCTAATGTTAGATGACATGAGTTTGCTAATGTTAACGTTACTTCAGATTTGTCAGACTTAGTTAGCTAACTAAAATGAATTATTTGGCCAGCCACTGTAATCTTATTTGTTTCTAGCAAGCAACATAGCTCATTAGCTAGCTAGATCCAGCTCAGTAACATTAAGAGTAGCAACACTAACTTACTAGCATACATTCATTTCATGTTGTCACTAGGCAAGTCAGTTAAGAACAAATTCTTACCCATACCAGCCAAACCCGGATGATGCTGGGCCAATTGTGCGCTGCCCTATGGGACTCCCAATCACAGCTGGTTGTGATACAGCCTGGATTTTAACCAGGGTGTGTGTAGTGACACCCCTAGCACTGAGCTGCAGTGGTAGTAAGGGAAAGGTGTCACAGATCGATTAGGAAGAATGAGGAGCCCCATTCATTGCAGGTTACCAAATATGACAGGCAGTTAAGTGCTTAGTGTTGCTGCAGTTATAGTTTACCTGTATTTTGTTCATATGTTCAAAATAATCAAACTTGTTTGTATCTGTTCTTATGTCCCTGGACATGCAGTAGGCCTAGTTCCTTAGATATTACTGATCTGAGTCTGGATAACATTACAATGTAGGCTAGAAAACTGTTGTTACAGTTGTTCAGTTACGTTTTAATGGGAAAATTTAAGACAATGACCTTGTTGCCGTAGATGATAAAAAACTGTGTGTGACGACTGTGTGCAGATGTTTTTTCTATATGTTCTTTCAGATCACATTGCAAGCATCCAAGGATTCCGTCATCATAAACAGCTTTTCCTGTTCATGTGCAGCTGGGAGAGCTTTGTGCAATCATCTGGGGGCTCTACTCTTCCAGAGTGCACATTACCCACACACATAAGACCGTGCCACAACCATTGCCTTGCACAGGGGTATTGCATTTGTGGCACAGGCCAAGGACTTGGGTGAGTTGTCAAATCAAAATGTTTTTTTTTGTTGTCATGGAGAACACTCATTTTGCATTTCTGCACATCGTCCTACATTTATCCAGATTTTTTTTAATGGACTTTTTTAACCAGGGGATTTGACTAGAGCCCACTGATGAAATGGTTTTGACTCCCTGATTGATTTAACAGATCAAGGGCTCAGGTCATTTGACCAAGGTAAACTTGTGGTCATTTCTCTATTTTAGTGCTACTTTTGATCATGATATAATGTTAATGACATTGTGCCACTATGGATTCGATAACACCTCATTAAGATGGTTACAGTGTTGTCATCAGAGAGCAGTTTACATTCATAAATTGTGCCTATTCTGAGCCTCATTCTGTATGCTGTGATGTCCCACAAGGCAGCTGCCTAGGACCTCTTATGCATTTGCTGTATAAAAATGATCTCCCTCTGGTGCTCTCCAATTCTATGGCAACCATGTTTTCTGACGATACCACTGTCTATGTAACAGGCAATTCCATGGGACAGCTAAAAGAGGCTCTTGAAGTTGACATAAGTATTTCAAATTGGATAACCAAAAACAAATTAGCGCTAAAGACAATGAAAACCAAGGCAATGCTAATATGTATGAAGAGGAAAGGAAGAAACTACCCTCCTTACAGCTGACAGTTGGACACCCATAGAAGAGGTTTCATTGACTAGGCTGTTAGGTGTGTTGCTAGACAACAGTCTCTCTTGGTCATCACACATTTCACAGCTCTGCAACAAAATCATCGGCACCTACTGTATGCGCAGAAGGATTGCGAAATGTATGCCAGAGCAAATTCCAAAACACATCTCACAAGCTCTCACCCATAGTCAAATGTACTACTGCTCTGGAGTAATGCAAATGTTGGTGAGCTATAGAGACTGCTTATAGCACAAAATAAGGCAGCCAGAATGGTTCTGCAATGTGTTTATGAGAGGTCCTCCATAGAATTACATAATGCACTCAAATGGCCGAGTGTCAAGGAAATTATCGAAAATAATACACAAACTGCTAAATACTGTATATACCAATACTTATTTTTGTTTAACCTATGTTACCATAGATTGCCATAGATTACTTGTTAATTACCAAAATGACTGAAGTTTCCAGTAACTTTGGTAAATGACCGATAGTTTTGGACACCCTAAGCACACGTGACTGCTCTCCTGATGAGTCTTACCAGTTGGCACCAGGTGAAAGCATTTCAACAGTGCACGTGGCTAAGGAGTACATTTTAAACATCCCCATGTGTTACACAAGCTGTTGATGAGTTGTATACACTGTATCACTCCGAATATTGATATGCTACATATGGTGTCGTGCCACACTGTTCCTGAAATATGGTACAGTAGCTCCCCTGTAGGGCAAGATGAAATGAGTAGTCTGATTCAGAGATAACTAGTGCATGTGTGTTGTGTAGCCCGTGGGTGGATGTGTTAATCAGTGGAGGAATTTCAAGCAAACAATTTGTGTTCTATTTACAATGCTGAAGGGGGAGGGGCTACTGGTGGAAGAAGAGGGTTGAATTAGAAATACTGTGATATATAATAATGTGGTAAGGAAATGTTTGTGGTCATACACACATCCTTAAAAACATAGGGGCTGGGCTAATAAAGGACACTATTATAGAACAAGAAGGCCAACACACTGTTAAAGATCCCAATTCACTGATTTATTGACATTGTTTTGATCCAAAACGGATCTTCATCAGGTCAAACAAATGTGGTAACAATTGTTCAACTCTATCTACATCAATAAGTCATACACACCAAATCAATATAATGTAACCGCTTTTGTTACATGTTAAAATGTGTTTTTAAAACCCTAAAGTACATAATCCGTCTTCAAAACACTTTTCTTACTTTCTCAGTTGGTGTTCTTTGCTCTCAATTCTACTGAGAGAGAACTCCAAGATGTGGCATTAGAGTGTTGAAATGAAAGACCAAAGAGACAATGGATCCGTCAAACCTCCTGTTGTTCTCCAACAACAAAAGTCTTAAACAATCTTGTTCTTACATAAGGCCAGACAGATGAACCCATCCAAGCAACAACATATAAATAAATAAGAAGTAGAAGAGGAGGAAAGGAAAGTTCCCTTTTGGCAGTTGGGCTGTCAATATGCGATATGCAGCTTATGGTCTCCTTCTTACAGAAGCCCCTGCTGCTGTTCATTGGCTGTTCCTTCCCTCTAGTGACCCCAGTAACTGTCTGCAGGCTGAGCACACTCCTCCCGATTGGACTCCCACTCTATAATTGTCCCGTCCGTCTTCCCGGCCTCACACTTACAATGCATGTAATCTTCTTATAGTGGCAATATCATGCAGATAAAACAGTGGAATTAGATTGCTTAGGGATCAGGGAGGGTGTGGAAGAAGATGTCAGGTTTTGGTGGGTAATGCAGGGATGGGTAATGCAGGAAGGGTTGATTCAGGGAGGTGTAGGATATTGGCTGGCTGCTGGGACTCTCTTCAGCTGTTAAAATGTGAATTACAGTTGTTCTGCCTGAGTTCAGGTGTGAATTGAAGAAGAAAATTGTATACTTGGGAGTCAAAACTTGCAAAATAAAATGCTGTTGCCCCCCCCCCCCCCCCGATTTACATTAAATACAGCCTCACCTGTGCCATGCCTGTATCGCCTCTTTATACCCCCGTGCCTCATTTCTCCTGCATCAGATATAGATTACATTTCCATCAGATTGCCATTGCTTACAATTCCCAGGAGGCACATTTTAATATTCTTATCAAGCGAGGTAGCCTAGTTGAATGGATAGCTATCTTTCTATGCCTCTTTTTCTGTCTGTCTGCCGTTCACACATACCTACATGTTTCACAAACACATTCAGCATGTGTGCACTGGATGTGTGCACACTGAAGTAAATGTGGTATGTGACATTCTAGAATGATACAGTATCTCCATTTAACATCAGAGGCGAAAGGAAGACAATCATCTGGTGGAGAACACAGGCTTCCAGGGCTTAGTTACCGTTAGAATGTCTGACGTTTTACGGTCTCCTAACCAACTGTGCTATTTTGTTTGTTTTTTCCCGTTGTTTATAACTTATTTTGTAACTTATTTTGTACATAATGTTGCTGCTACCGTCTTTCATGACCGAAAACAACTTCTGGAAATCAGAACAGTGATTACTCACCTTGAACTGGACAAAGTTTTTTTTTTTACGAGTCTGACGCAAAGGATATACTGTTTTTTTGGGATAGGGCCCAAATCCCCGTGAAGAAAATACGGAGATAAAGGGGGTTGAGGTCAGGCTGCCTTCTGAGAATTCGTAGGCGAGTGAGTATACATCCGCTATCATCCATTCTATTGGCCAACGTGCAATCATTGGAAAACAAAATGGATGATATATGATGAAGACTATCCTACAAACGGGACATTAAAAACTAATATCTTATGTTTCACCAAGTCATGGCTGAACAATGACATGGATAATATAGAGCTGGTGGGAATTTCCATGCAATGGCAGGACAGAGAAGCTTCGCCTGGTAAGAAAAGGAACGGGTGTGTTTGTCAATAACAGCTAGTGCTTGATGTCCAGTATTAAAGAAGTCTCAAGGCATTATTTGCCTGAGGTAGAGTACCTTATGATAAGATGTAGACCAAATTATCTACCAAGAGAGTTATCATCTGTATTATTCATAGCCGTCTATTTACCACCACAAACCGATGCTGTCACTAAGACCGCACTCAACCAACTGTATTAGGCCATAAGCAAACAAGAAAATGCTCATCCAGAAGTGGCGCTCCTAGTGGCCGGGGACTTTAATGCAGGCAAACTTAAATCCGTTGTACCTCATTTCTACCAGCATGTCACATGTGCAACCAGAGGGAAAAAAACTCTAGACCATCTTTACTCCACACACAGAGATGCATACAAATCTCTCACTCACCCTCCATTTGGCAAATCTGACCATCATTCTATCCTCCTGATTCCTGCTTACAAGCAAAAACTAAAGCAGGAAGTACCAATGAATAGCGTCATTTCTAACAGTGACTCGCGTCAGATGATGCGGATGCTACAGGACTGTTTTGCTAGCACAGACAGGAATGTGCTCCGGGATTCATCCAATGGCATTGAGGAGTATACCACCTCAGTCATTGGCTTCATCAATAAGTGCATCGACGACGTTGTCCCCAAAGTGACCGCACGTACATATCCCAACCAGAAGCCATGGATTACAGGCAACATCCGCATCGAGCTAAAGTCTAGAGCTGCCGCTTTCAAGGAGCAGGACACTAATCCGGACGCTTATAAGAAATCCTGCTATGCCCTCAGATGAACCATCAAAGGCAAAGCATCAATACAGGATTAAGATTGAATCCTACTACTAATCCGACTCTGACGCTCGTCGGATGTGGCAGCATTTGAAAACGATTACGGACTACAAAGGGAAACCCAGCCGTGCGCTGCCCAGTGACGCGAGCCTACCAGATGAGCTAAATGCCTTTTATGCTCGCTTCGAGGCAAGCAACACTGAAGCATGCATGAGAGCACTAGCTATTCTGGACGACTGTGTGATCACGCTCTCTGTATGGGCCAGACGGATTACCAGGACGTGTACTCAAAGCATGTGTGGACGAACTGGCAAGTGTCTTCACTGACATTTTCAACCTCTCCCTGACCGAGTCTGTAATACCTACATGTTTCAAGCAGACCACCATAGTCCCTGTGCCCAAGGAAGCAAAGGTAACCTGCCAAAATGATTAACTCCCCGTAGCACTCACGTTGGTAGCCATGAAGTCCTTTCAAAAGCTTGTCATGGCTCACATCAACAACATCATCCCCATACAAAAGGAACACCTATGTGAGAATGCTGTTGACTACAGCTCAGGGTTTGATACCATAGTGCCCACAAAGCCCATCACTAAGCTAAGGACCCTGGGAGTAAACACCTCCCTCTGCAACTGGATCCTGGACTTCCTGACGGGCCGCTCCCAGGTTGTAAGAGGAGTCAATAACACGTCTGCCAGGCTGATCCTCAACACTGGTGCCCCTCGGGGGTGTATGCTTTGTCCCTTCCTATACTCCCTGTTCACCTACAACTGCGTGGCCAAACACGACTCCAACACCATCATCAAGTTTGCTGACTACACAACAGTGGTAGGCCTGATTACCGGCAATGATGAGACAGCCTATAGGGAGGAGGTCAGAGACCTTGCAGTGTGGTGCCAGGACAACAACCTCTCCCTCAATGTGAGCAAGAGAAAGGAGCTGATCGTAGACTACAGGAAAAGGGGAGCCGAACAGGCCCCCATTAACATCGATGGGGCTGGAGTGGGTCGAGAGTTTCAAGTTCCTTGATGTCCACATCACCAACAAACTATCATGGTCCAAACACACCAAGACAGTCATGAAGAGGGCACGAGAGCATCCTGGCACCATCGAGATCATCCTGACCGGTTGCATCACCGCCTGGTATGGCAAATGCTCTGCATCTGACAGTAAGGCGCTACAGAGGGTATTGCGTATGGCCCAGTACATCACTGGGTCCAAGCTTCCTGCCATCTAGGACCTATATACTACACGGTGTCAGAGGAAAGCTCCAGTTATCCAAGTCATAGCCTGTTCTCTCTGCTACCGCAAGGCAAGCTGTACTAGAGCGCCAAGTCTAGGACTAAAAGGATCCTTAACAGCTTCTATTCCCAAGCCATAAGACTGCTGAACAATTCATCAAATGGCCACCGGACTATTTACATTGATCCCCTCCATTTGTTTTTACACCACTGCTACTCACTGTTCATTATCTATGCATAGTCACTTTACCCCTACATACATTAACAAATGACCTCGACTAACCTGTACCTCCGCACATTGACACATCGTTACCGGTACCCCTGTATATAGTCTTGTTATTGTTTTTTTATTGTGTTACTTTTTATTATTTTTTACTTTTGTTTATTTGGTAAATATTTTCTTAACTCTTTCTTGAACTGCATTGTTGGTTAAGGGCTTGTTAGTAAGCATTTCACAGTAAGGTTGTATTCGGCGCATGTGATAAATAAAGTTGTGGTGTGCCTGTCTGGCTCCTGAGTGGCAATGACCTCACGTGGATGGATGTTATAGCAGTGCAAAAGGAGGGGGTCTTACTCACTGTCTGACTGGTGCAGTTATGGGATCATTGCTTACTGCTTACATCACTTGTGTTTTCTGTTTGGTAACATACTGTATGTCTCTGATTTTGGTCCTTTGACATTTTGTGATTATGTTGACAACACAAGATACCTTTGAGTAATTAGATACACGTGGATCATCAGAAGGGAAGGGTTGGAGGAATGCTGAGGAGATAGAGAGGACATTCTGGTCCTAATCTGCGTACTGTAGTCAAATCTGAGATGAATGCATGTTTCATGTGTTATGGGAGAAATCCTTGTCTTTTGAATGTACCAGTTATGTCAATAGAAACGAGAGAACTTAAGTGTTAAATTACTCATTATCATGTCTTCGCATGACATGCTGCATTTGCATATCTAATCATGATAAGTCTGATGTGCCCTTGGAGGAGAGGTGTGAGATGGTCCCATGATGCCGAGGGTCTACTGTCCCTCACATCACAGTGTGCCAGTTCTTATTATAGCTCATACCATACTGCACACTTCCTTGTAAGACTTGGAAAGCAATCAGAGAACTAGTGATTTTCATTGGAACGGGAAACTAGGGATGGAAGGCAGTCCAAGAGCCTATATGGTGTCAAATAAACACAAAAGGCATTGCTTGATGAAGCACCTACAGTGTTTGAAGCACCTTTTTCAATGAAAATTATAATGAGAGTTCTTCATCTGTAAAATTGACATGTAGGGGTTGCGTGTAGGCCTAGGCTACACTACGTTTCCAGGAAATAAAGTATTTATCAATATCCACCCTAATGAATGTTGCGCACTGTGTATTTCATTTGGTATATGAATTCAATATTTTGCAAGACATTGCTCATAGGTTAGAGGAATGCAAAAAAAAATGCAGTTATGGAGCAGCTCTTTTGATAGCAAACTATAACTTGTCCACAGCATTGGTGTGGAAACTTATATGGTTACTTATGATTATCACGGACTAAATTTAGATTTGATACGTAGATTTATGTGGCCCTCGACATCCTCCAATGCATAAGGGCCAACAAAAGTGTTGGCCCTTAGTTTTCAGTGTTTGTTAATTCCTCTTTGAGGATTCAACTTCTGTTTATTATAATCTGACAATAATAAATCGTTGTATATTAGCTCTGTTTGAATATGAAGTGGAAGTAACTGTACAGATGAGGATCTTCATTTGATCACTGTCACGATCGTCGTCAGGGAAATGACCGGACCAAGGTGCAGCGTGGTGGGCGTACATTTCTTTTTATTTAGAATGTCGCCAACAAAACCAAGAAACAACAAACCGACCGTGAAGCTGACTAGGGCGATACAGGCCACTAACACAGACAACTACCCACAACTAAGATGGAAAAACAGGCTGCCTAAGTAGTGATTGCCACACCCTGGCCTAACCAAAACAGAGAATAAAAGCCTCTCTAGGGCCAGGGCGTGACAATCACCCTGTTGCCGGAGAACTTTCCCGCAATGCACAAAATGTAAAATGTGTAGTTTATTTGAGGTTTAAAAAGGCTTCGGAAGTTTGTAAGTTCCACTTTGAAATTTCAGACTTAATTTTCCCTTATGAAAAATGTATCAACCCCTACAAAAATGTCCATGAATTATAATCCACATAATTCACATTTCCTGTTGCTGCAGGATTATTTCCCTACTGTAGCAACATGGCTCCAATGAAGATCCTCCACATCTGTATCTTTGGCGCTCTACACAGTTTTTCATTCGGATAAATTCCAGCCCTTTTCTTAGGCTGTGTGGATGTTTTACTCATTGTTTTCTATTAGGCAACTTCATACATATCAGTAGCAACCATGATTCAGATGTGAATTCCTCTATCTTAAAACAGGCATGTATCTCCTAATAGAGCTGAGTGGAGTGGAGAGGCAGTGTGCAGCCTGCCCATCTTTATGTGAGAGAGTGAATTACACAGTTCAATCCTGGTAAGTGTGATAATTGGGAGAAGCATTTACAAGAAAATTTGCTTAATTCTCCATCATCTAATGTCCTCTTTCTGTCTCTGTGCGTTGTCTAATGCTTTGCCTTTGTATTTTTCTCAAGGTGGATGGTGCAGGCAATAGTGAGAGAACATGTACCACAAAGCCACTCACACAGACACCCAGTCACTCACACAGGCACCCAGCCTCTCACACAGGCACCCAGCCACTCACACAGGCACACACTCAGGCACCTAGCCACTCACACAGGTATTCACACAGGCGCCCAGCCACTCACACAGGCGCCCAGCCACTCACACAGGCGCCCAGCCACGCACACAGACACCCAGTCACTCACACAGGCACCCAGCCTCTCACACAGGCACCCAGCCACTCACACAGGCACACACTCAGGCACCTAGCCGCTCACACAGGCATTCACACAGGCGCCCAGCCACTGACACAGGCGCCCATGCATTCACACAGGTGCCCAGCCACTCACACAGGCACTCACACAGGCACCCAGCCACTCACACAGGCACCCAGCCACTCACACAGGCACACACTCAGGCACCCAGCCACTCACACAGGCACCCAGCCACACACACAGGCACCCAGCCACACACACAGGCACCCAGCCACTCACACAGGCACCCAGCCACTCACACAGGCACCCAGCCACTCACACAGGCACCCAGCCACTCACACAGGCGCCCAGCCACTCACACAGGCACCCAGCCTCTCACACAGGCACCCAGCCACTCACACAGGCACACACTCAGGCACCTAGCCACTCACACAGGCATTCACACAGGCGCCCGGCCACTGACACAGGCGCCCATGCATTCACACAGGTGCCCAGCCACTCACACAGGCACTCACACAGGCGCCCAGCCACTCACACAGACACACACACAGGCACCCAGCCACTCACACAGGCACACACTCAGGCACCCAGCCACTCACACAGGCACCCAGCCACACACACAGGCACCCAGCCACTCACACAGGCACCCAGCCACTCACACAGGCGCCCAGCCACTCACACAGGCGCCCCGCCACTCACACAAGCACACACTCATACAATAATAAATGTCTGAAGACAATAACTGATACATTTATTGTTCAAGCATTTGTCCTGTAGTGAATGAATGAATAAATGAATAGAGGAATTAATGAATACATGTATGATGTATAAGTCTACAATGCTGAAAGCTCTTGTAATTGTGTATGACAGTTGATCCTATACGGCACGCTTTGTTCGGAACAAAGTGTGCCCACATACTGTATGAGAAATACGTGTTTACATGTGTGTCCTCCAGTACCCAGGAGATATGCACTCTTCACTGGTTATGCTGTCGCTCCACTGCCCGCTTTGCTTGATGGAGTCAGACCAACATGCATTAAACATGAGCAGGATGGAAATTTGGCCCATCCCAGGATTGACACCACTGGTGACTGCCACTCAACATGCGTTTTCTTGTTGTATTAAACACTAATGGTAGGAGATTCAGTATATTTGAACATACTTGAACATGTGTACTTAAGGGTGAATGATTGATGAGTTAGGTATTGCCTGAGTGCTCAACATTGCAAGGCAAGCTCTCTTTAGAGCAGCAGAAGACTAACAAATGGCTTGGTTTATTTCCCATGATGTCAGCATCAGTACCACACAAAACCTGCAGAGCCGGTCTGCTGTAGGGAGAGAAAGAGAGCAGGACAGGTAGTTTACATGCGGCCTGTCTGCGTGGTAGAGGACTGTGGTGCAGAAAATGCAGATGACTTCATTTAGATTAGATGTACTGTGGACCGTGCTTCAGAAATTCACTGAAGTCTAATCCTTGATGAGTGGCTCCATTATTCTGACTGGTTTGTGTACGTACAGTGCCTTGCGAAAGTTTTCGGCCCCCTTGAACTTTGCGACCTTTTGCCACATTTCAGGCTTCAAACATAAAGATATAAAACTGTATTTTTTTGTGAAGAATCAACAACAAGTGGGACACAATCATGAAGTGGAACGACATTTATTGGATATTTCAAACTTTTTTAACAATCAAAAACTGAAAAATTGGGCGTGCAAAATTATTCAGCCCCCTTAAGTTAATACTTTGTAGCGCCACCTTTTGCTGCGATTACAGCTGTAAGTCGTTTGGGGTATGTCTCTATCAGTTTTGCACATCGAGAGACTGAAATTTTTTCCCATTCCTCCTTGCAAAACAGCTCGAGCTCAGTGAGGTTGGATGGAGAGCATTTGTGAACAGCAGTTTTCAGTTCTTTCCACAGATTCTCGATTGGATTCAGGTCTGGACTTTGACTTGGCCATTCTAACACCTGGATATGTTTATTTTTGAACCATTCCATTGTAGATTTTGCTTTATGTTTTGGATCATTGTCTTGTTGGAAGACAAATCTCCATCCCAGTCTCAGGTATTTTGCAGACTCCATCAGGTTTTCTTCCAGAATGGTCCTGTATTTGGCTCCATCCATCTTCCCATCAATTTTAACCATCTTCCCTGTCCCTGCTGAAGAAAAGCAGGCCCAAACCATGATGCTGCCACCACCATGTTTGACAGTGGGGATGGTGTGTTTAGCTGTGTTGCTTTTACGCCAAACATAACGTTTTGCATTGTTGCCAAAAAGTTCAATTTTGGTTTCATCTGACCAGAGCACCTTCTTCCACATGTTTGGTGTGTCTCCCAGGTGGCTTGTGGCAAACTTTAAACGACACTTTTATGGATATCTTTAAGAAATGGCTTTCTTCTTGCCACTCTTCCATAAAGGCCAGATTTGTGCAATATACGACTGATTGTTGTCCTATGGAAAGAGTCTCCCACCTCAGCTGTAGATCTCTGCAGTTCATCCAGAGTGATCATGGGCCTCTTGGCTGCATCTCTGATCAGTCTTTTCCTTGTATGAGCTGAAAGTTTAGAGGGACGGCCAGGTCTTGGTAGATTTGCAGTGGTCTGATACTCCTTCCATTTCAATATTATCGCTTGCACAGTGCTCCTTGGGATGTTTAAAGCTTGGGAAATCTTTTTGTATCCAAATCCGGCTTTAAACTTCTTCACAACAGTATCTCGGACCTGCCTGGTGTGTTCCTTGTTCTTCATGATGCTCTCTGCGCTTTTAACGGACCTCTGAGACTATCACAGTGCAGGTGCATTTATACGGAGACTTGATTACACACAGGTGGATTGTATTTATCATCATTAGTCATTTAGGTCAACATTGGTTCATTCAGAGATCCTCACTGAACTTCTGGAGAGAGTTTGCTGCACTGAAAGTAAAGGGGCTGAATAATTTTGCTCGCCCAATTTTTCAGTTTTTGATTTGTTAAAAAAGTTTGAAATATCCAATAAATGTCGTTCCACTTCATGATTGTGTCCCACTTGTTGTTGATTCTTCACAAAAAAATACAGTTTTATATCTTTATGTTTGAAGCCTGAAATGTGGCAAAAGGTCGCAAAGTTCAAGGGGGCCGAATACTTTCGCAAGGCACTGTACATAGACAGTCTACAACCAATTCCCTCAGGTGCACTTTCTGGTGATGCACAGGCAAGTGCACTCATTTAAATAAACCCTCATGCATGCACACACACACACACACACACACACACACACAATGTGTTAACATTCACACATACACACACATACACACTTTCACCCTCATGCTGTTGCTAGTTACCAACTACCCTGGGAGTCTCACATACTCGAACCAGCACACTGAGACTTGTCAGCCATTCGTTTGGTGGGATGACTAGAGTAAAGAATATGGGACTGTGTTCGGGACTGATGACTGAGGATGCCCACCGTCTGCCATCAGTAATTTTTATGGTGTGTATACTGCTCATTCACTAATATGTCTGCAGAGACAGACCATGTTTGAATTGGCCATTATTCGCTGCTTAATGTCAGTGCACCTCAGGAGAAATAGTTCTCATCTACAGAGAAGCGACTGTAGGTACAATATGTGTTGATTCCACCTCTTTTGGTTAAATGTATGTTTTTTTATTTATTTATTTTATAATTATTATTTTTTTTACAGTAAACTGCTCCTTGTATCTCCCTGATGGTCCTGCTATTGGAGGGAACTGACAGACCCACCAAACCACTGACTAGTTCAGCCAGAGGTTTAGCCTTGTAATGTATCCGATTAATGCTATACCAGTAATGTTTCAACACAGATACTGTAGAGGTAACGTTAACAATGTTGGCATAGCCAATGTGTCCAGTGTGCAATGCTGTACGCTTAAACTACAAAATATTCAAACACCATTTTAATGATGTGAGTAATCTACGATATCGTTCTCTTTCCAGTCCCTGTGTCGTGTGAATCAATTAGAGCGTTTGTGCAGCTGATTGTTTTTCCAGCCTGTTTATTTAATCATCTATGTATTTATTGTTTGTAGTGTCCTTGTGACTTGCAGCACGGCCATTGTCTCTGATTACTTCATGCTTTGTTAGTGAGCGTGATTGTCATCCTCCTCCTCCCCCTCACCGGGGTAGTGGAACTGATAGTAATGGCAATTGTGTTGTCAGCAGGTGAGCGTGCGTGTACTTTGTCTTCTGTGTGCACTTTTGCTGCCTGGCCTAGATAACGTGTGATTAGGTGGTCCTGTCTCTCAGCTTCAAACAGTCCCGTTTGTTTTAGACAGAGAATCATGTCTTTTCAGACAGCAGAAATAGATTTTCAACAAGCTAAAATAAAGTTTACTCCGGTAAGGTCAACCGGCTTTCATGCTTTTAAATAAAGACCATTAATTGAAATCTATACAGTCTTCGACTTGACTTTTTTTTCCCCCAATATGCTCATTTCTATTCATCACTTATGTCATCACAAGCATATCTATCAAGTATTTTCAATGGATGCTATGTAACCTTGTAGAAATATTCAATTTGTGGGGTTATATTCAAAAAGATATTTCAATCATGCTGATAGTTCTATTCAAGATAGTGTTTAGCTGTTATTTGATTGGAACAGACAAGGATGTTAATGAAAATGATGTGAAATAAGTTGTGTGAAAGCATGCAGCCTGGCTTTATAAAGCAACCTCTTTCTGTCTTTTCGGTGACTTTGGACAGGTACTGGCTGCTTACTCCAGCCCATGCCAACACAATACCAAAGAGAGATCTAACGAACACCACTAACACCAGCCTCTCACTATAATTGCCTCAGCAAAACAAGCCATGTCTTGTTTAGGGAGCCCATCGTCTACATGTCTTATCCCTATTGCTGTCGTACCCAGCCATGCACTTCAAATCTAGGGGTGCTCTCTTACTGCCATATGAGTTTAGTGCCATCCTGGATTACTATTACTGCTCAGATCCTCTCTTTCCCCTTGACAGATATTTCATGTTTGAATTTAAACGGATTCGGTAGCTTGCTCTGCATGAGAGAGAGAGCGATCTAAAGGTTTACTGTTCTTCAGAGCTGATTTGATGGTAAGCCAAACACTGGATGTTTAGAAAAATAAACATTTCTCCTTTTTATGGCTGGCTATAATCCAATACAATGCGTAGTGCATATAAAGTCTCATTCACTCTGCCATACAAGAGCTGGATCCTGCAAGACAGTGACAGTGAACGTGGTTAAAGTGCCACATCCAAGGACACTCCAACAGCTGAACCCTTTCTAAATCACAGCTCAATACCGTCTCCCCTCACAATAGGCACATTTTTATTGCTTACAGGTATTACCAAATAAATAACATTGTATATTTTTGGGGGGGGTGGTGGGGGGGACCTGCTTGTTTTTCTGCCCATAATGGGTGAATCTACTTTTTTGGTAATATCTTTCTGCTCAAGCCAGCTCTACCCAGTGTGGAAGGCCAGCTTTGAGTGACTCGCCCGCAGCTACTCTCCCCAGGCCCACTCACACTCACCACACTGCAGGGCTTGTAACACACACACGTGTCAAATCAGAGCTCATTTGGTGCTGCATGGAGGCCATTAACCTAGAGCTGTTGTTTCTGTCGGCCCTAATGGAGGTTAATGAAGCGCTGCTGCTGGATTTGATGTTTTCTATCCTAAGCACAGTAACAGATAAATAGATACAGCAATAATTAGATAATAATGGTAGCTGTAATAGTGTGATGAATGTGGCTTGGGCTGCTAATGCACAAGATTTGATCTGTGAGATTCTGTAAACTTCTGAGGGTCCCGAGGACCCCCAAAACTCTACAGGGAAATAATAACACAGCCCAGTGATTCCCTAAAGTTATTTAGAAAATAGATAACTTAGCAGACACTCTTATCCAGAGCAATTAGGGTTAAGTGCCTTGCTCAAGGGTACATTAACAGATTTGTCACCTAGGGGATTGAAACCACCAACCTTTTGGTTACTGGCCCAACGCTCTTAACCACTAGACTACCTGTTAGTATAGGAAACACCCTAGTATCTGATAACCGTAAACTTTGTAAATGTGTAACATTGGCAGTTAGCATGTGAAAACTTCTTTAATTTTTGTTGACTATATTTGATCCAAATACATCTGAATCCTCCGATAAAGACTCTGTTTAGACGATGGGGAAATCCATCTAAACATCAATTTTTTAAACAAAACCAAAGTAGACTTTACTGGGCAGCAACATTTATCTGACTGCTTATCTCTCAAAAAACATTCTACTTATCTCTCCAAAAACCATCCTACTTATGTGTCGTCTTCTGAAGAAGAGGAATCGGACCAAAGTGCAGCATGGTAAGTGTTCATGACTTTTTATTAAACAGAACACTGAAACAAAAATGACAATGTGAATAAACAAAACCAAAACAGTCCTGTCAGGTGAAAAACACTAAACAGTAAACAACTACCCGCAAAAACCATGTGGGGAAAAAGCTACCTAAGTATGGTTCCCAAACAGACGTTAAGACAGCTGTCCCTGATTGAGAACCATACCTGGCCAAAACAAATAAATACAAAAACATAGAAAAAATGACATAGAATGCCCACACAAATCACCCCCTGACCAAACCAAAATAGAAACATAAAAAGCTCCAAGGTCAGGGCGTGACAACATAACTTGCCAAAAACATTTATCAGTGTGATATTTAAATAATACTTTCATATTCCTCCTGTTACTCTCATTCATTTATTCAATGCATCCATGTCCCCTTCTACAGTGCCATCTGTATTTAGTAATAGCCATGTTATTGTCCATTTGAATTATTTGCAGGTCAATGCAAATAGGTCAATGACTGAGGGGGTTAATTTGCGTTTGAAATCCTGGAAATCATTTAAAGCCTTGTTGGAGCCTCAATGATTAGTTCTTTACATTCAGTACCTGTTATTTATGACAGTATTTAACTGGACAGACTGAACCTTCCTGTCAGAGAGGACTAGCCTGTAACCTCAGGTGTTCTGACATGACTGTACCCCTCAACCATCTATCCACAGCCAGCCCTGCCACATCATCTGACAGAAGGGCATAATTAGGATTTTAATTATCCCTGGGGTTGGAGGGTCATTCCTGCCTGCCTCTGTCCTGCTTCTGGGCCGTCAGGTTAATAGATATCTGGATGGGATGATGTGGTGTGGGGGGGGGGGGGGGGGTTAGAGCTTGGGAGAGTAAACAGAATTAGGTTGTCGGTCTGACCCGTCGTACACCTCAAACAGCAGCATCCAGGTAAACACCATGTAGGCCTAATCCCTTCCTCTCGCCATTTCAATAGACCTTTTATTAGTATGGCGTTCGTCTGGAATGTAATTAGCATTTTAAAATATTGACAGATTGAATGAACAAACTTCCTTAAAAAGCAGAGATGGAATCCTCAGCTGACAACTTGAGTTAGGATGGGTATACATAGTGACTTTTGGGGAAAAACCCTTGCTTCAGATGCAAATAACTCAAACTTTGGAATCAATTATCCATTGATGTTAGTGTGGGATTTGAGATCAAATTCAAGTTATGTGATGTCTATTTGATCTGTGTGTCTATGTGAGTAGCAGTGTTGGGGAAGCAAATCTGAATACAGTATATATATACAGTGGGGCAAAAAAGTATCTAGTCAGCCACCAATTGTGCAAGTTCTCCCACTTAAAAAGATGAGAGCCTGTAATTTGTATCATAGGTTCACTTCAACTATGACAGACAAAATGAGAAAAAAAAATCCAGAAAATCACATTGTAGGATTTTTAATGAATTTAAATGCAAATATTATGGTGGAAAATAAGTATTTGGTCACCTACAAACATGCAAGATTTCTGGCTCTCACAGACCTGTAACTTCTTCTTTAAGAGGCTGTTCTGTCCTCCACTCGTTACATGTATAAATGGCACCTGTTTGAACTTGTTATCAGTATAAAAGACACCTGTCCACAACCTCAAACAGTCACACTCCAAACTCCACTATGGCCAAGACCAAAGAGCTGTCAAAGGACACCAGAAACAAAATTGTAGACCTGCACCAGGCTGGGAAGACTGAATCTGCAATAGGTAAGCAGCTTGGTTTGAAGAAATCAACTGTGGGAGCAATTATTAGAAAATGGAAGACATACAAGACCACTGATAATCTCCCTCGATCTGGGGCTCCACGCAAGATCTCACCCCGTGGGGTCAAAATGATCACAAGAACGGTGAGCAAAAATCCCAGAACCACACGGGGGGACCTAGTGAATGACCTGCAGAGAGCTGGGACCAAAGTAACAAAGGCTACCATCAGTAACACACTACGCCGCCAGGGACTCAAATCCTGCAGTGCCAGACATGTCCCCCTGCTTAAGCCAGTACATGTCCAGGCCTGTCTGAAGTTTGCTAGAGAGTATTTGGATGATCCAGAAGAAGATTGGGAGAATGTCATATGGTCAGATGAAACCAAAATATAACTTTTTGGTAAGAACTCAACTCGTCGTGTTTGGAGGGCAAAGAATGCTGAGTTGCATGCAAAGAACACCATACCTACTGTGAAGCATGGGGGTGGAAACATCATGCTTTGGGGCTGTTTTTCTGCAAAGGGACCAGGACAACTGATCCGTGTAAAGGAAAGAATGAATGGGGCCATGTATCATGAGATCTTGAGTGAAAACCTCCTTCCACCAGCAAGGGCATTGAAGATGAAACGTGGCTGGGTCTTTCAGCATGACAATGATCCCAAACACACCGCCCGGGCAACGAAGGAGTGGCTTTGTAAGAAGCATTTCAAGGTCCTGGAGTGGCCTAGCCCGTCTCCAGATCTCAACCCCATAGAAAATCTTTGGAGGGAGTTGAAAGTCCTTGTTGCCCAGCAACAGCCCCAAAACATAACTGCTCTAGAGGAGATCTGCATGGAGGAATGCCAAAATACCAGCAACAGTGTGTGAAAACCTTGTGAAGATTTACAGAAAACGTTTGACCTCTGTCATTGCCAACAAAGGGTATATAACAAAGTATTGAGATAAACTTTTGTTATTGACCAAATACTTAATTTCCACATAATTTGCAAATAAATTCATTAAAAATCCTACAATGTAATTTTCTTTTTTTTACTCTCATTTTGTCTGTCATAGTTTAACTGTACCTATGATGAAAATTACAGGCCTCTCTCATCTTTTTAAGTGGGAGAACTTGCACAATTGGTGGCTGACTAAATACTTTTTTGCCCCACTGTGTGTGTGTGTGTGTGTGTGTGTGTATGGATATATATATATATATATATATATATATATATATATATACAATATCAGTCAAAAGTTTGGACACCTACTTATTCACAAGTTTTTCTTAATTTGTTACTATTTTCTACATTGTATGGAAGAGTTCAAGTAACAGACACATCCCAACTGTTCAGAGGAGACTGTGTGAATCAAGCCTTCATGGTCAAATTGCTGCAAAGAAACCACTACTAAAGGACACCAATAAGAAGAAGAGACTTGCTTGGGCCAGAATACACAAACAATGGACATTAGACAGGTGAAATGTGTCCTTTGGTCTGATGATTCCAATTTCAGATTCTTGGTTCCAATAGCCGTGTCTTTGTGAGATGCAGAATGGTGAATGGAGGATCTCCGCACGTGTGGTTAACACCGTGAAGCATGGAGGAGGAGGTGTGAGGGTGTGGGGGTGTTTTGCTGGTGACACTGTCAGTGATTTATTTAGAATTCAATGCACACTTGACCAGCATGGCTACCACAGCATTCTGCAGCGATACGCCATCCCATCTGTTTTTCGCTTAGTGGGACTATAATTTATTTTTCAACAGGAAAATGACCCAACACACCTCCAGGCTGTGTAAGGCCTATTTAAACAAAAAGGAGTGTGATGGAGTGCTGCATCAGATGACCTGGCCTCCACAATCACCCGACCTCAAACCAATTGAGATGGTTTGGGATGAGTTGGACCGCAGATTGAAGGAAAAGCAGCCAAAATGTGCTTAGCATATGTGGGATCTCCTTCAAGATGGTTGGAAAAGCATTCCAGGTGAAGCTGGTTGAGAGAATGCCAAGAGTGTTCAAAGCTGTCGTCAAGGCAAAGGGTGGCTCATTTGAAGAACCTAAAATATATTTTGATTTGTATAACACATTTTTGGTTACTACATGATTCCATATGAGTTATTTCATAGTTTTGATGTCTTCACTATTATTCTACAATGTAGAAAATAGTTTAAATAAATAAAAACCCTGGAATGAGTAAGTGTGTCCAAACTTTTGACTGGTACTGCATATATGTTGTATTGTACCCCCCTTTTTCTCCCCAATGTCATCATATCCAATTACGTTCTGGTCTCATCGCTGCATCTCCCTAAAGGGCTCGGGAGAGGCGAAGGCTGAGTTATGCATCCTCCAAAACATCACCCGCCAAACATCGCTCCTTCTTAACACCTGCCCACTTAACCCGGAACCTAGTCGCACCAATGTGTCGGAGGAAACACCATTCAACCGACGACTGAAGTCAGCCTGCAAGCTCACAGCTCGCCACAAGGAGTCACTAGACCGTAATGAGCCATGTAAAGCCCCTCCGGTCAAACCCTCCCCTAACCCAGACGACGCTGGGCCAATTTTGCACCGTCCCATGGGACTCACGGTCACGGCCGGTTGTGACACAGCCTGTGATCTAACCTGGGTCTGTAGTGACGCCTCAAGCAAAGTGCCACTGGGGAGGCTCTGAAAATATAGTTTAGCAAGCTACCAAGAATTCACACTGGAAGAAGTTAAGGGTCGCTCTAGTGTAGCTTAAGACAAATATAGTTTACTTAACTAAAGTTTACTTAACTAAAGTTACTAAAAACACTACCAAGAATTTAATTTAGTTCAATTACCTGCAAGCTACTGCAAAATGTAGTAAATTACTAGTTAACTACAGTATATATAGTTCATTACTCCCCAACACTAATGAGCAGTGGCTCTGGGATGGGGACCATGAGTAAAGACAGGCTACCTGGCTCTCTCACAGCTAGCCCTAACCTATACTGGTAGCTCACAGAATAGGATCTGTTCATGGAAACCCATTTGTCTTTTCATGATATTATTATTAGGAAGATATCATTTCCTTTCTCATACTGTGACGCTGGTGTTTACTGGGATGGGATGGCATCTTTGTCATTTCTCTGATGTTAGAATAGTAGAATGTCCTTGATGGACCAACAACGTTTATCCAGAGCACTTACTTTTCTGTTAGTTTTCCTATGCATACCATCACTGAGTGTATGTCTGAGGCATGGTCTTACGCAGCTAGCTTTGTATAGAAGCAATGTCACAGTACCCATTGGAAGACGATGTGGTATGAGTGAATATCTGTGAAATCCTGTTCCTTTTAAAAATATTTAGGATACTATGTATGATCCTGTTTAGCGTCATTACTGGTCTTATAATTGGGCTAGATTAGCATGCGGAAGTCTGTATGCTGTATTGGGGTCTGTGCGTCCGGATAATGAAACTCAAAGTGACAGTGTTTATGTGGTAGCGTTGTGGCACAACTCCATAAAACAGATCAATAGAAGGACAAAAGAGCAGACGGGAAGAGGGATGTACACACACACACACACACACGGAGAGATAGATGGAATGCAAGGTTGATACACTGCAGGGACTAAACAATGGCCTTTGAACAATGCTTTTCCCTTGCACAGGGGTTGGCCCAAGCCGGCGCTCATAAAGGCCGCTCACCAATTTGGCAGCCATGTGATATCACCCTCTGTACAGAGATCAAATGCACCGGGCAGAGCCAACTGACACAGTCGACTTCCCACCGACTGCTCATAAAAAACAACCCCGTTCCGAGTTGGAGTTTCATTGATTTATTTAAATCAAACATTTTCATTTGACTGTTATCCATTAAAGTTGACCCCTTTTGTATATTCTATAAACCTTATGGCTATGATTATATTATCACGCTGACATTTTGTTTCAACACTCCTACTAAGTGTATATCAGGTCACTGTTTACTCAGTGTCAGAGTCCTTAATGAGCTTTCTGACCATAAAATCAGACTATGAAAGTAGAAAGATTATGAGAGTTATACATATAATAGGCCAGAGACAGAGCTTGGTTGTATGGGCCAGCCATTCCTCCCATCTTACAAAAGCACCACAGATGCTCCAAAGCGTCATCACAGACATTGAGCTATAGTTGGTGGGCCGAAGCAGAAAAGAGTGAAGTTGATCGATCCCTGTCGAGGGAGGAGTTGATTTTTTTAGTATAGGACAGTATAATATTCTTATGATGACTATAACATTTGTTGGCACCTTCAATTCTGACACATTTTCTCATAAAAAAAGTATATTTCACCACTCTCTGCTCTGGCAAAATTGACAAACTGCTAAACATGTAATCATTCAGTACTCCAGTACTGTACATACCCCTCGTGATGAAGGCAGCCAATGGCCTGCTTCTATCTACAATGTAATCTAGAGGCGAAAGAAACGCACACCTATTTAGGCGAGGTGCTGGCGAGCGGAGTGGAGCAGCACACTCTAGCAGGTCAGATGCAAAAATGTTTACGTTTCGACAGACAAGCGTCTTCATCAGAGTATAATGACAAACACTGCAAGATGACTCATTTATATAGTGTCAAAAGACACACACAGGTGTCTAATCATGGCCGGGTGTGACCTGATATCATTGGTTAATTCTCATATTAAAATAGCATACAAAAAACGTAAATGGATTGCATACGAACATAGATACCATTTGGTTACATAAGCCTACTAACATTTACAATAACAAAATCACAATATTCACAAGAATGGCTGCAGATCAAAGTCTACGTTGAGATCGAAGGGAGCAAAGGGTCTTTAAATTAAAGATCCAGGCAGCCTCTCGTTTTAACAATAAATTGTCGAGGTCACCCCCTCTCCTAGGGAGGGTGACATGTTCGATGTCAATATAACAGAGACAAAATCGAGTGGCTTGCTTCCAAAAAGTGGGCCGCAACTGGGTAAGTCGAATCTTTGCACCGAGATACGTACTTTTAATTCACACTTTGTTTTACCCCACAATTTTTACCACAAGGACAAGTTATAAAATAAAGAACTGCCTTAGTGGATCACGTAATAACACCTTTGATTGGGATCTGTTTCCCTGTTTTTATTTTATTTTGAAGGATCTACATGTATAAGTGCCATTGCATTGAGCACAGCCATTACACTTGTAGTTTCCATCCAGTAGGGTCGGAAACACATGTTGTGCAAGGATATCTTGGGGTAGTTAATCAGAGTTTACCAATTGATCTGAGGTTTCTGCCCCACAAGAAAACACATTACCGTTACTATCATCGGATCCTAGAATGTGCCAATGTTTGTAAACGATTCCTTTAATTTGTTCAGAGCACTTTGAATAGCGGGTAGTTAGAATGCAAGAATGCTTCTTTTTGCGAGACTGACCTTGAAAAAGGTGTTGTTGTTTGTTTTGTTTAGAATTTTCTCAATGGCAGTATTAATCTGATAATTTTTGTACCCCCTCTCCTTGAATTTTTTGCGTCTCAGCCATATTTCTTTCGAAATGTGATTGTTTTTTTACAAATTCTTTTGATTCGACAGAGTTGGCTGTAGGGCAGACTGTTTTTTTAGGGGAAGCTAGCCAATGTTACAGTTTGACTAGCCTAGCCAGCTACACACGTAAAAAAAAGGCTTCCAAAAGTGTTCTTGAGTTGTCCCCATAGGAGAGCCCTTTTTGGTTCCAGCTAGAACCCATTTGGATTCCATGTAGAACCCTCTTTGAAAAGGGTTCTACCTGGAACCAAAAAAGGTTATCCTATGGGGACAGCCGAATAACCCTAGGTTCTAGATAGGGGCTTCCAAACTTTTTACCTCGGGGCGCCCCTTTCAGCATTGGGGATCATCCCGCGCTCCCCCTGTGCGCGTGCACAAGCCACGACTATTTCTATGGGCACAAGCACTGTTGACACAAAATGCTCACACCTCTCTTGTTTGTGGAGAGAATTTAGCATGTTTAAAGGTTATTTCTTGCAATTCTACTCATTTTGTAATGGGGTGCCATGTCTTATGTGATATTTGAGTGACAAAAAAATAAGATCTATGGGCTAAAAAACCTAAATAAAAAAACATGAGCTGACATGGGCTAGTTGATCTGGACATTTTGGCCAAGTTATAAATAGCCGTCTGGTATGCAATGACTAATATGACAAGAGGAACTGACGATGCACTACGCAATTGCATTCTACTGTTCCACTTTTAAGAGTAAATTTAGTTTGTTGCATTTTTTTTATTTTTTATGATAATAATACAAGCCAAAAAAACAAACAGTTGTACAATGTGCAAAGTAAAAGTTGACGGTTCGAAAGTCTTGTCAATCCATTAATTATACAACTAACTATGACTGAGTGTGACACATGTTTTCCATAATGTATGTTTCATGCATTACATTCCAACAAAGAACACCATCATAACAGTGAACGCTGGTGGGAGGAGCTATTGGAGGATGGGCTCATTGTACTGCCTGGAATGGAATAATTGGAACAGAGTCAAATGTGGTTTTCATTATGTTTGATGTGTTTGATACTCTTCCATTCCAGCCATTACAATGAGCCCATCCTCCTATAGCTCCTCCCACCAACCTCCTCTCCATCACAAATAGAGGTTCACCATTTATAGAGTATGGGCACAAATAGCAAAGGTGTCTCAGGCTGTATTTGAAGTATCCGAACATAGTGTAAACTGCCAATCAATGTATATCAAGTACCGTGGAGGGCACAGTCTTCCAATGTTGCAGCCCAGAAATGACAGCTTTACCATCTATGCCAAAAGCCTTAGACTGTAATGGAGACAACTGTCATCAACGCATGCTTCAGTATTCCCCCCTCTCTCTAGGATGGAGACAGTAGAACTGTCATCAACTCATGCTTCAGTATTCCCCCCTCTCTCTAGGATGGAGACAGTAGAACTGTCACCAACTCATGCTTCAGTATTCCCCCCTCTCTCTAGGAAGGAGACAGTAGAACTGTCATCAACTCATGCTTCAATATTCCCCCCTCTCTCTAGGATGGAGACAGTAGAACTGTCATCAACTCATGCTTCAGTATTCCCCCCTCTCTCTAGGAAGGAGACAGTAGAACTGTCATCAATTCATGCTTCAGTATTCCCCCCTCTCTCTAGGAAGGAGACAGTAGAACTGTCATCAACTCATGCTTCAGTATTCCCCCCTCTCTCTAGGAAGGAGACAGTAGAACTGTCACCAACTCATGCGTCAGTATTCCCCCCTCTCTCTAGGAGCATTCATGTGCCCAGGCCCCATAAATATCGAAAGTATCACACCCTGATCACCAATGTAGCCAACCAATGTAGAGAGAGACAAATGCCTTGGCAGAATGCAATCAAACGCTTGTGGTCCAGAGACGAGAAAAGCCTGGGCTCCTGACAGGAACAATACAATTCTCCCCACTGCATGTTATAATAGTAAAATAATCTGTTTGCCACCTGTTATACTGATTCTACCTTGAATTTGGTCTTTGAGATGCTCAAATATTCACGTGTATCTGTAGTTGTTCTTCAACTCTAAAATGCACTACACTTTGTAAGACAAAACCCACAAAGAAAAAACAGGCAACTGCATACATGTGTGGTATCAATGTCTAAATAGTGACTACAGGGCGAGTTCAAACTGCAGTAGAATGGTTCTCCTCACAGGTGAGAGAATCAGCCCATGGTTGGTGAATTGCACTTGGTTGATCTCTGGGAGCAGGACAAAGGACAGCTGAATAGATCGATGTGTGACAAAAGTGAGAGACAAGAATGAATAAAACAAATCAAAAATAATGTAGTTTGAGCTATAAAATTAAAATCCTGACAGGCTCAGGCAGGATGCTCTGCAATCATCCCACTCCAACTGACTAAATTATTAGTTGAAATAAACTGATAGCTATAATGCTCCTTGTCCTCGAATGACATGCTAGCAAGTGACAAAGCTATCTGCCCCTGCTACAATAGCTAGCGACAGATCTACTAGTTGTCACTAGCTAGCTAACTAGAAAGCTAGCTAAATTACTACGGTTGCTGTGTATTGATGGTATCACGTTTCTATATCTAAATAATGCTTACAAATAAAATACTTTACCTGATAGAAGTTTATCGGACAGAGATCTTTTTTGAGACGTCACCAGCTGTCAACTACCTTCGATGTGGATATTGTGATTGGCAGAAGTGATCAGAGACAGTACCATGGGTAGTACACAAGCTTAGATTGGTTTACAGTTTAGTACTCGACGGCATTTGCCTATCCGGCTAGCGAACATAAGTATTTATAAAAACATAATAATTGACATTGCCAACCAACGGAAATCTAGTCAGAATGAATACATAAAACACAATATGTAAAAACCAGGTCCTCCTTCGACGGAAATTGATCATCACGAAAACTAAAGCAGATAGCTCGCTACTGCCCACCACCTGCTAGCAGTGTTTGTGTATTACTGGCAAAGGAGATCATTCTCCATGCTCCAGCTCTGGGTTATTTTCACTCTGCATGTGAAATCTCACAGGCACCTGATTGAGTTTTGTTTTTCGTCTCCTTTTATTCTATTGAATGTAATTACTGCTTTCAGTCTTCCATCGGGTTGTGGCTCTTTTGAATACTAGACATGCTATATCTCTCTCACTTCTATAAATATGTGGGTGTTGGGCAAAAAACTGTGGTTTATTTATTCTACTATTTGGACAAAAAGGTCAATGAGTCAGATATGTTGGAACACTACACAGTACTACACTGAACAAAAATATAAACCATTTAAAATGATTTACAGTTCATGAGGAAATCAGTCAATTGAAATACATTCATCAGGCCCTTATCTATGGATTTGACATGACTAGGAATACAGATATGTATCTGTTGGTCACAGATACCTTATAAAAAGAAAGGTAGGGGCATGGATCAGAAAACCAGTCAGTATCTGGTGTGACCACCATTTGTCTCATGCAGCGTGGCACATCTCCTTCACATAGAGTTAATCAGGCTGTTGATTGTGGAGTGTGGAATGTTGTCCCACCCCTCTTCAATGGCTGTGCGAAGTTGCTGAATATTGGCAGGAACTGGAACACGCTGGCGGTGGATGATTGGCATGACAATGGGCCACAGGATCTCGTCACGGTATCTCTGTGCATTCAAATTGCAATCAATAAAATAAAATTGTTTTCATTGTACATAGCTTATGCCTGCCCATACCATAACACCAAATTGGGGCACGCCGTTCACAATGTTGACATCAGCAAACCGTTGGCCCACAACACCATACACACCGTCTGCCCGGTAACTGGGATTCATCCATGAAGAGCAAACTTATTCAGCGTGCCAGTGGCCATCGAAGGTGAGCATTTGCCCACTGAAGTCGGTTATGACGCCGAACTGCAGTCAGGTCAAGACGACAAGCACGCAGATAAGCATCACTGAGACGGTTTCTGATAGAATTTCTGCAATGACGTCGGTTGTGCAAACCCACAGTTTCATTACTGTCTTGGTGGCCCATAGCGCAGGTGAAGAAGAAACGGAGTGGAGGTCCTGGGCTGGCGTGGTGACACGTGGTCTGCGGTTGTGAGTCCGGTTGGATGTACTGCCAAATGCTCTAAAACAACATTATGGTAGAGAAATTAACATTCACTTTTCTTGCAACAGCTCTGGTGGACATTCCTGCAGTCAGCATGCCAATTGCACGCTCCCTCATAACTTGAGACTGTAGCATTGTGTTGTGACAAAACTGCACATATTAAGAGTTGCCTTTTACAGATCATGCTCTTCAATCAGCTTCTTGATTTGCCACACCTGTCAGGAGGATGGATTATCTTGGCAAAGGAGACATGCTCACTAACAGGGATGTAAACAAATGTGTGCACAACATTTGAGAAATAAGCTTTTTGTGCATTTGGACATATCAGGGATCTTTTATTTCAGCTCATATAACCAACACTTTAGATAGGTAGGTGTGTTTATATTTTTGTTCAGTATATAAACTATACTAAACCCACATCATTAGCCTTTTATACTCTTACCCGTATACGGTTTAAAAATGTCAGATTTGGGCACTGATAAGCCTAAATTGGAACGCAATGGCTGTACAGTAACATGCCATAAATGTCAGTGCTCAGGTTCTGCGCTTCACAACTCTGTATGGGTTTTGGTCGACAGCCATTTTAAACTTGAGCACCACGTGACAAGAAGTTGTTCCTATCCCTCCCTCTAATTGGGCAACTTTTGCAAATATTGTCTGAGTGAAGGAAATTCTGAACACGCACATTACTTCTATGAGGACCAAAATTACAATTGGTTTCTCTGAATTTCCCTGAACACGAAGATCATATTATAACTTTGCTAGTCATGTTGGCAATAGAACAAGCTTTCAAATGATGCTCATCTGACCCAGACTGCCATTTACAATGGGCAGTTTTTGAATAGCATAAACAGTAATTGTGGGATGGCAGGGATGTGTTCCAAACAAAACATGTGCTTGCTCGAGTTCCTCAATGGCACAACAAGGAGAGCTCAACATAATCATAAAACACACCTTATATAGTTGATTTGTCCTACAAGTGCATTTAAATTACTGTGCACACTTGGAGACACCAGTTAGTCATCTTACTCAAACACTGTCTTGTCGCACATGTTCCTGAAATATTCTTATCGAGTTACTAAATGTATCTAGAGTATTTTCAGTATTTACAGTAAATATAAAATGCACATAAAAACAGTAGTGTTTGGATTCAGTTGTGTCAGGTGTTGTGTACTCAACTTGTCAAATTATTTCCCCATAACATTTCAATTTAGCCCTATCCATATAGGCCAATTCCCAAGTGTAAAGGGTTAAATTTACTGTTTTAATCAAATAAAAACATTTAAAAAACAATGCATTATTCAATGAGGCATTGCACAGCGGAAGCAAGAGAACAAAGGCTCTAAAGGACACAGCTGCTCTAGCTAAAATGCTTCTCATACTGTCAGACTGCCAAACTACGCCACCCCAGGTTTAAACAAGAGCATGGGGAGCTCTGCAGGTTCCCAGTTTGGGTTGAGTGGCAAAATAATGAATTGCCAGACTTGCATCAAGTTCACCTGTTTTTTTTCCTTCCTAAAACAGACTTACTGAGGCTCTTTTGAGCCTGATCAAAAAATGATCACAATTCAACAAAAATACAGCTTCTGGTGCAGGTTGGAGGGAAGTACTAACTAAACATTTCAGCTTAGATCGTATCAACAAAAACATCCAATAACATTCTCAAACTAAGTCAGCATTTGTCAGCCTCCTGGTCAAACTTCCCTCTTACCTGCACCTTCCCCCAGGCAGCCACACCTCAAACACTAAAAAATATAAAGAGACAGGATTTAAAAGAAAGGTCAGCAAAATGAAATCACAGGATCCATAATTCATTTAGCAGGTTCTCCAACCAAGGTAGTATGCAATTAAGGCTCTGGTCACACCTTTGGCAATGGTGTTGCGAAAACAGCCTGATCTGCTGTCTATTTCAGGGCTAGTATAAAAGTATTGCTTGCTATCTAGATGTTGCTGGTGGGGATCCTAGAATATCTGGAAAATAACAGGTAATATCCCATCTGGAGGAAAACAAGTTGTAAAAAAAGAAAAGATTACAGCCACTATGTGCAGTTCAGTCAAACTCTAGGCCCTGCAATAAGGTTGCAAGATTGAGACTTACAAAAAAGTGAGGTGGTGTAGGAGATATATTTAAAAACAGAAAAACACCTCTCAGTTCCTCCATCAGTGACGGTTTGAGATGTGCTTACCGGTCTGATCAGTAATGGGAAGTTTTGGGAGAGGGTCAGCAGCAGGTCGTCCACTAAAAGCATGGCTTTAGTAATCCCAGACAATGAACCTGTGGCAGGCCAAGAGGGTGTCTGTGGATGGCAGTGTTTTGGTAGATTTAAGTGGGTGTTATCACAGCGACTCCCTGGGTTGGACAGATTGGAGTGGCTGGGATATCACACTCCATCCATTTGAAATGGCATCTCCCTCCAGAGGTACTAACACTCATCCTGTATGATATTTGGAGCTTTAAAATGTATGTTGTCAGGTGTAACTGTGTAAAAATGAGATGCCTTCACACTCACTTTGGGGTGATGGTTTTGTTGTTGGTAACCTTTATCTCCTCATTTCAGCATGTTAGCTCCCAGACAGGTGTGGATATGTGTTACAGATCATTCATTACCACCAAACTTAGCAAGTTTGTCAAATGCTACCCAAGTATTTGTTTTGTTACAGTAGCCTTGTGACTACTTCACCAGGGATGTTGATGACTTGGATCACCCCCTCTATTCTATGATCTGTGGCTCCACCATCTTCGTTAGCAACAGAAATAGAAGAATGAACATTGAATTAGACCACAAAATGGCACTTAAACACCCTCTGGCGTGTAGAAGCTGAGCACAGACCGAGTAGTCATTTTGAATGCATTTTCTCCCTATTTGAACATGATCCCAGTTTAAATGTTGTTGTGATCAGTAAGCAGCAGAGGAATCAAAGGGCTGCGGATGGTACGACAAGGCTCTGTCATCCTGTTCCAGAGGGGGAGACAAGGAGAGGGAGGAGAGGCAGAGGAGATGGAGCAAAATGGCTGTTTCATACCCAGCTGATGAAAGCATCTAAGGTAATGAGCATGAGGTGCTGCATTGCCTCCTCACACAGCGAGTTGAAAAAAGAGAAAAACAGAAAGAGCTCGGCGCCTGTTTCATCTCCGCTCCTCGTCTCGGCTCCCTTTCTCCTGGCAACGTTTTAAACGGCTTGTCTCGCTGGAGCTCACATCTCGACATGCTCCGGCTCCGCGTGGACATCAGAACATGTCAAACCAAACGAGGAAGGAAAAAAAAGCACATCAAACCCTAAGATGGAAGCGATTTGCTGCTTCCTCCGTCTGCAGAAGCTTTTAAGTCTGGCCAGTGTCTCCTTAGGAGCTCTGTAATATCAGCCGATGGCTAAAGACCAGCCACTGAACCCAGGTCAACTAGGCCACAGCACCATCTCAACCACTTAGACAATCAGTATACTGATGATGGGCCTGGGCCAGTTCTACTCCCCTGTCTGATTTAGGGAGGAACTGAGGAGCCCTGTGATTGGACCCATTCAACTAAGAAACCTAACACTGATATTAGGATTTTAGGAGGCAGTACTGTCCTGAGAATTAGAGCTGATCTTTATGTTTCTGGGACCCAGTCCAAGTCACTATCACAGCGTCCCTGTGTCTTCTGATTGGAGGAGTAGGGGAGCCTGGCGGAATTCCTGCATCAATACATCTTTGCCAAGACCAAATAACTCTGGAATCAACTGTAAGACATAGTCCCTGGTGCTTTCTCTGCTCTGCCTGATAACTGCTCTGCCTGAATGGTGTCTCTGTGAACATGGAGAGAAGGAACAGAGTGGAACAACAGCTAACACAACAACCATTTCCTCTCCAGTGCGTCTCTTCCTCTCCCCGCCTGAAGAGAGCTGCATCCGTTACTCCAGCGAGAGCCTGGCTGAGCATGATGTAAACTTGATTTACTTCTCTCTCAGATAGACGGGTAACCAAGGAGAGAGGCAGAGAGAGAGGGGAGGCAGAAAGATTGGTGCAAAATTGTCATTATCGCTCCACTTAGCAGCAGAGCTGTATGATAAATCAAGGCGGTAGCGTGGGGACTGCAAGTGCTGTACACAGACAGGATGAGGGACACTAAAAATGAATGA
This sequence comes from Oncorhynchus mykiss, assembly GCF_057628025.1. NCBI lineage: Eukaryota > Metazoa > Chordata > Actinopteri > Salmoniformes > Salmonidae > Oncorhynchus > Oncorhynchus mykiss. The sequence goes on along the minus strand of NC_143023.1, from coordinate 68,234,942 downwards.
CTGATGAGCTCCTGGTGTCTGTCAAACCAAGCCACTGCTGGTGGTGCTGTGCTAGTGTGCCAGTGGATGAAGGTTGCTCCTGTATATGGTGACGTTGGCGTAAGCCAGGTGATTATGTGTGAGTAGTAATGTGTTGGTTCCCCTACATGGAGTAAGGTCCTTTGTATTGTATTCTATCGTTTGAGATGTCCCTTTCTTCCTCTGAGTAATTCTGGCATAGAGTTGCAGTAACTTTGGTACTGAGAGTTTTGGATCTCTTCCATGAGAAAACGGCACAATTGAGTAAAGTGAACATGTCCAATATAAAGTGAACAGGTGCAAAGCCAATTAATCAAACAATGCCTTTATGGTCATACAGAATGGTGTGTATACCTCCCAGTGGTACAGTGTTGACACTTGTGTGACAAACTGTACTTCTGTTTGATGGCTTTTAAAGGTATCTCTGGTTTACCAACAAAACAACATCGAAACAACAATTTCTTAAGTCATCATTTTTGTGGCACAAAGGTGCTGAGGGCAGTTTGTTCACTTCTAAGTTGAAGGTAAAGTCTTCTACAGTTGCTAGAGTGTCAGTGTGAGAGTGTTTGTTAATGATCGTGTGTCTGTGTGTGTGTGTGTGTATGTGTGTGTGTGTGTGTGTGCGCTCCTATTTTAATTATTTCCTTTGTCTCAAATGAGCAAAAATACGTTCTAATCAATTCCATTGTTTGTTCTTCTCCTACAAAGGATGCATTTAATAGAATATCATGAACATTTATGTTCATACTTGTTCAATTAACAATTGGTTCGCCAAGCCTTAGACTAAAACCCCAGCTCTCACAGTTCTGCAATTAAACGCAGCAAGTAAATTGATAGTGTGTGTATTCAAGTAATTAAAGAAAAACAACAGAGTTTATACATTCTTGTAATTAAATCAGTGGAGTGTGTTTGATAATTTATTGCTGAAATAAACCTATACTCGGGGTAAATGTGAACTTTTCACAGAATGGGGAGTGAATAAAGACGAGTCTGTCTGTGTGTGCATGCAGGAGCAAGGGGATGGTAGAGCCCTCCACTCAATTGGTAGCCTGAAAATAAAAATCACTTCACGTCACGCATGTTAACTCATCTTCCAATTAGATGGCTGGCACACGTTTCAAGAGCCTGTAATTATGAAAGCAGTTAAGCATTGAGTGGCATTGCGGAACTTCAGCATTATTATGAAGGGGAGACATGATTCCCATGAAGCTGAGCAGTAGCAGCAGCACAGCCTCCAGCCTCCAGCCTCCAGTCTCCAGCCTCCAGCCTCCAGCCTCCAGACTCCAGACTCCAGACTCCAGACTGCAGACTCCAGACTCCAGACTCCAGTCTCCAGACTCCAGCCTACAGTCTCAAGCCTCCAGTCTCCAGCCTCCAGCCTCCAGTCTCCAGTCTCCAGACTCTAGCCTCCAGCCTCCAGTCTCCAGACTCCAGCCTTCAGCCTTCAGCCTCCAGCCTCCAGACTCTAGCTCCCAGACTCTAGCCTCCAGCCTCCAGCCTCCAGACTCCAGTCTCCAGACTCCAGCCTACAGTCTCAAGCCTCCAGTCTCCAGCCTCCAGCCTCCAGTCTCCAGACTCTAGCCTCCAGCCTCCAGTCTCCAGACTCCAGCCTCCAGACTCTAGCCTCCAGACTCCAGCTCCCAGACTCTAGCCTCCAGTCTCCAGCCTCCAGCCTCCAGACTCCAGACTCCAGCCTCCAGCCTCCAGACTCCAGCCTCCAGCCTCCAGACTCACATAGAGCTATGACACAGAGCCCCCCCCCCCCGCCAGCTATCTGCCCATAGCATTCCATGGGCAGATATGGTCACACAGACAGATCATAGAGAAACACCCTGGAATATTAAGAGGAAATTGGTCCCAAGATGAAAACACACAGATGTGGAGACACCTACAGCAAGTATTGCATTCAGCCAATACAGGCCCTCCCACACTGGCCTCCTGCTTCTAACAGTGAATCCCAGACATGAGCACCACAGATGTAAAATGAGTTCTAGTCATTATATTTCTATTCCAGAACTAGGCATTGTGAGCTCTGGTTTATATATACTATAAGGCAGGCAACAGCAGCAGGGAAAAATGTCTCCAGGTAATTGTTTTTGTTAGTGAGTCTGCTACTATAGCAGTTCTCAGGGGGGTTGAGAGGTTAACCTCGGGTTGGAGGAGAGATGGAAAAGCATCAAGGTTTTCTTCACCTCCTCTACACCTTTCTCAGGCACCCCAATGCAAAGCAGCTTTCACCTGGATTCACCTGGTCAGTCTATATAATGGAAAGAGCAGGCGTTCTTAATGTTTTGTACGCTCAGTGTATTGTTGTAGAATTTTCAACATGAAAAGCTTGGGAGTGGGCCTACTGCAGCTGCCAAAGAGGACTTACTGTATGTGTGTGCTCCTGTGTAGGGTTGAATATTAGACCTTTGCTTTCATAGTATACTAGATTTTCTTACAGCAATAGATTTAGATATGCTCAGTGAAAACCCACTTCTCAACTGTGTTTATCATTGCCTAATGCCAGGATTAATTCAGGAATATAGGCTTCCACTGCAGAGCCAATCATAACTTTATCCTCCCTGTGCTATTGATCTTTTATAGTGAATCTTGATGCCATGCTGAGCTGACCTTTTGGTGGCTCGCTGATGCTGTGGTGGGGATGAAAGAGGGTTAATGGCCCTGGGCTTTAAACCAGCCTGTTTTTTTGTATTCCTATTCTGGATGGACCGTGTGTGTGAGGAACTTGATGTTTCAATCAGGAGATGAAAAGGCTCCGATTCACACCCACAGTCATCTTATCTCTCTGTGTGTATGTGAGCAGTGAACCTGAATGTGCCCCAGGGGGGCCTAGAGGCCAACGTAGGTAAGTGGAGAGATAGATGGAGGGAGACGGTGGCTGATGGAGAGAGTCTGTGAGATATGAGGTCCTTTTCCAGTGGTACTGTCTTGACAGAGATCAGCCAGGAGAGGATCAACTCCCTATGAGTTGGTGTGAGGAATTATGTCATGTCTTTTCTGCCTTAATTATTTCCAAATTCTCTCTCTCTCTCTCTCTCTCTCTCTCTCTCTCTCTCTCTCTCTCTCTCTCTCTCTCTCTCTCTCTCTCTCTCTCTCTCTCTCTCTCTCTCTCTCTCTCTCTCTCTCTCTCTCTCTCTCTCTCTCTCTCTCTCTCTCTCTCTCTCTCTCTCTCTCTCTCTCTCTCTCTCTCTCTCTCTCTCTCTCTCTCTCTCTCTCTCTCTCTCTCTCTCTCTCTCTCTCTCTCTCTCTCTCTCTCTCTCTCTCTCTCTCTCTCTCTCTCTCTCATTATTCTCCTTTTCCCTATCATTTACTTTCATCATTCATATCTTGAAAAACTCATTCTCTATCATTTGTAAGTAGGCATGCATATGATGCCATCGTTGCCATAGGGAAAGTATACTGGGAGGAACATTCAGGAGAAGATCAATGCTCAATAACTCTTTTTTCTGTGGCACTTCTACTTTAAAATGAGGATGCTATAAAGCAATGAGAAGGGTGTCTGAGAGATTTTCTCACCAGGCCTTGACTCGTCTAATACACCTTGAATTACAATGCTTGGATTTGCTGAGAGGAACAGCAGAGCCATTCATCTTGCCTGCATATCTTGTGAAGAGGGTTTCCATTCAATACTGGAGACAGAGAGGGATGAAAGTCAACAGCCCTCATCCGCAGCTTCCGCCACCTTTCCTGTGTCTCGTGTTCCTCGCTCGATACCGGGCCGGGCAGACGCGTGATTGGATCCTAATAGATGAGAGCTTATGTTGTTTCTGCCATTAGTTTGCACCAGCAAAATACCATCTCAGCTATAAGACCAGACTTTCGGAGTGGTCCACAAGCAGTGTAAGTTTCATCAGGCGTGCGAAGAATACAGTACGTTCACATTGGAAAAATGTGCTTAAATGGGCAATCTGCAGGTCAAACCACAACAAAGCTGCTACCCCACTTCTGTTTTAGTAAACAGTTGGGGTATGGGGCTGGAGGAATGTAACCACTCTAAAATGTATATACGAAGCTGTGGATACAAGGACTGAACATCCCTGAGATCAAAATGTTCCTTTCACCATGTTTTGAAGCTATGCAGTGTTTGTTTACAATTGCATTGTTTACAAACAATGGAGTAAAAAAAGCTTATATTTTGATTTCTGATGGAGTGCGACTGTTGAACTTAGCTCATGAGGCAATTATAAGTTATATTCTTCAAGATTCAATGGCTATGTAAAATTAATTTAAAAGTGGATATATCAATCACAGATTGCCCCTTTAAAGTAAGGGTTTTTACAAGGCACTGCATTTGAGCTCTGAACGAAAGATACATCCAATGTCATGGTATGAAAGGAGGCCTTAAAACAATTGCACGTAATTGCTCCTGACTAAGCACATTGCAATTGTTTCTGACATTCTAACCCTATTACAGGTATGCACTTGTCAAAAGCTCACTCTCATCTTCAAGAGTAAATTGACAGCTTCTCTACCCATGTCAGTGTCTTTCTTTCCCTTACCCAGTGAATGTCGAGCAGCGTTGAGATCCATATCTGATGAACAACGGTAAATGTCCATTAATGGGCACTTATTATCCTCATCTCAGAGCTGCGGCGCCACGGTTCGCCATGCTCTTTCTCCAGGGACTCCAGGGACATTTCGTAAGAGGAGGAACAGGAGAGCAACAGTCCCAGGCTCCTCCATGTCTCTCCAGAATGGCTCCACCATGGCTGTTCCATTCCCAATGACATCATGGCAACTCATCACCCAGGCCTAGAGCAGTGCAGAAGGAGACACACTTCACACACCTCAGCATCATTACCATCTTGACAGGTGTCAGAGAGGTGACCTGATTGACTGGGGAGAGCTGGAGGGAGAGAGGGAGCAGGAGGATTAGAGCATGGAGAGGAAACACTGGCTCTCATTATCAGGCCTGTGACAGATGGAGAAAAGAAGAGACAAAGACACGAGTCAAGCTATACATTCACTGTACAGGAAGTGTGGCGGAGTTGATCATTATGAAAAAAGCCCTTAATCGGATCATTTTGATTCTGACAGCAGCTGGCTGAGAACTGTCTGTCATTGTTGCTGGTCTTACTTTGTGTGGTTTAATGTTGCCATGTGTTTGATCATCTGGTGAAATTCAGTAGCAACGATAAGCAGAGAGTAGTTTCTATATAATGTTTGAGGTTTTAACTTGGCTCTGGTGGACCCACTTTACCTCTGATCACTATGTTCTTTCATTGGTAGCATCATTACACTGACAAACACCTACACTAACGACAGCTGTTTATGAGCCATTTAAGGAGCAATTTGAATCTCATGTCAGTCCATGTGCTTGACAATTACCCTCATTTACCTTTATAGAAGAGAGAGAAAGAGAGAGACCAAGAGACAGAGAAAGAGAGAGCAATCACAGGGGAGGCACAATGTGATTTGGCAGAGAAGGCAGTCAGTATCTTATTGTAACATTTGAGGAGAGACAGGGCCCGGACTGTCTAAATGCTTCCATGTTCTGATCAGAGGGGAGCTCCTCTAGAATGAACCTAGGGCTAGAAGCTGCAGTGTGTTCTCACCAGAGGGTTAGAGAAGAGCACTCACTCGGAAGCACCTGTCAGATGCCTGTCAGCCTATCGCATTAAAACACTTTTTAAACTTGTCTAAGTGCCTAATATGGCTCTCTTGTGTGCATCTTTGTGTATGTACTGTAGATGTGCATGTGCGTGTTTACTGCATGTGCGTGTGTGTGCGTGTGTGCGCGTGTGTGCGTGTGTGTGCGCGCGTGTGTGTGTAAATAAGTGTTTCTGTTTTTGTGAATAGCAAGCTCCTGCAGTCAAATTGCATAAATATCTCTGCATAATAAAGCTTTCATTTCTATGTTAATGGTCCATTATTATAGTTCCATAAAGTTCCTGACAGAATGTACATCATAGTGCTGATTGCTCTTACTGTAACCTATCTCAGAGAACAAAGCCTTGTCCAATTTAACAGATAGAGACACTGCGAGTGTCGGACAGACAGAGGGAGGGAAGTGAGAGAAAGAGAGACAGAGAGAGAAACAGTGAGAGAGGTGGAGGTAGAGGGAGATAGAAGTAAACAAAGAAACAGAGGGATGTGAGAGAATAGAGATGCTGTGGGAAGGGGTGCGGTTTCCCTTGGTAGCAAAACAAATGCTAGAATGGCACAATTCAGCTGCAGAATATTAAAGATGTTGACAGAGACAGTCAGACATTTGAAACATAACTGCTTGAGAAACCAGAGCATCATCTGTTCCTCGAGACTGTTACAACAAACATATTTGTGGGGGGCAGGCATCACATTGGTAAATATTCTGATTTCTACATATTTCCCTTCTCTTGTGTTTTCTGAGTGATTGGTCTATCTAATTATGCAGTTATTTCCATTCCTACTCAGATCTTCCAGACAGAAACAGAGAAGACTTCTTATGAGCACATTGGCTCTTCACTGAGTCTTCATCAGAGCACGGCCAAATTAATAAGCATGCCTGTTTTGATATGTATGGATATCTCTCTCTTCTCCCCTCGTTTGTCCCTCTCTCATATTCCGCAGATATTATTGCAGGTGCAGTGAAATGCTTGTTGCAGTAATACCTAAAAATACAAAGCAATGATAAAAATTAAGAAATTAAGAAATATCAGAGTCCGGAATATATATATATATACTGAATGCTGGCGGTGCTTTCACTCTAGTGGTAGCATGAGACGGAGATCGTTCTCCACGGCATCTCCAGACTCTGCCACGTCTGTCACGTGCTCAGTGTGAACCTGCTTTCATCCGTGAAGAGCACAGGGCACCAGTGGCGAATTTGCCAATCTTGGTGTTCTCTGGCAAATGCCAAACATCCTGCATGGTGTTGGGCTGTAAGCACAACCCCCACCTGTGAACGTCGGGCCCTCATGCCACCCTCATGGAGTCTGTTTCTGACCGTTTGAGCAGACACATGCACATTTGTGGCTTGCTAGAGGTCATTTTGCAGGGCTCTGGCAGTGCTCCTCCTGCTCCTCCTTGCACAAAGGTGGAGGTAGCGGTCCTGCTGCTGGGTTGTTGCCCTCCTACGGCCTCCTCCACGTCTCCTGATGTACTGGCCTGTCTCCTGGTAGCGCCTCCATGCTCTGGACACTACGCTGACAGACACAGCAAACCTTCTTGCCACAGCTCGCATTGATGTGCCATCCTGGATGAGCTGCACTACCTGAGCCACTTGTGTGGGTTGTAGACTCCGTCTCATGCTACCACTAGAGTGAAAGCACCGCCAGCATTCAAAAGTGACCAAAACATCAGCCAGGAAGCATAGGAACTGAGAAGTGGTCTGTGGTCACCAACTGCAGAACCACTCCTTTATTGGGGGTGTCTTGCTAATTGCCTATAATTTCCACCTGTTGTCTATTCCATTTGCACAACAGCATGTGAAATTCATTGTCAATCAGTGTTGCTTCCTAAGTGGACAGTTTGATTTCACAGAAGTGTGATTGACTTGGAGTTACATTGTGTTGTTTAAGTGTTCCCTTTATTTTTTTGAGCAGTGTATATATAGACTGACCAGATGGCTTGGCACCTAAAACCCTCAATAACTTTTACAGATGCACCATTGAGAGCATCCTGTTGGGCTGTATCACCGCCCTGTACAGCAATTACACCGTCCGCAACCACAGATATATATATATATATATATATATATATATATATATATACTGAGTGTACAAAACATTAGGAACACCTTCCTAATATTGAGTTACACACCCGTTTGTCCTCAGAACATCATATTTTTTTGGGGGCATGGTCTCAACAAGGTGTTGAAAGCTTTGCCGGGGATGCTGGCCCATGTTGACTCCAATGCTTCCCACAGTTGTGTCAAGTTGGCTCCATGTCCTTTGGGTGGTGGACCATTCTTGATACACACGGGGAAGCGGTTGAGCGTGAAAACCCAGCAGCATTGCAGTTCTTTATACACTCAAACTGGTGCGCCAGGCACCTACTACCATTCCGCGTTCAAAGGCACTTAAATCTTGTGTCTTGCCTAATCAAACTCTGAAATGCACACATACCCAATCCATGTCTCAATTGTCTCAAGTCTTAAAAATCCGTCTTTAATCTACACTGATTGAAGTGGATTTAACAAGTGAGAATAAGGGATCATAGCTTTCACCTGGATTCATCTGGTCAGTCTATGTCAAGGAAAGAACAGGTGGTCCGAATATTTTGCATACTCTGTATATATATTTATGTATTTAATAGTCTATTTATGTATTTAATGGTCTTCCTGTGACACCAGGTACTGTAGATGTCCTGGAAGGCAGGCAGTGTGTCTCCGGTGATGCGTTGGCCTGACTGCACCACCCTATAGAGAGCTCTGTGGTTGCGGACAGTGTAATTGGCGTACCGGGCGTTGATACAGCCCAACAGGATGCTCTCAATGGTGCGTCTGTAAAAGTTATTGAGGGTTTTAGGGGCCAAGCCAAATTTCCTGGGATTGAAGAGGCGCTGTTGCGCCTTATTCACTACACTGTCTGTGTGAATGGACCCTTTTAGGTTGTCATTGTTGTGCACACCGAGGAACTTGAAGCTTTTCACCTTCTCCACTGCGGCCCTGTCAATGTGCTCTCTCTGCTGTCTACTGAAGTCAACGATCAGTTCCTTCATTTTGTTGACATTGAGAGAGAGGTTATTTTCCTGGCACCACTCTGCCACAGAGCCGCCACTTCCTTCCTGTTGGCTGCCTCATCATAGTTGGTAATCAGGCCTAACACTGTTGTGGCATAAGCAAACTTGATGATTAAATTGGAGATGTGCGTGGCCACGCAGTCATGGGTGAACACAGCCTCCAGTATTTATGCTGCAGTAGTTTATGTGTCGGGGGGGCTAGGGTCAGTTTGTTATATCTGGAGTACTTCTCCTGTCCTATCCGGTGTCCTGTGTGAATCTAAGTGTGTGTTCTCTAATTCTCTCCTTCTCTCTTTCTTTCTCTCTCTCGGAGGACCTGAGCCCTAGGACCATGCCCCAGGACTACCTGACATGATGACTCCTTGCTGTCCCCAGTCCACCTGGCCGTGCTGCTGCTCCAGTTTCAACTGACCTGAGCCCTAGGACCATGCCCCAGGACTACCTGACATGATGACTCCTTGCTGTCCCCAGTCCACCTGACCGTGCTGCTGCTCCAGTTTCAACTGTTCTGCCTTATTATTATTCGACCATGCTGGTCAATTATGAACATTTGAACATCTTGGCCATGTTCTGTTATAATCTCCACCCGGCACAGCCAGAAGAGGACTGGCCACCCCACATAGCCTGGTTCCTCTCTAGGTTTCTTCCTAGGTTTTGGCCTTTCTAGGGAGTTTTTCCTAGCCACCGTGCTTCTACACCTGCATTGCTTGCTGTTTGGGGTTTTAGGCTGGGTTTCTGTACAGCACTTTGAGATATCAGCTGATGTACGAAGGGCTATATAAATACATTTGATTTGATTTGATTTGAACAGGGAGTACAGGAGGGGGATGAGCACACACCATTGTGCGTCCCCTGTGATGAGGATCAGCGTGGCAGAGGTGTTGTTGCCTACCTTCACCACCTGAGGTCGGACCGTTAGGAAGTCCAGGACCCAGTTGCACAGGGAGGGGTTCAGACCCAGGGCCTCAAGCTTTATGATGAGCTTGGAAGGTACTATGGTGTTGAAGGCTGAGCTGTAGTCAATGAACAGCATTCTTACATAGGTATTCCTCTTGTCTAGGTGGGATAGGGCAGTGTGATGGCTATTGTGTCTTCCGTGGATTTGATGGGATGGTATGCACATTGTACAGTCGTTGCAAAGAGTTGTGAGAATGACACAAATATAAATTTTCACAAAGTCTGCTGCCTCAGTTTGTATGATGGCAATTTTGCATATACTCCAGAATGTTATGAAGAGTGATCAGATGAATTGCAATTAATTGCAAAGTCCCTCTTTGCCATGCAAATGAACTGAATGCGCAAATTTCCACTGCATTTCAGCCCTGCCACAATAGGACCAGCTGACATCATGTCAGTGATTCTCTCATTAACACAGGTGTGAGTGTTGACGAGGACAAGGCTGGAGATCACTCTGTCATGCAGATTGAGGTTGAATAACAGACTGGAAGCATCAAAAGGAGGGTGGTGCTTGGAAATTGTTCTTCCTCTGCCAACCATGGTTACCTGCAAGGAAACACGTGCCGTCATCATTGTTTTGCACAAAAAGGTCTTCACAGGCAAGGATATTGCTGCCAGTAAGATTGCACCTAAATCAACCATTTATCGGATCATCAAGAACTTCAAGGAGAGCAGTTCAATTGTTGAAAAGAAGGCTTCAGGGCACCCAAGAAACAAAATAGGAAAAATGCCAAGGGGGGTACTTTTGCAAGCCACTGTATTATTCACTTACAAATTGTAACTGATTGAGGTTTAGGTGAGGGTTATGGTAATGCCCTTCTACTGTGGGACTCCAGTTAAACAGTAGGCAGAGGCATAGCCAGCAGATCCGACCCGCTTGTTTACAGCTGCACTAGGGTCAGACAGCATTCCTTTGTTTATTAAGACACCTCAGAGCCAACACGAGATATGCCTTGGAAAACATACTTCAATTCAAGCATGAAAAATGGGTTGTACTCCTAATTGTCCCATTATCCCATTATCCCAACTGTTACACGAGAAGATTGAACAACTAGTGATGGGGAAACTAAGCTTCCTGAAAATAAATTACTTGAGGCTTTAATCAAAACAGTGTACACTAGTGGCAGCTGCTGGTTGAAAGAATTTAGAACAGCGTGCACAGGGTAGAAGTTTTGTCTTTTACCAGTACCAAACCAATTAGGTGGTTGTTTGACAAAATTAAGTTTTGGACATCATTCGAACATCACTGATCATGCGCTTCTGATAAAGTGACACAAGCATTAACACACTGCTTCATAGTAAACTGCTTATCAATTTCAATGCATCCCTTGGCGCTCCAGTATCACTATGAACAACTGCAATTTTTTCCGGAAAACTGACATTTACGTCCTCGTGTTAGGTAACAGAAGCCACAGCAGCCATTTTGGAATGGCAGTGTCAGCCGAATCAGCTCCTTAGATGTTCAACGTGACTTACCATTCTATCAGGCTGCTGTTGCTAGTGCTAGCTAGCATGAGGAGGAAAACGGCAGTTTACTTAAAAACTAGTAGTCGTTCAATCTTCACAGTTGAACAGTTGGGATAAAGGGACAATTCGGAGTACAACCCTTTTTCATCCTTAGATTGAGGTACGTTTTCCAAGCCATATCTCACATCAGCTCTATTTTAACAAACCTAACACAATGGTAAATCTAAGTGCAGGCGGTAGCTTGGGGTGTGTCAGAAATATTTTTGCTATTTTCACAATCACAATAATCGGTGCTCTATCTGGCGTTAGCACCAAAGGGCTGGGTTTTGATAAATAAGTTGTGGGTGTGTCGAGGCTTGACCCCTCACTGGCCAATGAGAATGTGCTCAATGGAAAAATATGTGGTTGTGTATTTATGGTCTTTTATGTATTTTCCTTTTAATCAACTCCAATTCCAATGTTAGTCTGTTATAGTTTGATACATGGTTTACAGAAACAAAATAACAAAATGTAGTCCTATGTTTGCTAAATACCTTAACAAGAAGTTAAGCTTTAATTTGGTATATTGCACTTGTGAATGTATGAAAGTTAAAATATTTCAAAAAGCGATATTTGAATTTCGCGCTCTGCCTTTTCAGCGGATGTTGGCGAGCCAATCCCTAGCCCTAACAGGCCTACACCGGCCTACACCGGCCAAACCCGAACGGCACACCCGAAGGCCAATTGTGCACCGCACAATGGGACTACCAATCATGGCCGTATGTGATACAGCCTGGATTCAAACCAGGGTCTGTAGTGACGCCTCTTGCACTGAGATGCATTGCCTTAGACCGCTGCGCCACTCGGGAGCCCTATGATGTTAATGTGTTGATGTTCTCCGTATCCATAGCCAGAATGATTTTGCAGTTGTCGTTGAAATACATGTATACTGAGAGAGACTTGGACAATTATTCAAACAATCATCTTTAATCAATGTTAATTATTGCAATAATGAAGCTGGTCAACAGCACACTGAAGTGCATGTTGCCTAGAGCTTAACCTCTAGCATCGAGCAATCCCGTATCCGGGAGCGTAATCATAGCCTCAAGCTCATTACCATAACGCAACGTTTCCTATTCATGAAAATCGCAAATGAAATGAAATAAATATATTGAAACACAAGCTTAGCCTTTTGTTAACAACACTGTCATCTCAGATTTTCAAAATATGCGTTACAGCCAACGCTAGACAAGCATTTGTGTAAGTTTAGCATGGCATAATGCTATGCTAGGCTGTGCTGGCAGCAGGCAACATTTTCACAAAAATAAGAAAAGCAACCAAATTAAATAATTTACCTTTGAAGAACTTCAGATGCTTTCACTCAGGAGACTCCAAGTTAGATAGCAAATGTTCCTTTTTTCCAAAAATAATATTTTTGGAGGCGAAAAACGTCACGTTTGTTCATCCTGCTTGGCTGAGAAATCGACCGAAAATACTTCAACTATAACGCCAAACTTTTTTCAAAATTTTCTCCATAATATCGACAGAAACACGGCAAACGTTTAGGATCCATCCTCAAAGTGTTTTTAACATATGTATTCAATAATATATCCGTGGAGGCAGTTGGTTTCTCATAAAAAAAACTATTGGAAAAATGGCTACCTCATTATTTTACGCAACGTTTTCTCCGGGAGACACCATGCGTCCACTCGCCCTATATGGTCTCTAACAGCCATTCTCCAATGGAAATGCCTAAAAAGACGTCACAATGCTGCAGACACCCTGGGGAAAACGTGGAAAATGTAAGCTGACTCCTAGCTGCTTCACAGCCATATAAGGAGTCATTGGTATGAGGCTGTTTCAAAAAATGCGGCACTTCCTGATTGGATCTTTATCTGGGTTTCGCCTGTAACATCAGTTCTGTGGCACTCACAGACAATATCTTTGCAGTTTTGGAAACGTCAGAGTGTTTTATATGCATAGTCGAGCATCTTTTCCTGACAAAATATCTTGTTTAAAACGGGAACGTTTTTCATCCCAAAATTAAAATAGCGCCCCCTATATCCAAGAAGTTAACTGATAATGAAAAAACAGTGATCTTATATAGGACTTAAAAATGCTTAGTCAGGCTGGTTCCTCCCCTCCCATAAGCCACCTTGGTCCATCTCCTGGTTATGTGCACGGGATGTTGTTTTACCCAAAACCCAGCTTACTTTCACAGACACCAGGAAGATGAGACAGTGAGGGATTGTTCTAAACTCTTCCAGGCTATCTCTATATCGGGTCACACACACCACATCTTGTCTATGGAATGTTGGCTGTAGGTTTTATCATGAAGTCATTGTCAGCTCAAGCCATCCAATCCTATATAAGATCTCTGTTTTTTAGCAAAAACCCATTTTCCTTGACCATACGCCCAGACTAACTGCAGGAAGCTAGAGTGGAAACCATTTTATTACAGAAACACATCATTAAACAGAACAGAAAGTCTTACTATTTGCTAAGAATATAATCGTTAACTAATAATATCAAACATCATGTAAATGCGTAATTTTCTCTCACACAGTGCATGGTCGAACAGGTTTCCTGTTATATTCATCAGAGGTGTAGGGATGGTGAAGTCTGTGAATCCCCAAAAATATAATTCTACAGATGTTTACAAAAACATGCGCACGGCAGTATTCATACCTTGGTGATAATGGTTTTCATACACATACAGTGCCTTTGGAAAATATTCAGACCCCTTGACTAGGTTTGTTGGTTTTTGCAGCTCCCCCTGTGCAGTGTAACATTCAAATGTCTGGTGGCATTCACCGTATTTCTCTCTCGTTCCATTTGTTATTCAAGCTAATAACGTTATAAGATCGGGAAACCCGCAAACACCACAATACTATAGTATACAACAGTCATGTCCGCAAAAACACTACACTGAATACTATCTACCAAGAGAGTTCTCATCTATATTATTCGTAACAGTCTATTTACCACCACAGAACAAAGCTGGCTTTAAAACCGCTCTCAACCAACTCTATACGGCCATAAGCAAAGAAGAAAATGCTCACCCAGAAGCGGCGCTTCTCGTGGCCGCAGGCAAACTTCTTCGGGCCAGGGGGCAGTATACTGAATTTCTGCCTGACTGACGTGCTCAAAGTAAACTGCCTGTTACTCAGGCCCAGAGGCTAGGATATGCATATAATTGATAGAATTAGAGAGAAAACACCTTGAAGTTTCTAAAACTGTTGAAATAATGTCTGTGAATATAACAGAAACATGAGGAAAATCCATAAAAAAAAATATTTGGAAGTCACAGGCCATTCCAATGGAAGTCTATGGGTCTATATATCAAAATTACTCCCATATTGCAGTTCCTATGGCCTCCACTAGATGTCAACAGTCTTTATACAGGGTTTCAGGCTTGTTTCTTGAAAAACGAACGAGTAGTTGTAGTTTATCCAAGGTGTTGTCATCAGGAAAGGTAGGCTTTTGGGCGCGCTCTTCGTTATTTTCCTTTCCTATTGAACACCATTCTTTCTGTCTGAAATATTATCATTTATTTACATAATAGGGGACCTGAGGATTGTATAGAAACATTGTTTCACTTGTTTGGACGAAATTTACCAGTAGCTTTTTGGATTCCTTTGTATGCATGTTGAAGGACTGGATTACTGAAATCAATAGCGCCATCCTAACAGACTTTTTTGGATATAAAGAAGGACTTTATCGAACAAAACAAACATTCATTGTGTAGCTGGAACTTTTGGGATTGCAAACAGAGGAAGATCTTAAAAGGTAAGTGATTTATTTTATCGCTATTTGTGATTTTTGTGAAGCCGGTGCTGGTTGAAAAATAATTTTGATGTGGGAGCTGTCCTCAGATAATTGCATGGTATGCTTTCGCCATAAATTATTTTTTAAATATGATAGCACAGTTGGATTAACAAGAAGTTAAGCTTTTAAATTATGTAAGACACTTGTATGTTCACGAATGTTTAATATTAAAATTTTGTCATTTGAATTTGGCGCTCTCCAATTTCACCGGATGTTGTGGGAATTATCCCGCTAGCGGACACCTAACCCAAAGAGGTTTTAAATCAGTTGTACCAAATTTTTACCAGCATGTCACATGTGCAACCAGAGAAATAGAAATCCTAGACCACCTTTACTCCACACACAGCGATGCTTACAAAGCTCTCCCCTGCCCTCCATTTGGCAAATATGACCATAATTATATCGTTCTGATTCCTGCTTACAAGGAAAAACTAAAGCAGGAAGTACCAGTGACTCGCTTAATACGGAAATGGTCAGATGACTCGGATGCCACACTACAGGACTGTTATGCTAACACAGACTGGAAAATGTTCCGGGATTCATCCGATGGCATTGAAGGGGTATACCACCTCAGTCAACTGCTTCATCAATAAGTGCATCGACGACGTCGTCCCCAATGTGACTGTACGTACATATCCCAACCAGAAGCCATGGATTACAGGAAACATCCTTATCGAGCTAAAGGCTAGAATTGCCGCTTTCAAGGAGTGGGAGACTAATCTGGATGCTTATAAGAAATCCCGCAATGCCCTCAGACTAACAATCAAACATGCAGAGCGTCAATCCAGGATTAAGATTGAATCCTACTACACCGGCTGACGCTTGTCGGATGTGGCAGGGCTTGAGAACTATTACGGACTACAAAGGGAAACCTAGACGTGAGCTGCCCAGTAACGCGAGCCTACCAGACGAGATAAAATGCCCTTTATGCTCGCTTCGAGGCAAACAACACTGAAGCATGCATGAGAGAACCAGATGTTCTGGATGACTGTGTGATAAGGCTCTCGGTAGCCGATGTGAACAAAACCTTTAAACAGGTCAACATTCACAAAGCTGCTGGGCCAGACGGATTACCCGGACGTGCACTCAAAGCATGCGCGGACCAACTGTCAAGTGTCTTCACTGACATTTTCAACCTCTCCCTGACCGAGTCTGTAATACCTACATGTTTCAAGCAGACCACCATAGTCCCTGTGCCCAAGGAAGCGAAGGAAACCTGCCCAAATGATTACGCCCCGTGGCACTCATGTCAGTAGCCATGAAGTGCTTTGAAAGGCTGGTCATGGCTCACATCAACAGCATCCTCCGTGACACCCTAGATCCACTCCAATTCGCATACCGCCCCAACAGATCCACAGATGATGCAATCTCAATCGCACTGCCCTTTCTCAGCTGGACAAAAGGAACACCTATGTGAGAGTGCAGTTCATTGACTGTAGCTCAGCATTCAACACCATAGTGTATTCCCTGTTCACCCATGACTGCGTGGCCAAACACGACTCCAACACCATCATTGAGTTTGCTGAAGACACAACAGTGGTAGCCCTGATCTCCAACAACGATGAGACGGCCTATGGGGAGGAGGTCAGAGAACTGGCAGTGTGGTGCAGGACAACAACCTCTCCCTCAATGTGAGCAGGACAAAGGTGCTGATCATGGACTACTTGAAAAAGCCGGCCGAACAGGCCCCCACTGACATTGACGGGGCTGTAGTGGAGCAGGTCGAGAGTTTCAAGTTCCTTGGTGTCCACATCACCAACAAACTGTTATTGTCCAAACATACCAAGACAGTAGTGACGAGGGCACGACAAAACCTTTTCCCACTCAAAACATTACACTGAATACTATAGTATACAATTTAAAAGTCATGTCTGCAAACACGCTACAGTAAATACTACAGTCATGTCAGCAAAAATACTACAGTGGATACTATAGTAATGTCCACCAAAACATTACAGTGAATGGTATATACATATAGAAATACTGCAGTATTTAGACCATAGAATACCATAGTATTTTTTCATGTCGGTTAGCTGTATGTTTGATGTTTAAACTTTTTTGTGTGTTATTCTCTACAGATTCCTAAATGCATTGTATCCACATTTGTGGTTGTATTGTGTTTTGAAATAGTCTAATAAAATATATCAAGGGATACTTCAGTGTGGAGTATAGTATGCTACAAAAGTCTATAGTAAGCTCTACACGATCGAGGGAGAACATCAGAGGAAATCCCTGGCATGAGCTCCCCAAGGACAGCATGTTCAAATCAAAATGGCATCGACAAAGCTAGCAGCTAGCAGTAAAGCTAGCTCCCAGTCCAATCGATCCTAATATTCTAAAGTAAGCACCACACGATCAATGGGATACTACTGTGTGTAGTATAGAATTTTTCAGTATACTACAAAATTATATCGTAAGTACTACATTATTCTATAGTAAAATGCAGTATTTTCTTATGGGGGTTTTAATAGCCATCCATCTGTCTTGATGTCTTCTCTTATGCCAAACGTATCATCTCTCAACGCCCACACCTATTACTATCTTTTTCCACTAATCTCACATTCTATTTATCTCCTTTTAACCTTTCCCATTTAATTTACCTTTTCTGATATCCTATTCTCTCTCTCTTTATATATTTTTCACTCTGTCTCTCTTCTCAGCATGTTCTCAATGCAAAAATCGAACATTACACAAGCTGCCTCCATAACATCCTCATCTATTGAGATCACTGAGTCTGTGTCATCCAGGCATGGCAGATTTACGCCCCCTTTGGAGAAATTGGGTACCCCTAGTAAACAAAAAAAAAAAATGTCAAAAATTGCTAATATATGCATATAATAATTATTATTGGATAGAAAACACTCTAAAGCTTCTAAAACCGTTGGAATTATGTCTGTAAGTATAGCAGAACTCACAGGGCATGCATTCTTCCAAACTAGTTTTTGTGGTCATGAAAGTTGGAGCAACTTTGACGTCATAGCCCCCACCCTTCCCGACCACTTATGGATCTGGTGTCCTCTTTCTGTAGAGCGTTCAATCGTTCAAATCGCGCGAGAATTGGCCCTATGGGAGTGATTTGAGTAAGTGCCGCGAGAAAAAAACCTGTGCGTTAGGGCGCGAATTGGTCACAGCCATTCCTTTGTTCCAGCACTCCTGGGAAGAGCAAACGATGCCCGGTTGAATTGAAATTTGTTTTGTGTGTTAAAAACATCATAAAGCTTGCTTCTGCACTTAGTTTGACCTGTTTAGTCGACATATAATATGTAATTTTGAAGTTTTGATGCGCAACGTTTCCGGACCAGAGGACATTTTGGGTGCATTTCAGCTGATGTTATTAGCTGTAGCTAATACAAAGACGCAAGACTTGAAACCAAACGATGTATTGGGTAAGTATGAACCCTTCCAGAACATTCTGAACGAAGACTATCGAAGGTAAGGGAATATTTATGCTTAAATCTGTGTTTCTGTTGACTCCAACATTACGGAGAAATGTAGCTTATATCTGAGCGCCGTCTCAGCAAATTGAATAGTGTGCGATTTCTGTAACGTTAAAAATAAATGTACCAAAGCGGTTGCATAAATAAGCAGTGTATCTTTCTAACTATATGTAGAACATGTATATTTAGCCAAAGTTTATGATGTCTATTTACGTTATCTTGCCGAGCTACCTAGATTTCCTGCGGGCATTTTTGAGTAATTTCTGAACATGAGCACATTGTAAATGGACATTTATGGATATATATGGCATATTATTGAAAAAAAAAATGTACTGTGTAACATGTCCTATTACTGTCATCTGATGAAGATTTTCAAAAGGTTAGTGAGCGATTTATTTTTTAATCCTGCTTTTATAATTTTATATTTTTTGGGACAAAATGGCTGCCGCTTGTCTTGGTTTCGGTGGTGGTCTAATATAAATATGTGGTGTGTTTTCACCGTAAAACATTTAAAAAATCTGACATGCTGGGTAGATGAACAAGGTGTTTATCTTTCATTTGAGCTATTGGACTTGTTAATGTGTGGAGGTTAAATATTTCTAAGAATATTTTTGCGTTCCATGCGCCACGGTTTGAGCTAAACGGGGGGGGGGGGGGGGGGTGTTCCTCTAGAGGAACTCCTCGCATCAACAGGTTATAAGGACAACAAAGTCAAGGGATTGGAGTGGCCATCACCAAGCCCTGACCTCAATCCTATAGAAAATATGTGGGCAGCTCTGAAAAGCGTGTGTGTGAGCAAGGAGGCAATACAAACCTGACTCAGTTACACCAGCTCTGTCAGGAGGAATGGGCCAAAATTCACCCAACATGTTGTGGGAAGCTTGTGGAATGCTACCGGAAACATTTGACCCATGTGAAACAATTTAAAGGCAATGCTACCAAATACTAATTGAGTGTATGTTAACTTCTGTTAATGGCACTTACAGTGGGGCAAAAAAGTATTTAGTCAGCCACCAATTGTGAAAGTTCTCCCACTTAAAAAGATGAGAGAGGCCTGTACACTTCAACTATGACAGACAAAATGAGAAAAAAATATCTAGAAAATTACATTGTAGGATTTTTAAAATAAGTATTTGGTCACCTACAAACATGCAAGATTTCTGGCTCTCACAGACCTGTAACTTCTTCTTTTAGAGGCTCCTCTGTCCTCCACTCGTTACCTGTATTAATGCCACCTGTTTGAACTTGTTATCAGTATAAAATACACCTGTCCACAACCTCAAACAGTCACACTCCAAACTCCACTATGGCCAAGACCAAAGAGATGTCAAAGGACACCAGAAACAAAATTGTAGACCTGCACCAGGCTGGGAAGACTGAATCTGCAATTGGTAAGCAGCTTGGTTTGAAGAAATCAACTGTGGGAGCAATTATTAGGAAATGGAAGACATACAAGACCACTGATAATCTCCCTCGATCTGGTGCTCCACGCAAGATCTCACCCCGTGGTGTCAAAATGATCCCAAGAACGGTGAGCAAAAATCCCAGAACCACACGGGGGGACCTAGTGAATGACCTGCAGAGAGCTGGGACCAAAGTAACAAAGCCTACCATCAGCAAGGGAGTTGAAGATGAAACGTGGCTGGGTCTTTCAGCATGACAATGATCCCAAACACACCGCCCGGGCAACGAGGGAGTGGCTTCATAAGAAGCATTTCAAGGTCCTGGAGTGGCCTAGCCAGTCTCCAGATCTCAACCCCATAGAAAATCTTTGGAGGGAGTTGAAAGCCCCAAAACATCACTGCTCTAGAGGAGATCTGCATGGAGGAATGGGCCAAAATACCAGCAACAGTGTGTGAAAACCTTGTGAAGACTTACAGAAAACGTTGACCTCTGTCATTGCCAACAAATGGTACATAACAAAATATTGAGATAAACTTTTGTTATTGACCAAATACTTATTTTTCACCATAATTTGCAAAAATCCTACAATGTGATTTTTGGGATTTTTTTCTTCTCATTTTGTCTGTCATAGTTGAAGTATACCTATGATGAAAATTACAGGCCTCTCTCATCTTTTGAAGTGGGAGAACTTGCACAATTGGTGGCTGACTAAATACTTTTTTGCCCCAGTGTATATGTTTAAATGAATGATTAGAATATTCCACCCTGAAACCATATGATTGTATGAAATTGATTAGAATCATGAGATTATTCTAATGATGTGTGTGGTTTTAGTAAGTAGAATTCTATTTCCGTGAGTGGAAAAGTATTTGATCCCCTGCTGATTTTGTACGTTTGCCCACTGACAAAGTAATGATCAGTCTAAATTAGCAGGGGATCAAACACTTTTTTCCCTCACTGTAACAATATATCTGTACAATATGTATATTATAGTATCTTAAAAACAGACTCTCTGAGCAAGATTCGGTGCCGACCTTGGCTGGGGGCCACTGAGAGTACTTCCCAGGGTCTCCCTATCTTGAGGGAGGAAGGGGAGTGATTCTCACGGCCTCCCCTAATCTTTGTCGGCTGGGTAGCAGGACAGTATGTGCGTAGGATACCTACTGTTTGTGTGGAAGTATGTGCACAGCCATAAAATGGATGTCTTTGTATTCTTGACTTTAGAACGTTCTCTGAATAAACTGTACTAACCTTTTGCATAAACTAATTATTATAATACCCATGGTCTTACAAACCTCGGGGATTGGTCAGAGCTATTGTTTGTCAGTTATTATCATTGGGATTGAAATTCTCGTGACAACTTCTGACCCACTGGGAATGTGATGAAAGAAATAATAGCTGAAATAAATCATTCTCTCTTCTATTATTCTGACATTTCACATTCTTAAAATAAAGTGGTGATTCTAACTGACCTAAGAGGGAATTTGTACTAGAATTAAATGTGAGGAATTGTGAAAAACTGAGTTGAAATGTATTTGGCTAAGGTGTATGTAAACGTGCAACTTCTACTGTACATGCTCAGCCTTCATTCTGCTTCCACATGTCTAATATTTAACCCCATATTGATTCTGCTCACTACTTCTGAGAAAACAGTATAGGAACTGGAAAATTCCCAAAGTTCTGGAAATTCTCCAACACTATGCAAATATGCAAGTAACTATTTCACTGTACCGTTTACACCTTCTGTATCCTTGCATGTGACAAATAAACTTGGATTTAACTTAATATAGTGTGTGTTTACCAGAGATGGTAATGTGAAGACCAACATGACCTGCACCAATGCCAAATTAGGATATAGCCAAGGACTATTTTTACCTGGAGTTTTCCTTATTGTAAGCTACTACTTTCACCACTTTTAGTCTTGAAAATCTTTGGTTGTTTACTACACTACCTTACTCATTCTGTTTAGCACATTGCCTCATATGTGACTCCTTAAAGAGATGGGTGGGGCTAAGGCTTATGAGGGTGTGAACGATTCTGAGTGGGTGTAGACAAAGAGCTCTCCATTAGGTGTACCAAAACATTCAATGGCCATTTTCTCAGCTTTCAAAGCAGAATTACTTTCCAATTGTTCATCAGCTGCAGTGTATGATATAACATTTTGTGGCTCTGAGTCTGTACTTTTATCCAATGTAAAAAACACAATTTCAAATGTTGCTACATAAGACCGAGTTGAAGTGGTCGGTCACATTTGAGAACACGACTTTGAATAGAACCACGAGGAAACCTGTAGGAAAAGTTTTGCTGACATACTGAAATTCCCACAGAAGGAACGTTGTTTCTTAATATTCTCGGAACTATTTGAGAACATGACTTTAAATATAACCATGTGGAAACCTGTAGGAAAAGTTATGCTGAAGTACCTAAATTCTCACAGAAGAACATAGTTAAAAAAAACAATTTGAGAACATTCGAAGTGTCAAACCAGTTAGAGAATATTCCTAGAACATTACCAAAGTTGAAATTAAATTTAACCACGTTTGAACTTTTAGGAAACCTTCTGTTAAAGTAATAAAATGCTGAGAAAATGTTTTTTTGTGAGTTCCTTAAATGTGCTGAGAATATTCCAAAACCAAGCAACTATCCTGCACCATCCCAGAAAGTGGTGGGAAGGTTGTATTCAAAATAACCATAGAACAACCCCGCTCTCACCAAGCTCTAAGAAACATATGGTTCACAGAATGTTATGTGGTAGCTGGGATGATTAGTATGAAATTATCTTGTATCAAGAAGGCCGATGTGCACAGGCCAGTCATGCATGTCCTGGGATGCAAATCATCATGTTCTCCCACGGTGGTAATAAGTTAACTGCATGGGTAACATGCACGGACTGCTGTCAGAGCCTACACATTCACACACACAAAACACACACACACACACACACACACACACACACACACACACACACACACACACACACACACACACACACACACACACACACACACACCATCAGAGCAGAGACATCTGGCATGCTGCAGCCATCGATCTGGCTGTCTCTCAGCTCAGGATATTAGGAATGGATTCAAGTGTGCTAACGAGAAAATCATTACACTACACATGCTAACTGTACACTTACACATGAAACTTATACTTTATATCACTCATTACAGATCTAAATGCCATCTTTTTTTGAGTGAAGGAAAATAAAGTCATTCATACAAGATTAAGGAGAATGTGTCTTTCTAAGTCAATGAGCCAGTCATGTCACTTTGTCAAAAATAAATAATTTCCCTTGTATTTTCATGTTTCACCGTTTTGCCCTGATCTCTTTTAGAGAGTTAGATGTAACAGAGCGGCAGCTCTCCACGGTGCTAAACATTTTCAAGATGTGGTACTGCCTGCAGGGCTAAACATTCATAAATACACATAGAGCTGCTGTCCATGGTGCTGCTATGACTCTGTTACTGACTTTACTGCTGTAAGGTATGTAAGTTTAAAACGGTTACTTCTGCAATCTTTTTACTATTGCGCTCCACAAAATTAGTCTGGAATCCCCACTGATATATGTCTTACACTTGGCTATGAGCACCTTTGAGCATATGTTTTGATTTTAAAAGTTCATTACGGATGAATGGACAAGGTGATCTTCAACCTCGATGTGATCATGACAACACAAACACTACACACAATCCTGGAGGAAGTTGACCATTCAGTGATGACATCCGAGTGCTTGTGTGTGTTTCCCCATCAGCTGCCGGAGGAGAGGAGAGTAGGATATTAGGGAAGGAAGGGAGGAGAGGAGGCCCAGGAGGTAAGAGAGATGCAGGTTCATGCAGCTGGTCAAGGTGGCTCTGTTAGAGGTGAAGCAGTCAGTGCCCTTGGTGTTTACCATGGGGAACAGAGCAGAAAGGGTCATGGTGAGAATTACAGGGGAGAATTACAGGGGAGCCAAGGGGGGCTCAGCTAAATGAGATGTTAGCTCCCCTAACTTTGGGGGGTCTCTAAATAATTCTCATTTAACCATTCTCCTATTTGTTTAAAATGCAGTGGTACATTTATTTTACAGTGGTAAATATGAAAATAAAATCTTCCAATGAAACCTTTTTGTTATGGTTTAAAGCATTTATTTCTATGTGGCGGCTCTGTCCATCCAGTAGTGCTGAATTACAGCCTCAGCTGAGCTTCTTCATGCATAGCTTTTCCTTTGTACTTCCTCATTGTCGCCATTTGTTTGCCATGCGTCCTTGATTAAAATAGCCTTTATTCCAATGCATTAGATGTATCTGTTGATTTATCATTGTTTGCTTTTGTCAGTCAGCTGTTCAGAGCGCTCATAGCATTGTTTTTCAGGTGTGTGGGTACTGGTGTTCTCTGTGCCACCCGTGGCCAGAAGTACTAGACCATTTATTTACCTATTTTCTGTCAATATTTGTTTTCTTTACTGGATCAACTGATGATGGTCGACTATACCACCAGACAACTGGCCTACAGCTAGAAGCCAATGTTCATCCGTTTCCATCCTGTCACGTTCTGACCTATATTTCCTTTGTTTTGTATTTATTTAGTATGGTCAGGGCGTTGTCTAGTATGGTCAGATGTCTATTTCCATTTATTAAATGGCACAAGTACATGCAGTTTGGATGTTGGAATTATTTGGACAAACATGCCTACTGTACTTTTTGAAGTGATTTGTTTGACAATCAGATGAAAATATCATGACTGGCTGTGTTCATGCCATATTAAAAGGTCATTCTTTTGACAGTTTAAATGACATCTTTAATATTAGGTCTTGGAGAGGGTCCTCTGTGTTTGGTCTCTCTATGCTGTGTGTGTGTGTGAGAGAGAGAGAGTGACAGTGTAAGTGTGTGTGTGAGTGTGTGGATAGAGACCTATGAGTGTGCATAGTAGTGCAGATAGTCAGTGCAGCTAGACAGTGGTGGTATCCATGATAAGCTATTTAGCAGTGAGTGAGAGAGAGAGGTTGTGTACAGCTGGAGGAAAATGGAGAATGAAAGGCCACATGCCAGCAGCCCAAAAAGGTCACCTGGAGTAAACACATACATCACATGCACCCCGGGGCGATGCACATACAGTGCCTTGCGAAAGTATTCGGCCCCCTTGAACTTTGCGACCTTTTGCCACATTTCAGGCTTCAAACATAAAGATATAAAACTGTATTTTTTTGTGAAGAATGAACAACAAGTGGGACACAATCATGAAGTGGAACGACATTTATTGGATATTTCAAATTTTTTAACAAATCAAAAACTGAAAAATTGGGCGTGCAAAATTATTCAGCCCCTTTACTTTCAGTGCAGCAAACTCTCTCCAGAAGTTCAGTGAGGATCTCTGAATGATCCAATGTTGACCTAAATGACTAATGATGATAAATACAATCCACCTGCGTGTAATCAAGTCTCCGTATAAATGCACCTGCACTGTGATGGTCTCAGAGGTCCGTCAAAAGCGCAGAGAGCATCATGAAGAACAAGGAACACACCAGGCAGGTCCGAGATACTGTTGTGAAGAAGCTTAAAGCCGGATTTGGATACAAAAAGATTTCCCAAGCTTTAAACATCCCAAGGAGCACTGTGCAAGCGATAATATTGAAATGGAAGGAGTATCAGACCACTGCAAATCTACCAAGACCTGGCCGTCCCTCTAAACTTTCAGCTCATACAAGGAGAAGACTGATCAGAGATGCAGCCAAGAGGCCCATGATCACTCTGGATGAACTGCAGAGATCTACAGCTGAGGTGGGAGACTCTGTCCATAGGACAACAATCAGTCGTATATTGCACAAATCTGGCCTTTATGGAAGAGTGGCAAGAAGAAAGCCATTTCTTAAAGATATCCATAAAAAGTGTCGTTTAAAGTTTGCCACAAGCCACCTGGGAGACACACCAAACATGTGGAAGAAGGTGCTCTGGTCAGATGAAACCAAAATTTAACTTTTTGGCAACAATGCAAAACGTTTTGTTTGGCGTAAAAGCAACACAGCTGAACACACCATCCCCACTGTCAAACATGGTGGTGGCAGCATCATGGTTTGGGCCTGCTTTTCTTCAGCAGGGACAGGGAAGATGGTTAAAATTGATGGGGAAGATGGATGGAGCCAAATACAGGACCATTCTGGAAGAAAACCTGATGGAGTCTGCAAAAGACCTGAGACTGGGCCGGAGATTTGTCTTCCAACAAGACAATGATCCAAAACATAAAGCAAAATCTACAATGGAATGGTTCAAAAATAAACATATCCAAGTGTTAGAATGGCCAAGTCAAAGTCCAGACCTGAATCCAATCGAGAATCTGTGGAAAGAACTGAAAACTGCTGTTCACAAATGCTCTCTATCCAACCTCACTGAGCTCGAGCTGTTTTGCAAGGAGGAATGGGAAAAATTTTCAGTCTCTCGATGTGCAAAACTGATAGAGACATACCCCAAGCGACTTACAGCTGTAATCGCAGCAAAAGGTGGTGCTACAAAGTATTAACTTAAGGGGGCTGAATAATTTTGCACGCCCAATTTTTCAGTTTTTGATTTGTTATAAAAGTTTGAAATATCCAATACATGTCGTTCCACTTCATGATTGTGTCCCACTTGTTGTTGATTCTTCACAAAAAAATACAGTTTTATATCTTTATGTTTGAAGCCTGAAATGTGGCAAAAGGTCGCAAAGTTCAAGGGGGCCGAATACTTTCGCAAGGCACTGTAAACTCACCTCCTGACATTAATAGACACACATAA
Organism: Oncorhynchus mykiss; assembly: GCF_057628025.1. NCBI lineage: Eukaryota > Metazoa > Chordata > Actinopteri > Salmoniformes > Salmonidae > Oncorhynchus > Oncorhynchus mykiss. The sequence goes on along the minus strand of NC_143023.1, from coordinate 68,208,436 downwards.
TGTACACCCTCCCCAACACACAAATATGCACAGCTACAAATGCTACATATCAGGCTCCCGAGTGGCGCAGCAGTCTAAGGCACTGCATCTCAGTGCTAGAGGCATCACTACAGGCCGTGGTTTGATTCCAGGCTGTATCACAACCGGCTGTGATTGGGAGTCCCATAGAGCGGTGCACAACTGGCCCAGCGTCGTGCGGGTTAAGCCGGGGTTGGCCGTCATTGTAAATAAGAATTTGTTCTTAACTGACTTGCCTGGTTAAATAAAAAAAATAGACTCACACCGTGTTCACTTCTATAAGCCTTGCTACTCTACTCCTTCTTTATTCTCATTCATGAGCTGCACATTCAGACACCCACTTAAATCAAATCAAGCTTTATTTATACAGCACATTTCAGACATTGAATGCAACACAATGTGCTTTACAGGAAAAAACAAGGAAATATTTACTACACAACAAACACAAGTTAAACAACAAAAGAATGACACAAACTGAACAACTATCTGGTCCTAGGCTTTGTTTTTGTTTCAAGTGTGTAGGTCCTGTGTGACTCAGTTGGTAGAACATGGTGCTTGCAATGTCAAGGTTGTGGGTTCAATTCCCACAGGGGACCAGTAAAATAAATGTAAAAATGTATAGAAATGGATGAGTGCTCTGGATAAGTGTCTGATAAATTACCAAAATGTAGTTAAAAAGCCAGTTCCTGAGTACATAACTTAAAAGGATGTATTGGGGAAGACAATTGTGGATTGATTTAAAAACCAATAGAAAAGTCTTAAAACAACAATACACTCTTAGTTATTTTGTTCAACATACTGTACAATAATCATTCACAGAACACTTCCCACCTCGCCCCCAATCGAATGTTTTGAGCACAAACAAACAATATTTCCACAGTGGGCCTCCTCCAGCTAACATGTCTGCAGACTGTGTGTCAGATGCAGGCGTGTGTTAGTTTCAGTTTTTATTTATTGGTTGTGCTACATGGCGGAAGTGCTGATGAATCCCACTAGACTGCAGTAAGGTGAGCAACATTCCAGCAAACAAAGAAGCCAGCTTCCATTTCACCAAGTCTGAGTAATTCAATTAGGAGCGGAAAGAAATAGCTCCTGTATTTAACACAGTCTGGGAGCTGCTCTGATTTAACATGGTACATGCAAATAGTGATTTTACAGCACCTTCCAGTGTGAGTCATGCAGGAAACTAGGGAGTGATGCTATCTGAGTGTGAGCTCTGCTGACTGCTGCAATAGAATCTACACACACGCAATTACAGCAAGACTGCACTGACACAGATGTCATCAACTAACTATGTTGTGTGTGTGTGTGTGTGTCGGTGAGGATGTGCGTGCATGTGTATAGGTAATGTGCATCCATGCATGTTCATGTGTCAAACAGAGTGGGCGAGAGAGAAAGGTCCATTTTCACCACACTCATGCCAGCAACTGCTGAAAGCGCGCTTAATCACAGGGCCATTAGGAAAACCATATGATTACATTCACCACCTCCCCAGTATTAATCTCTCTCTCATCCCCGTGCTCTCACTCACTCTCTCACTGCCTCCCCCTCTCCCTCACTTCCTGGCTGGCACTGGGAGAAATGCCAGAAAGCCTCTCCAGCCACATGCCTCTATTCCATTTCCAAGAAATACATTAGAAATCTGTTTAATGCGGGACCAGCGAGTTCAAACCTAACCAAACAAGCTGTGAGATACTGCTCATAAAAGCCCACTATAGGAATATGTCTACATTTGTTGCAGGGGCTCCTTGCTAGCAGAGCACATTGTGAAGATGTGTTTTTCAAATGCGAGTATGTTTTCTTTGTCATATAAAAACATTCGGCGTCATGTTCTTCCTATTGTAATCTTGATGAAGCGCTTTAGTCTGTGCTTGTACAGCAATCCACTGCATTCTACTGCTACCTATCAGTGTCAAATTTAAAATCAAATCAAACTGTATTTGTCACACAACAGAATACAACAAGTGCAAACCCTACAGCAACATTCTTGCCTACGAGTTCTTCCTCAACAATCCAGAGCTTAATATCAGTGGTATGAAATAGAACCTTCAGAATATGATATTTAAAAAAGCACGGAAAAAACACTAGGTCAGATAAAAACAACAACACAGAAGAAATAAAAGACACACGCATGTAAGCTACTGTATACAAGGCCAGTACCAGTGCCATGTAAATGTTCAGGGGTAGGGTGGAAGATGTGGTAATATGTACATGTGGGTTAGCTGACAACATCGTGAAAACGACGTTCACGTCTAAACGGGGGAAAAGTCTGTGAGTTGTGATTCTGGATGGCCCAGATACCTGGATGATCTTTCAGCTAGTTTCATGTCATTGATACCACGTCTTGTTTTCAGGTGTTTTGACAGATTTCATGTCAATCCTAACATGGCTACAAATTCGCTAGCTAGCTAACCAACAACTGTAACGATGTATTTGAGACACCAAGTGTTCATTGTGCAAATGTATTTATGTTTTCAATAAACATGTTTTGCCCCATAAAGTACAGAGATCCTTGTTGAAAACCTTCCACCTTCCAACAGGACAACAACCCTAAGAACACAGCCAAGACAACGCAGGAGTGGCTTCGAGACAAGTCTCTGAATGTCCTTGAGTGGCCCAGCCAGAGCCCGGATTGAACCCAATCAAACATCTCTGGAGAGACCTGAAAATAGCTGTGTAGCGACGCTCCCCATCTAACCTGACAAAGCTTGAGAGGATCTGAAAACTGGGAGAAACTGGGAGAAACTCCCCAAATACAGGTGTACCAACCTTATACCATCATGCCCACGAAGACTTGAGGCTGTAATCGCTTCCAAAAATGCTTTAACAAAGTAATGAGTAAAGGGTCTGAATACTCACGTAAATATGATATTTTAGTTGTTTATTTTTAATACATTTTCAAAATGTGTTATTGAGTGTAGATTGATGAGGGAAAAAACAATTCAATCCATTTTAAAATATGGCTGTAACGTAATAAAATCAAGTCAAGGGGTCTGAATACTTTCCGAATGCTGTATGTGAGTGTGTGTGTGTGTGTGTGTGTGTGTGGCGTCAGTGTGTGTGTGTGTGTGTGTGTGCAAGAGTGACAGTGTAAGTCTGTGTGTGTCTGTGTGTGTGTGTGTGTGTGTGTGTGTGTGTGTGTGTGTGTGTGTGTGTGTGGGTGGATAGAGACCTATGAGTATGCCTAGTCAGTGCAGCTAGACCGCGGTGGTATCCATGATAAACTATTCAGCAGCCTAATTGCCTTGAGATAGAAGCTGTCTATTAAGCTGCCCGATATAGAGGTCCTGGATGGCAGGGAGCTCGGCCCCAGTGATGTACTGCGCTGTCCCCACCACCATCTGTAGCGCCATGCGATCGAGGGCGGTGCTGTTGCCATACCAAGCAATGAGAAAGCCATTCAATATGCTCTCATTGGTGCAGCTGTAGAACTTTTTGAGGATTTGAGAGCCCATGCCAAACCTTTTCAACCTCCTGAGGGGGAGGAGGTGCTGTCGTGCTTTCTTCACTGTATCGTGGACCATGTTTTAAGTCACTCAGTCCCCCCCCCATTTCCTGTAGTCCACGATCAGCTCCTTGGCCTAACTGACGTTGAGTGAGAGGCTGTTGTCCCGTAACCACACTGCCTGATCACTAACCTGCTCTCTGCAGGCTGTGTCATTGTCACCGATGATCAGGCCTACCAACATCGTGTCGTCAGAAAACTTGATCATGGTGTTGGAGTCGTGCGTGGCCACGCAGTCGTGGGGGAACAGGAAGTACAGGAAGGGACTAAGCACACACCCTTGTGTGACCCCCGTGTTGAGGGTCAAAGAGGGGTAGGTGATGTTGCCTACCCTCACTACCTGGGTTCAGCCCGTCAGGAAATCCAGGATCCAGTTGCAGAGGGGAGTGTTCAGTCCCAGGGTCCTAAGTTTGGTGACGAGGAGGGGACAAAGGTGTTGAATACTGAGCTGTAGTCAATGAACAGCATCCCTCACCACATTCTCACACACGATGCTGCTGAGGGAAAAATGGCTCATAACAATGGCTGGAACGGAGTGAATGGAATGGCATCAAACACATTGAAAGTGGTTGATGTATTTGGTAATGTTAGCAGTTGACGTTACTCTTCAATAACACAAACCCCGAAGCAAAACGGGGAGGAAAATAGGTTTATTCAAAGAGGATAAATCATAAATGTTATGCTGAGAGATGGTTATTCTCCCCTGTCCTCAGTGATGCTCTCTTAGTGATTCTCTCCAGTGGTTCTCTCCATTGGTTCCCTCCCCAGATCAAATGGACAGCATGTAGTTTTATAACCCAGCCCTAGCCTGTGGTTAACCAATTAGAATTCCTTGCAATAAAACTAGCCATTGGCCAAATAACAGGTATCCTATTTCAGAAGACATATTCCTCCCATGTCTCTGAACCATTGATCAATCATTCCCTATTACAGAAAAAACACAATTTCCCTCAATCGTTATTGCTCTATTGACTTCTCATCCTCTTGACCTCTCGTCCTCTGTCTCGGCGTTGTGTATTTATCTTCAACATATTCTCACAGAAACATTCTATATATTCCACTCTAGCTATTGCAAGGAGCCCGTCCACCCCAATTAAGGTTCCAGCACCCTCTTGGGATTCTTACATAGGTATTCCTCTGATCTAGGTGGGTGAGGGCAGTGTGGAGCGCAGTGGAGATTTTGTCATCTATGGATGTGTTGGGGTGGTATGCAAATTGGAGTGAGTCTAGCGTGTCTGGGATAGTGGAGTTAATGTGTGCCATAACCAGCCTTTCAAAGCTCTTCACGATTACAGATGTGAGTGCTACAGGGCGGTAGTCATTGTGGCATGAAGCCTTGGAGTTTCTTGGAAACAGGAATGATGGAAGTCATCTAAGACGTGGGGATTATAGACTGGGGACAAGGAGAGGTAGAAAATTACCTTGAATATGCCTGCCAGTTGATCTGCACATGCTCTGATCTGCACATGCTCTGAGAACACGCCCTGGAATACCGTCCGGCCCCATGGCCTTGCAAGTGTTGACATGATTAAAGACCTTACTCACGTCGGCCTCGGAGAGTGAGATCACCAGGTCCTCTAGGTCGGTTGGGGGCCCTCACACATGGTATGGTATTGTTATTGTGCAGTAGAGCTCATTCTAGCAAGAGAAAGCGAAACAGACTTTTCTGACTAGTGAATTGGAAGTTTTAAATGAAAAGAAGCCTAGTTAATGAAGTGAAAAAAGCGCTTATGGAAAACACTGAAAATGGGTCTAGTATCTTATGGTATATCTTATGGAATAAGAAAAACAAAAACACAACACCCATTGTGCCTCAAGGCCAAGACAATAAGGCAACATGGGCTAGCAGCCCTGATGAAGTTTCCCTCCTCAACCAGGCCTGAGGCCCCGTCAAGAACCTGCTTCCTGTCAGACACCTGTCACTTCCTGTGAGGAGCCGTGGGCCAACTGTCACACACCTAGATTAATAAATGTCAGTGCTCCTTAACCTTTACTCACCTGTCATTCTAACCAACAACACTGGCATTGGGCATGATAGTCAGCTAAGGCTTCGCCGTTTAGGATCATTGATACTGCTCAAAAATATACAGTAACTTTATCTGAACTGACATCCAATAGGCATCAAACCAGCCACCCTCTCCACCCTGCAGGTCTCGTTCAGTAGAGTTAAGTAGACTGTGTTTTTATCTATTTACACTGAACAAAAATATGAACCCAACATGTAAAGTGTGGGTCACATGTTTCACGAGCTGAAAAAAAAATCCCTGAAATATTCCATACACACGAAAGGCTTATTTCTCTCAAATGTTGTGCACAAATTTGCTTACATTCCTGTTAGTGGGCATTTCTCCTTTGCCAAGATAATATCCATCCACCTGATAGTGTGGCATATCAATAAGCTGATTAAACAGCATGATCATTACAAAGGTGCACCTTGTGCTGGGGACAATAAAAGGCCATTCTAAAATGTGCATTTTGTCACTCAACACAATGCCACAGATGTCTCAAGTTTTGAGAGAGCGTGCATTTGGTATTCTGACAACAGGAATGTCTACCAGAACTGTTGCCAGATAATTGAATGTTAATTTCTCTGCCGTAAGCTGCCTCCAACGTCATTTTATAGAATTTGGAAGTATGTTCAACCGTCCTCACAACCGCTTACCACATGTAACCATGCCAGCCCAAAATCATTCTAATTGGCTGGGCCTGGCTCTCCAGTGAGTGGGCCTGCCTGCCTGCCAACTGAGTGGGCCTATGCCCTCCAAGGCCCACCCATGGCTGCACCCCTGACCAGTCATGTGAAATCCATATATTAGGGCCTTATGAATTTATTTCAATTGATTAATTTCCTTACGGTATATGAACTTTAACTCAGTAAAACTGGTAAATTGTTGCATGTTGTGTTTATATTTTTGTTCCGTATAGACCAGAGGAGATTTTAAAAATCTCAGCAGCCTACCTAACTCATTTGAAATCTAGGAAGCAGAGCTTTTGAATAAACATTTGCCTCACAGAGCTATCCCTGAATGCCCTGTGTCTTCGTGTCTGTCCCTCTCAGGTATCTAAATGTGACCCACTTCCCTTCTCCCTCCTCCACTGAAGGATTCTGCAACATCTGCTGGGGAGGTCTAGGATCGTTCCACCTCAAAAAGCACAAGAAAGAGGATTTCGACACTCACCATCTCAGATTGTTCTGAAATAATTGATGTTATTAGAAAAATATAAAATAAAAATTCCTGCAACATTATTGTGTTGAAATTTAATTTGATCTCTGAGAAATGTAGCTAATTGATTGCATCCAAAGTGGCCATTTTCCTTTATATGAGTCCTATAATATTCAATAAATAGAATATATAATAATAAATAATAAAAATAAATATAGTACCTTACATCCGATTTCGACCCAACAATTTTCTAACAATGAGGTAGACATGAGGAATCCAAAGGAATGGTCAAAAGATATCCACGGACCCTCTACACCCCATGACAATCCCACCTCAACAGCAAGTATAATATAAGTTCTCTGTGTCTGACAAGTAGGATGGAGCTGCAGCTCAGAGTATTGTTTCTTCATACTATGTCATGTATTTCCAGTGTATTTGGTGATGTTTTTTTCCCGCGTTCAGAGAAATTTGTCATTGAAGTTTTTAGGATTATGTCCCATCCTACATCTTGATATGACCAGGGGAAACAAGTTTGAAGATCCCAATTCACCAAAGGGATGGTTCACCAAAATTACAAAATGAAATTGGTTTCCTTACCCTGTAGGCAGTCTATTGACAAGGTATGACAGCAACCCATGCTTTTTTGGCCAGTATTTCTAACATTTTAGAATTTTTGGCACAAATCCAATGCAAGTCAATTATTAGCATTTTCACGCTTCATGTTCAAATCATCCTAAAGTTGAAAAAAAAAATGGTTTGTGTAAGTCATTGATGTTACTTAATTTTTGACATGAAGTATGAAAACGCATTGGATTCGTGGCTAAAACACTAAAAAGTTAGCCTTTGAAAGAGTGGCCAGGTAAATAAAACTAAAGCATGGTTTGCTGTCATACCTTGTCCATAGACTGCTTACAGGGTAAGTAAACCAATATGTAATTTTGTAATTTTGGTGAACTATTCCTTTAACATTGGGGGGGTAAAAAAAGAATCACATAATAGGAGAAACAGCACCATCTAGTGGTCATAACCAAGTAATATGACACATTTCTCTGAACAGGGGGGCCATCACCAAATTCACTGGGAATACATTACATAGGATGTAGAAACAATACCGACCCGCAGCTCCATCCTACTCTACACATAGAGAGCTGATACAGAATGCACGTGGTTGTGTTGGGATTGGAGTGGGGTGGGAGGGTCCGTGGGTGGCTAATGACTATTTATTTGGATTCCCAGGTCTTACTCATTGGTAGGATTTTTTTGTTGTTGTTCAAAGTGGATGTTAGGTACTATATTTATTGACTGTTATATGAATCCTATAAATTAAAATAGCCAATTTGGGTGCAATCAATTAGCTTAATTTCTCAGAGATCAAATAATTTTGCAATACAATAATTTAGAAGGAATGCTAATCATCTAACTACAATTTCAGAACAATCTGTGATAGGGGGTGTCATTGCTTGCTGAAATGAACGCCTCACCACGGAAATGTGTGTGTATGTACAGTGTGTGCTTATGAGTGTGTATCAAATCAAATCAAATTGTATTAGTCACATGCGCCGAATACAACAGGTGTACCTTACAGTGAATGCTTACTTACGAGACCCTAACCAACAATGCAGTTTTGAAAAAATAGTATGAGTAAGAATAATAAATAAAAGTAACCAGTAATTAAAGAGCAGCAGTAAAATAACAATAGTGAGATTATACGCAAGGGGGTACCGGTACAGAGTCAATGTGCGGGGGCACCGGTTAGTTGAGGTAATATGTACATGTAGGTAGGGTTATTAAAGTGACGATGCATAGATGATAACAACAGAGAGTAGCAGTGGTGTGAGATGTTCAGGAGTCTTATGGCTTGGGAGTAGAAGCTGTTTAGAAGCCTCTTGGACCTATACTTGGCGCTCCGGTACCTCTTGCCGTGCGGTAGCAGAAAGAACAGTCTATGATTAGGGTGGCTGGAGTCTTTGACAATTTTATGGGCCTTCCTCTGACACCGCCAGGTATAGATGTCCTGGATGGCAGGAAGCTTGGCCCCTGTTATGTACTGGGCAGTACACACTACCCTCTGTAGTGCCTGCGGTCTAAGGCCGAACAGTTGCTATACCAGGAAGTGATGCAACCATGCTCTCGATGGTGCAGCTGTAGAACCTTTTGAGGATCTGAGGACCCATGCCAAATCTTTTCAATATCCTAAGGGGAAATAGGTTTTGTCATGCCCTCTTCATGACTGTCTTGGTGTGCTTGGACCATGTTAGTTTGTTGGTAATGTGGACACCAAGGAATCAGTGTGTGTGAGTGTATATTATGTGTGTATCATGTGTATGAAAGTTCAATAATTAAAAGAGACATTGCTTGTTGTGCCAGATAGAAGAGTGAAAGCCATGAGTGACAACCCCATATTGTCCTTCTCCTATAATCATTGTTTAAAACATGATACCAGTTGTAATTGTCAAGGCTACATAATGGAGGGTCCATGCCAGCAGGATGTCTGGGAGCAGGTCCAGAGCCCTGTCTGTCCCAAACCTCTGGCCCCTCTCCTCTGCAAAGACTGAAAAACCATTTAACTCCCCTTCACATGGCCCCAACCCAGAGTAATCATCACTGTGCAATACACAAGGGAATCAAACAAAGACTTTGATTCTCATTTAACTTGGTAATTACTGCAATAAATTCACAGAATCCAATTACTTATAGGCCTATGGGTCCATTTAGAGTGTGAATGGTTATGAGAGACCAAAGAGAGTTCAGTTTCAGGTAGTCACTATCAATCACTGCATAGACTACTGAAACACAGAGGAAGAGAATGGAAGACACGGGAAGAGAGGATGTGTGATAGAAAAAAAAGTGGAAGTGGGGAAGACATTATTAGAGCAACATAAAATGGAGACATAAGGAGAGGAAGAGAGAGGGAGGAATGTGGAGGAACATGGGGGAAAACATATGGGCTCGGACTCCCTGATAGCATAGCAGGAGGTGTTTGCCAGTGCATTAATCTAGGAGATTTTAATGGGAGAGACAGCAATCGGCCCCAAACTCCCCCAGCGAGATACCACAGGTTGAGGCCTCTCCAGGAACCAAATAGTCCATGGTAATTCTTTGCCACTGTGGCAGGGACTCTTTAAGTGACTATATTGTATGTTTGTTGGTGAGGTGGGACAAATAAAGAGAAAGGTGAATTGGGGAATTCCTTAACAGATGAGACCTCCTCAACAAACCCACACCCAAGTAGCAGCGTGAGACGCAAAACAACAAAACCAAAAGAAATCCACAATTAGAATCACTCCACAGCCTCATAGAAGATCTATATACATTTTCTAGCCTCTCTGGATTAAAACCAAGTGTAAAATATTACGTATTTGATCACAAAAAAAAATCTGCTTTTACCAATGAAATGGTCTGACGGGGATGTGGACATACTTGGTATACATATCCCGAAAGAAAGAAATGATCTCACTCCAATATATTTTTATAGAAAGCAAAAATAGATAAGATCTTGCTACCATAGAAACGAAAATACTTGTCTATTTGTGGAAAAATCACCCTGATTAACTCTGGTCATATCACAGTTTACCTATTTGCTTATGATTTTGCTTACACCTACAGCGACCTGCTTTATAAGTTATTATTTGGAATGGCAAGCCAGACAAAATGAAAGGGGCCTATTTATAAAATGAATATGATTTCGGAGGGCAGAAATGATTAAATGTTAAAGCATTAGACCTCTCACTAAAGGCTTCAGTCAAACAAAAGTTATATTTAAATATGAAATGGTTCTCTAGTAAATTAGTAAGAACATCTCGCCCCATGTTTAAGAATAGCCTTTTTCCCTTTATTCAGATTACAACTGCTCACTTGGTTATTTGAAAAATGAAATAATCTACAAAATATCGTTATTTTTTAAACAAGCCATAGAAAGTTGGTTGCAATTTCAGTTTACTCCACCAGAAAAGACATAACAAATAATACAACACATATTGTGGTTAAACTCAAATATACTAATTGATTAAAAAAACGTAATTTTTTCGATAACATTTTTTTTTAAAGCTATACTTTTTGTCAATTATATCATAAATAGGACTGGTGGAGTTGTCACACATGCAGCTAACACAGACAAGGAAATATCTGCTCTCCCCAAAATTACAGCCAACTAATTGCAGCATTACCACAAAAATGAAAGAGGCAAGTAGAAGGGGGAAAAAGTAAGGAACTTATCTGTCGGCCCTGCATTAAAGAACAAAATTGGTTAAATAAAACTGTGATAAATAAAAAATATATACCAGTTTCATTTAAGGACCAAAAAACTGACAGCTGTCCAATATGAATTGCAAAATAGTTGGGAAGAGATTTTCAATGTACCGATTCCATGGCACATAGTAGTTAGAGCATCAAATACATTTTTATTTGTCACATACACATGGTTAGCAGATGTTAATGTGAGTGTAGAGAAATGCTTGTGCTTCTAGTTCCGACATTGCAGTAATAACCAACGAGTAATCTAACCTAACAATTCCACAACTACTAACTTATACACACAAGTGTAAAGGGATAAAGAATATGTACATAAAGATATATGAATGAGTGATGGTACAGAACGGCATAAGCAAGATACAGTAGATGGTATAGAGTACAGTATATACATATGAGATGAGTAATGTAGGGTATAAAAACATAAAGTGGCATAGTTTAAAGTGGCTAGTGATACATGTATTACATAAAGATGGCAAGATGCAGTAGATGATATAGAGTACAGTATATACATACACATATGAGATGAGTAATGTAGGGTATGTAAACATTATATTAAGTGGCATTGTTTAAAGTAGCTAGTGATACATTTCTACATAATTTCCCATCAATTTCCATTATTAAAGTGGCTGGAGCCACTCAATGTTAGTGGTGGCTGTTTAACAGTCTGATGGCCTTGAGATAGAAGCTGTTTTTCAGTCTCTCGGTCCCTGCTTTGATGCACCTCTACCGACCTTGCCTTCTGGATGATAGCGGGGTGAACAGGCAGTGGCTCGGGTGGTTATGGTCCTTGATGATCTTTATGGCCTTCCTGTGACATCGGGTGGTGTAGGTGTCCTGGAGGGCAGGTAGTTTACCCCCTGTGATGCGTTGTGCAGACCTCACTACCATCTGGTGAGCCTTACGGTTGTGGGCGGAGCAGTTGCCGGTGATACAGCCTGACAGGACCGAATTTCTTCAGCCTCCTGAGGTTGAAGAGGCGCTGCTGCGCCTTCTTCACAACGCTGTCTGTGTGGGTGGACCAATTCAGTTTGTCCGTGATGTGTACTCAGAGGAACTTAAAACTTACTACCCTCTCCACTACTGTCCTGTCGATGTGGCTAGGGGGGTGCTCCCTCTGCTGTTTCCTGAAGTCCACAATCATCTCCTTTGTTTTGTTGATGTTGAGTGTGAGGTTATTTTCCTGACACCACACTCTGAGGGCCCTCACCTCCTCCCTGTAGGCCGTCTCGTCGTTGTTGGTAATCAAGCCTACCACTGTAGTGTCGTCCGCAAACTTGATGATTGAGTTGATGATTGAGGCATGCATGGCCATGCAGTCGTGGGTGAACAGGGAGTACAGGAGAGGGCTGAGAACGCACCCTTTTGGGGCCCCAGTGTTGAGGATCAGAGGGGTGGAGATTTTGTTACCTACTCTCACCACCTGGGGGCGGCCCGTCAGGAAGTCCAGTACCCAGTTGCACAGGGCGGGGTCGAGACCCAGGGTCTCGAGCTTGATGACGAGTTTGGAGGGTACTGTGGTGTTAAATGCTGAGCTGTAGTCGATGAACAGCATTCTCACATAGGTATTCCTCTTGTCCAGATGGGTTAGGGCAGTGTGCAGTGTGGTTGCGATTGCGTCGTCTGTGGACCTATTGGGGCAGTAAGCAAATTGGAGTGGGTCTAGGGTGTCAGGTAGGGTGGAGGTGATATGGTCCTTGACTAGTCTCTCAAAGCACTTCATGATGACGGAAGTGAGTGCTACGGGGCAGTAGTCGTTTAGCTCAGTTACCTTAGCTTTCTTGGATACTGGAACAATGGTGGCCCTCTTGAAGCATGTGGGAACAGCAGACTGGGATAAGGATTGATTGAATATGTCCGTAAACACCAGCCAGCTGATCTGCGCATGCTCTGAGGACGTGGCTGGGCATGCCGTCTGGGCCTGCAGCCTTGTGAGGGTTAACACGTTTAAATGTTTTACTCACGTCAGCTGCAGTGAAGGAGAGCAGGTTTTGGTAGCGGGCCGTGTCAGTGGCACTGTATTGTCCTCAAAGCGAGCAAAAAAGTTATTTAGTCTGTCTGGGAGCAAGACATCCTGGTCCGCGACGGGGCTGGTTTTCTTTTTGTAATCCGTGACTGACTGTAGACCCTGCCACATACCTCGTGTCTGAGCCGTTGAATTGCGACTCTACTTTGTCTCTATACTGGGCCAGTAACCGAAAAGTTGCTAGATTGAATCCCCGAGCTGACTAGGTAAAAATATGTTGTTCTGCCCCTGAGCAAGGCAGTTAACACCACTGTTCCTAGGCCATCATTGTAAATAAGAATTTATTATTGAATGACTTGTCTAGTTAATTTAAGGTCAAATAATAAAATAAAAAAACTTGATTTATGAAATGACACACAAAATGACGCCGGACTGAAAGCTTAAATTTAAATTCAATTTAAATTATTACACAAAATTCTTGCAACCAATAGAATGTTATATATATGGGGGATACAACCTTCCCAGCTCTGCAGATTTTGCTGTGAGGAGGCAGAGTCATTAGATCATTTATTTTGGTACTGTCCATATGTAGCTTGTTTTTGGTCACAGGTCCAGGAATGGCTGAAGAATTGCAACATTTACCTAGAACTAACCTGGCAGATTGCACATCTGGGTGATTTGAAAAGTCATAGTCAATCGATAAATTATATCACAATTATTTTTGCAAAAATGTTTATCTTTAATTTACAACCTGTAGAAACTATGATAATAGAGAGCTTCAGTACTTTTGGGAAGCATCACAGCACAGTAGAAAAATATATGGCAAATAGATATCCAATATGGATGGTGTTAAGAGATAGATGGGAGGGGTTGAATGGAGCTGAAGGGTGGGACTAATGACAAGATAACCAATGTAAAACATACGGGATCTGTAAAATGTATATAGGTTCAGAACTTGTGAAATAGCACAGTTGTAAATATATGTTAAATATAAATCAAACTGGATGGACATCAGAAATAGAGGCCAGGACTAAAAACAAACAAAATATAACCATTGTAAAATAGATTGTGTCTGTAAAATGTGTATAGTATGTATAAGCTGGAAGTAGAAGCCTAAGTGTTATTGCTTATTAGTTTAGTCCAATTGGGGGAGGGGTGTTAGGGTTTGTAGTGAATAATAAAGGAATAAAAAATATATATAATACAAATGTCAGTGGGCACACAGCAGCATGTCAGACTAACCCAGAGACTCAAATCCACTTTACATCTTTAACCAAGATGATGTGGGAGCTCCACATCCCCACATCCCCAACACAACCTCCATTCCTAGAACTAACTAGTCCTCAGAGGCCCTGGAACACAGAACTGGTCCACCAGGCTAATCAAAATAACAATAAAACACTATTAGGAGAACACTGCCTGCTTCCCTCACCCCCACACAGGAGGCAGAAATTAAAAGTGGTACAAATATCAACCATTTTCAATTAGTAGTCCTATCACCCCACTGTGATGTGTGGCCCATTCCCAAGACAATGGAGACACAATGGACTCACAATCACGACTGCTGCCTCCATTGCATGTATGTGTTTGACTCGGGCTGTGTTGATGTCAAACAATCTGTAATTAGTGTTTTCAGGTAATATCTCAGCATTGAATTGATTAGCTATTGTATTGTATATAAAGGGGGAAATTAAACATTTCGGTGTCCATGGTTAATGTCAAACTGCTTTCATTAGATTCATCTGTTAACCCATACTTAATTAAGACTAAGATTACACATAATCACTCCTGCCATTTTACGTTGGGGAAATCATGGGCAGTCTGAATGGAGAGGTGTGGTGTGTTCAGCTATAATCACCACTTTGTTCAGCTGCCTCTGAAAGACAATTATTTATCACAAGAAGTGAGAGTTCCATGCTAGTGGTTTCTTCTGTCTGTATGAAGCTTGAAATTGAGTCAAAGTTGAGAAAAATTATAATAGTGAATCATGTGGTTATATTTTCCTCAGAGGGACATTTCATAATAAACAACAGCTGACCCTTGCCAAGGAATAATGTGTGTGCATGCATGCGTGTGCACAAATGTCTTTGTTTGTGTGTGTGTGTATTTGATTGTGTGTGTGTTTGTGTGTGTTTGATTGTGTGTTTGATTGTGTATGTGATTGCCAACAAGGGTTATGCCACCAAGTACTAAGTCATGTTTTGCAGAGGGGTCAAATACTTATTTCCCTCATTAAAATGCAAATCAATTTATAACATTCTTGACATGTTTTTCTGGATTTTTCTGTTGTTATTCTGTCTCTCACTGTTCAAATAAACCTACCATTAAAATTATAGACTGATTATTTCTTTGTCAGTGGGCAAACAGGGGGATCAAATATTTTTTCCCTCACTGTATATGAACCATGAATGTCACTAACTCAACTGTAATGATGTAGAAAAGTTCAGTTCACAGTAAATCCTTTTGACAATCAAGACTAAACCTAGTTCTCCACTGGTCTTGTATGACTTTTTTGTACTAGTCTCCATGGGAATTGAACCCACAACTCTGGCATTGCATGTACCATGCTCTAGCAAGTGAACTGCACAGATTTAACACAGCAGTAGATGGTGCATCACTCATTCAGACCCCTTGACTTTTTTCACATTTTCTTACGTTACAGCGTTATTCTAAAACGTATAAAATGTTTTTTCACCCTCGTCAATCTACACACAATAACCCATAATTACAAAGCAAAAAATGGTTTTAGACATGATTGAAAATGCGAAAAAATAATAATGAAATATCACGTTTACGTAAGTATTCAGACACTTTACTCAGTACTTTCTGGAAGCACCTCTGGCAGCTATTACAGCAACGAGTCTTCTTGGGTATGACGCTCCAAGCTTGGCACACCTGTATTTGCTGAGTTTCTCCCATTATTCTCCGCAGATCCTCTCAAGCTCTGTCAGGTTGGAAGAGGAGCGTCGCTGCACAGCCATTTTCAAGTCTCTACAGAGATGTTACATCGGGATCAAGTCAGGGCTCTGGCTGGGCCACTCAAGGACATTCAGAGACTCCTGCATTGTCTTGGCTATGTGCTTAGGATTGTTGTTATCTTGGAAGGTGAACCTTCACCCCACTCTGAGCACTCTGGAGCAGGTTTTCATCAAGGATCTCTCTGTACTTTTCTCCGTTCTTCTTTCCCTCGATCCTGACTAGTCTCTCAGTCCCTGCTGCTGAAAAAAAACATCCCCACATCATGATGCTGCCACCAGCATGCTTCACCATAGGGATGGTGCCAGGTTTTCTCTAGATGTGACACTTGGCATTCAGGCCAAAGAGCTAAATCTTGGTTTCATCAGACCAGAGAATCTTGTTTCTCATGGTCTGAGAGTCCTTTGGGTGCCTTTTTGCAAACTCCAAACAGGCTGTCATATGCCTTTTACTGAGGAGTGGCTTCCGTCAGGCCACTCTACCATAAAGGCCTGATTGGTGAAGTGCTGCAAATATGGTTGTCCTTCTGGAAGGTTCTTCCATCTCTACAGAGGAACTCTGGAGCTCTGTCAGAGGGACCATTGGGTTCTTGGTCACCTCCCTGACCAAGGCCCTTCTCCCCCAATTGCTCAGTTTAGCCGGGCGGCCAGCTCTACGAAGAGTCTTGTTGCTTCCAAACTTCTTCCATTTAAGAATGATGGAGGCCACTGTGTTCTTGGGGACTTTCAATGCTGCAGACATGTTTTGGTACCCTTCCCCAGATCTGTGCCTCGATAAAATACTGTCCTTTGTCCTCATGGCTTGATTTTTTTCTCTGACATGCACTGTCAACTGTGCAACATTATATAGACATGTGTGTGCCTTTTCAAATCATGCCCAATCAATTGAATTTACCACAGGTGGACTCTAATCAAGTTGTAGAAACATCTCAAGGATGATCAATGGAAACAGGACACACCAGAGCTTGATTCTGAATCTCATAGTAAAGGGTCTGAATACTTATGTAAATGCAAACATTTCTAAAAACCTGTTTTTGTTTGTCATTATGGGGTATTTTGTATAGATTGACAATACATTATTTTTGTTAATCCATTTGAGAATAAGGCTGAAACGTAACAAAATCTCGGAAAAGTCAAGGGGTTTGAATACTTTACGAATGCACTTTACATACAGGAACAACTACTGTTCTTGGACTGTGGACACTACATGACACTGGTTGCAGCTTGGAGCAGAGCCACCCATTATAAATAGATAGACAGGCATTTTTAAGCTAGGCCTTACACTGTTTACCAATAACCCACTTTCTACAGATAACTCACGTGAAGCTGCAATATGTAACCTTTTGCATTTTTTTATGTTTAAAGGCTCCAATAAGTCCCTTGTGGTCATCAAGTGTGATGCAACAGTAATAATAGTGTGCCCCTAGCCTGCCCGAGAACCCCTTTTTAATTTTCCCAGTCGGGTTGGATTTTTACACCAGATTTTGTGGCGCGCACAATGAGTGACATGTTTTCCATCAGCGAGGAGGCAGTGTGATAGCTAGCTGTTGGCCCATGGCCAACAACTGGCTAACGGCTAGCGGAGATAGCCGTTAATGACATTGTAAACACGAGGGGCAAATGACCTAACCCAGCAGCAACTGCTCCATCTAAGCCAAAGAAACAGAGACATTTAGAGAGCAAACAGAGAAAGTAATAGAGCCAGGGCCAAGATGAGAGTAAACCTTTGCATTCACAGAGTGGAGAGAACTAAGGGAGTTGAAGGGATTCAAAACCGACCCAGAATATGCTTTTTTTCTCGCTTGCTTTCTGCAACCCTGCCTGTGCCCCTGGACAGTCTGTGGCTCTTCAAAATTGGAATCCTACAGAAAGAACATGTACACAACACTTATTCAGATTGTATTATAATGTTCACTACATGGTATTTTATGTATAACCATGCAAAATAGTTGAGTATAACACTTCTACAATCCATACACAACATCTTCATAGCCATAGCTCTCAAGACTCAAGGGGCCATATCAGTAATGTTATTAGCTAGCTATCATAGGAGTCAGAGAAAGGCAAAGGACTTGCCAAAGCCAAGGTTATTTTCCATGGATGCAGAGCTATGATAGACCAAATTCATTCTTTTACACTGCTTTTTTGTTTTTACACAAGTGTGATAACAAATGTACTAAATGTAGCTATATTGATATTGTGTAACAGGCAGGAAAATTCACGGTAGCTATTATCAACCATGTAGATTGCTAAGTTAGCTAATGTAAACTCACTCACTTTTGTACATCGCCTTGGTCCGTACAATTGACCTTATTTTAGCGCCCCAAAAACGTAATACTTCCAGATCAACTGTAATGTTAATACCATTGTAAAGCACAATTTCTCCCCTTTCCAACAAAATAAATGACATGACCTCCACGCTGCCCGTTTCTGCATAATTCAAGAAGGCAATGAGCTCCGTTGGATCTTTTTAAAACTGGAAGGTGGGGAAGCGGAACTAACGCGTGATAGTGAGAAGGAGAGATCACGTGTGGGAAAACTGCTTTTTTTCACTCGATCTGTCCAATTTATCACCTTATCGCCTCTAAAATGTAAATAAAACACTATAAAGACTTTACATAATGTGTCATTACATACCTATTTGAAGGTTTGTGTCGAATTTGAATCAGGTTTTTAGGGCGGTGCTAAAGTGATCTTCAGACTTCAGTAAACATTGTCTTTTGAGAGTCATGATCCCTTACAGTGACGACGCAAAAAATGACTAGGTATCCCCCTTACCCCGTCACTGTCCATTTCTTGTTTTTAAACGATGAGAGAAGTGCTACACCTGGTGGAGAGAGATTGTAAGACAGAAATAGTTGCTTTATGCATGCTGCACGTTACGGCATGACACGTCACGATGTAACAGAGGGTCAGTTTTTTCAAAAGCTTTTATCCAAAACTATAGCGCCATTACCATGTCTATCAACGCTTGAATAGAAACATAGTTCACACCCCCAATGTTGAAGTCAACAGAGGCGCTCCAGTCACATGAAGTCTTCTTTGCAGCCTCGTTTGAATGTCGCAGTTGCGCACATTTGTACGGAATGAGGTGAGTTTACGTTAGCTAGCTACCTTGACATTGCTAATGTTAGTTACCTTTCTGGCTGACAACTTGAATATCATAACATGTATAACACTTTAAGTACTTGTTCTGAAGACATTGCTGCTTAAGTGAAATTAAGTTATGTTCAATCTTGTCCGTTATCGCATCGGCATCCACAGTCTCAAATTTCTCGACGGTTGGGTTGTCACTAGTTCTCACAGCCACACAGTCAAAACTGGCTACACTGGATTTCCACAACATAACACAATCACAATGTCCCAGAGCGGATGTTGATGCTACGTCATCCCAGCGGCGACTACCCATGAGAGCTAGGGTTCCTGGGATATTGTGTTAAAATCTAGGAAAAATACTGCATTCTTGCCAGAAGGGTCTCCAAAAACAACAATACACAAAGTTAGAATTTTTTATTGCATTTTTTAAATCATCACTGTATGTCTAATAAACCTGTGTGTGTTTATTTCATGAAAATAACTCCCAATAGATGTTCTGTCATTTCTTTCCTTGATCCTCCTTTTGCAATTGAAATGCTCAGTCTAATCATGTGGCTGATTATAAAAAAATTATAAAAAGAAACGTCCCTTTATAAGGACCCTGTCTTTCAAAGATAATTCTTAAAAATCCAAATAACTTCACATATCTTCATTATAAAGGGTTTGAACACTGTTTCCCATGCTTGTTCAATGAACCATAAACAATTAATGACCATGCACCTGTGCGATGGTCGTTAAGACATTAACTGCTTACAGACAGTAGGCAATTAAGGTCACAGTTATGAAAACTTAGGACACTAAAGAGGACTTTCAACTGACTCTGAAAAATGCCAAAAGAAAGATGCCCAGGGTCCCTGCTCAACTGCGTGAACATGCCCATGCTGCAAGGAGGCATAAGGACTGCAGATGTAGCCAGGGCAATAAATTGCAATGTCTGTACTGTGAGATGCCTAAGACTGCGCTACAGGGATACAGGATGGACAGCTGATCATCCTCGCAGTAGCAGACCACAAGTAACAACACCTGCACAGGATCGGTATATCCAAACATCACACCTGCGGGACAGGTACAGGATGGCAACAACAACTGCCCGAGTTACACCAGGAACGCACAATCCCTCCATCAGTGCTGAGACTGTCCGCAATAGGCTGAGAGAGGCTGGACTAAGGGCTTGTAGGCATGTTGTAAGGCAGGTCCTCACCAGACATCACCGGCAACAATGTTGCCTATGGGCACAAACCCACCGTCGCTGGACCAGACAGGACTGGCAAAAAGTGCTCTTCACTGACGAGTCGCAATTTTGTCTCACCAGGGGTGATGTTCGGAGGAATGAGTGTTACACCGAGTCCTGTACTCTGGTGCGGGATCGATTTGGAGGTGGAGGGTCCGTCATGGTCTGGGGCGGTGTGTCACAGCATCATCGAACTAAGCTTGTTGTCATTGCAGGCAATATCAATGCTGTCCGTAGCAGGGAAGACATCCTCCTCCCTCATGTGGTACCCTTCCTGTAGGCTCACCCTGACATGACCCTCCAACATGACGATGCCACCAGCCATACTGCTCGTTCTGTGTGTGATTTCCTGCAAGACAGGAATGTCAGTGTTCTGCCATGGCTAGCGAAGAGCCCGGATCTCAATCCCATTGAGCACGTCTGGGACCTGTTGGATCGGAGGGTGAGGGCTAGAGACATTCACCCCAGAAACGTCTGTGAACTTGCAGGTGCCTTGGTGGAAGAGTGGGGTAACATCTCACAGCAAGAACTGACATATCTGGTGCAGTCCATGAGGATGAGAGGCATTTCAGCACTTAATGCAGCTGGTGGCCACACAAGATACTGACTGTTACTTTTGATTTTGACCCCCCCTTTGTTCAGGGACACATAATTCCATTTATGTTAGTCATATGTCTGTGGAACATGTTCAGCTTGAATATTGTTATGTTCATACAAATATTTACACGTTAAGTTTGCTGAAAATAAGCACAGTTTACTTTGCTGAGTTTATGCTTACATACACAGCCCACTCTAGAGCCTACCCCCTCTTACCCATTTAAAGTCTCATTTTGCAAAAGACGAAGGGTTCATTGGTCGGAATAAACACGATCAGATCGTGATGTAAGGATCTGGGCCAAAAAATCCATCCCACCTGAACAGGTGCAGTAATATGTAAAATGGGATATGCTTAACACCCTGGCCATCCTACAATCTAAGATAGATACCCTCAATCTCACACAAATTATCAAGGAACCTACCAGGTACAACCCTAAATCCGTAAACACTGGCACCCTCATAGATATCATCCTGATCAAACTTCCATCTAACTACTCCTCTGCTGTCTTCAACCAGGATCACAGTGATCACAGTCTCATTGCCTGAAACCGTAATGGGTCCGCAGTCAAACGACCACCCCTCATCAATGTCAAATGCTCCCTAAAACACTTCAGCGAGCAGGCCTTTCTACTCGACCTGGTCCGGGTATCCTGGAAGGATATAGACCTCATTCCATCAGTAGAGGATGCCTGGCTATTCTTTAGAAGTGCTTTCCTCACTATCTTAAATATGCATGCCCCCATTCAAAAGATGTAGAACTTATATAGCCCTTGGTTCACTCCAGACTTGACTGCCCTTGACCAGCACAAAAACATCCTGTGGCGTTCTGTATTAGCATCGAATAGTCCCCGCAATATGCAACTTTTCAGGGAAGTTAGGAACAAATATGCACAGGTAGTTAGGAAAGCAAAGGCTAGCTTTTTCAAACAAAAATGTGCATTCTGTTGCACAAACTCCAAAAAGTTCTGGGATAATGTAAAGTCCATGGAGAATAAGAGCAACTCCTCCCAGCTGCCCACTGCACTGATGCTAGGAAACACTGTCACCACTGATGAATCTACGATAATCGAGAGTTTCAATAAGCATTTTTCTATGGCTGGCCATGCTTTCCACCTGGCTACCCCTACCCAGGTCAACAGCTCTGCACCCCCACAGAAACTTGCCCAAGCCTCCCCCATTTCTCCTTCTCCCAAATCCAGATAGCTGATGCTCTGAAAGAGCTGCAAAATCTGGACCCCTAATTATCAGCTGTGCTGGACAATCTGGGCCCTCTCTTTCTAAAATTATCAGCCGAAATTGTTGCAACCCCTATTACTAGTCTGTTCAACCTCTTTTTCGTATCGTCTGAGATCCCTAAAGATTGGAAAGCTGCCGTGGTCATCCCCCTCTTCAAAGGGGGAGACACTCTAGACCCAAACTGTTAGAGACCTATATCTATCCTACCCTGCCTTTCTAAAGTCTTCGGAAGCCAAGTTAATAAACAGATAACCGACCATTTTGAATCCCACCATACCTTCTCCTCTATCTGGTTTCCGAGCTGATCATGGGTGGACCTCAGCCACGCTCAAGGTCCTAAACGATAACCGCCATCGATAAAAGACAATACTGTGCAGCCGTCTTCATCGACCTGACCAAGGCTTTCGACCTCTTATCGGCAGACTCAACAGCCTTGGTTTCTCAAATGACTACCTCGCATGGTTCACCAACTACTTCTCAGATAGAGTTCATTGTGTCAAATCGGAGGGCTTGTTGTTTGGACCTCTGGCAGTCTCTATGGGGGTGCCACAGGGTTCAATTCTCGGGCCGACTCTCTTCTTTGTATACATCCATGATGTTGCTCTTGCTGCTGGTGATTCTCTGATCCACCTCTACGCAGATGACACCATTCTGTATACTTCTGGCCCTTCTTTGAACACTGTATTGACAAACCTCCAGACGAGCTTCAATTCCATACAACACTCCTTCCGTGGCCTCCAACTGCTCTTAAATGCAAGTAAAACTAAGTGCATGCTCTTCAACCAATCGCTGCCCTCACCCACCCACCTGTCCAGCATCACTACTCTGGACAGTTCTGACTTAGAATATGTGGACAACTACAAATACCTAGGTGTCTGGTTAAACTCTCCTTCCAGCCTCACATTAAGCATCTCCAATCCAAAATTAAATTGAGAATCGGCTCCCTATTTCGCAAGAAAGCATCCTTCACTCATGCTGCCAATCTTACCCTCGTAAAACTGAATATCCTACTGATCTTTGACTTTGGCGATGTCATTTACAAAATAGCCTCCAACACTCTACTCAGCAAATTGGATGTAGTCTATCACAGTGCCATCCGTTTTGTCACCAAAGCCCCATATACTACTCACCACTGTGACCTGTGTGCTCTCGTTGGCACGCCCTCACTTCATATTCGTTGCCAAACCCACTGGCTCCAGGTCATCTATAAGTCTTTGCTAGGTAAAGCGCCCCCTTATTTCAGCTCACTGGTCACCATAGCAGCACCCATCCGTAGCACGCGCACCAGCAGGTATATTTTACTGGTCATCCCCAAAGCCAACTCCTCTTTGGCCGCCTTTTCTTCCAGTTCTCTGCTGCCAATAACTGGAACAAATTGCAAAAATCATTGAAGCTGGAGTCTAACATCTCCTTCACTAACTTTAAGCATCAGCTGTCAGAGCAGCTTACCGATCATTCCACCTGTACACAGCCCATCTGTAAATAGCCCACTGAACTACCTCGTCTCCATATTGTTTTTGTTTTTTTGCTCCTTTGCCCCCCAGTTTCTCTACTTGCACATTCTTCTTCTGCACATACAGTGGGGCAAAAAAGTATTTAGTCAGCCACCAATTGTGCAAGTTCTTCCACTTAAAAAGATGAGAGGCCTGTAATTTTCATCATAGGTACACTTCAACTATGACAGACATAATGAGAAAAAAAAATCCAGAAAATCACATTGTAGGATTTTTAATTAATTTGCAAATTATGGTGGAAAATAAGTATCACCCCAGTGTTAATGCTAAATTGTAATTATTTCGCCACACTGGCCTATCCATTGCTTACCTCCCTAATCTTACTACATTTGCACACACTGTATATAGATTTTTCTATTGTGTTATTGACTGTACGTTTGTTTATCCCATATGTAACTCTGTGTTGTTGTTTGTGTCGCACTGCTTTGCTTTATCTTGGCCAGGTCACAGTTGTAAACTGCTGTCCTGGCCTACCTGGTTAAATAAAGGTGGCCTACATGGTTAAATAAAGGTGAAATAAAAAATGTAAAAAATATCTAATAAGAAAGCTAACAATTCCCCCAAAACTATCTAATACACACAAATCTAAAGGGGTGAATGAGAATGTGTACAAATAAGTATATGGATGAGCGATGGCCTAGCGGCATAGGCAAGGTGCAGTAGAATTTACATGTGATATGAGTAATGTAAGATATGTAAACATTATTAAAGTGGCAGTTTTTAAAGTGGCATTGTTTAAAGTGACTAGTGATCCATTTATTAAATTGTCCAATGATTGGGTCTCAGTGTAGGCAGCAGCTATTTAATTAACAGTCTGATGGCCTAGAGACAGAAGCTGTTTATCAATCTCTCTGTCCCAGCTTTGATGCATCTGACCCTTCCTTCTGGATGATAGCGGTGTGAACAGGCAGTGGCTTGGGTGGTTGTTGTCCTTGATGATCTTTTTGGCCTTACTGTGACATTGGGTGCTGTAGGTGTCATGGAGGGTAGGTTGTTTGCCCCCGGTGATGCGTTGTGCAGACCGCACCACCCTCTGGAGAGCCTTGCGGTTGAGGACGGTGATGTTGCCGTACCAGGCTGTGATACAGCCCGACAGAATGCTCTCGATTGTGCATCTGTAAAAGTTTGTCAGGGTTTTGGGTGACAGGCCAAATTTCTTCAGCCTCCTGAGGTTGAATAGGCATGCGGGTGGACCGTTTCAGTTTGTCTGTGATGTGTACGCTCAGGAACTTAAGACTTCCACCTTCTCCACTGCTGTCCCTTCGATATGGATAGGGGGGTGCTGCCTCTGCTGTTTCTTGAAGTCCACGATCATCTCCTTTGTTTTGTTGACGTTGAGTGAGAGGTTGTTTTCCTGACACCACACTCAGAGTGTCCTCACCTCCTCCTTGTAGGCTGTCTCGTCGTTGTTGGTGATCAAGCCCACTACTGTTGTGTCGTCTGCAATCTTGTTGAGTGAGTTGGAGGCGTGCATGGCTATGCAGTCGTGGGTGAACAGGAGAGGGCTGAGCACACACCCTTGTGGGGCCCCAGTGTTGAGGGTCAGCAAAGTGGAGATTTTGTTTCTTACCTTCACCACCTGAGGGCGGCCCGTCAGATAGTCCAGGACCCAGTTGCACAGGGAGGGGTTGAGTCCCAGGGCTCCAGCTTGATGATGAGCTTGGATGGTACTATGGTGTAGAATGCTGAGCTGTAGTCAATGAACAGCATTCTTACATAGGTATTTTTTTGTCCAGATGGGTAGGGCAGTGTGCAGTGTGATGGCGATTGCGTCATCGGTGGGGTGGTATGCAAACTGAAGTGGGTCTAGGGTGGCCGGTAAGATTGCGGTGATATGATCCTTGACTAGCCTCTCAAAGAACTTCATGATGACAGAAGTGAGTGCAACGGAGCAATAGTCATTCAGTTCAGTTCTCTCTGCCTTCTTGGGTACAGGAACAATGGTAGCCATCTTGTAGCATGGGGGACAACA
Organism: Oncorhynchus mykiss; assembly: GCF_057628025.1. Lineage (NCBI taxonomy): Eukaryota > Metazoa > Chordata > Actinopteri > Salmoniformes > Salmonidae > Oncorhynchus > Oncorhynchus mykiss. Next base: position 68,182,914 of record NC_143023.1, on the reverse strand, counting down.
GACTGGGATAGGGAGTGATTAAATATGTCTGTAAACTAACCAGCCAGCTGGTCTGCGCATGCTCTGAGGACGCCTCCAACGTGGCTAAGAATACCGTCTGGGCCAGCAGTCTTGCGAAGGTTAACAAGTTTAAATGTTTTACTCACGTCAGCCACTGAGATGGAGAGGGGGGTGGCCGCAGTCTTTGTTAGCGATCCGTGACGGTGGCACTGGGCAATGCAAATAGTCTGGGTAGAAATTTGATTAGATGTTCAGTAATCTTATTGCTTGGAGGTAGAAGCTTTTTAGGAGCCTCTTGGACCTGGACTTGGCGCTCTGATACCGCTTGCCGTGCGGTAGCAGAGAGAAAAGTCCATGACTAGGGTGGCTGGAGTCTTTGACAATTTTTAGGGCCTTCCTCTGACATCGCCTGGTGTAGAGGTCCTGGATGGCATGGAGCTTGGCCCCGGTGATGTACTAGGCAGTACGCACTACCCTCTGCAGTGCCTTGCGGTCAGAGGCAGAGCAGTTACCATACCAAGCAGTGATGTAACCAGTCAGGAAGGTCTCGGTGGTGCAGCTGTATAACCTTTTGAGGATCTGAGGCCCATGCCAAATCTTTTCAGTCTCCTGAGGGGGAATAGGTTTTGTCATGCCCTCTTCATGACTGTTTTGGTGTGCTTGGACCATGATAGTTTTGTTGGTGAAGTGGACACCAAGGAACTTGAAGCTCTCAACCTGCTCCACTACAGCCCCATTGATGAGAACAGGGGCGTGCTCGGTCCTCCTTTTCCTGTAGTCCACAATCATCTCCTTTGTCTTGATCATGTTGAGGGAGAGGTTGTTGTCCTTGCACCACGCTGTCAGGTCTCTGACCTCCTTCCTATAGGCTGTCTCATCGTTGTCAGTGAACATGCCTACCACTGTTGTGTCGTCGGCAAACTTAACGATGGTGTTGGAGTCGTGCCTGGCCATGCAGTCATGAGTGAACAGGGAGTACAGGAGGGGACTGAGCAGGCACCCATGAGGGGCCCCCGTGTTGAGGATCAGCGTGGCTGATGTGTTGTTCCCTGCCATTACCACCTCCTGACGGCCCGTCAGGAAGTCCAGGATCCAGTTGCAGATGGAGGTGTTTAGTCCCAGGGTCCTTAGCTTAGTGATGAGCTTTGAGTGCACTATGGTGTTGAACTGCTGTCAATGAATAGCATTCTCAGATAGGTGATCCTTTTGTCCAGGTCTGAAATAGCAGTGTGGAGTGCAATAGAGATTGTACCATCTGTGGATCTGTTGGTGCGGTATACAAATCGGAGTGGGTCAGGGTTTCTGGGATAAGGGTGTTGATGTGAGCCATGACCATGACCTTTCAAATTATTTCATGGCTACAGACTTGAGTGCTTCGGGTCGTTAGTCATTTAGGCAGGTTACCTTAGTGTTCTTGGGCACAGGGACTATGGTGGTCTGCTTGAAACATGTTGGTATTACAGACTCAGACAGGGAGAGGTTGAAAATGTCAGTGAAGACACTTGCCAGCATGCTCGGAGTACACATCCTGTTAATCAGTCTGGCCCTGCGGCCTTGTGAATGTTGACCTGTTTAAAGGTCTTCCTGACATCGGCTGCAGAGTGTGTGATCACATAGCCATCCGGAACAGCTGATGCTCTCATGCATGTTTCAGTGTTACTTGCCTCGAAGCGAGCATAGAAGTTATTTAGCTCGTCTGGTAGGCTCTTGTCACTGGGCAGCTCTCGGCTGTGCTTCCCTCTGTAATCTGTAATAGTTTGCAGGCCCTGCCACATCCAACGAGCATCGGAGCCGGGGGAGTACGATTTGATCTTAGTCCTGCATTGATGCTTTGCCTGTTTGATGGTTCGTCGTAGGGCATAGCGACATTTCTTATACGCTTCCGGGTCCAATTCCTTGAAGCGGCAGCTCTACCCTTTAGCTCAGTGTGAACGTTGACTGTAATCCATGGCTTCTGGTTGGGGTATGTACGTACAGTCACTGTGGGGATGACGTCCTCTATGTACTTATTGATAAAGCCAGTGACTGATGTGATGTACTCCTCAATGCCATCGGATGAATCATGTAACATACACCAGTCTGTGCTAGCAAAACAGTCCTGTAGTTTAGCATCTGCTTCATCTGACCACTTTTTTATAGAACGAGTCACTGGTGCTTCCTGCTATAATTTTTGCTTGTAAGCAGGAATCAGGAGGATAGAATTATGGTCAGATTTGCCAAATGGAGGGGGAGCTCTGTATGCGTCTCTGTGTGTGGAGGAAAGGTGGTCTTTCCCTCTGGTTGCACATTTAGCATGCAGATAGAAATGAGGTGAAACAGATTGAAGTTTCCCTGCATTAAAGTCCCTGACCACATGGAGCGCTGCCTCAGGATGAACGTTTTCCTGTTTGCTTAAGACGGTATTCAGCTCAATGAGTGTGGTTTTAGTGCCAGCATCAGTCGAAAAATACTACGAAAAATACAGATGAAAACTCTCTAGGTAGATAGTGTGGTCTACAGCTTATTATGAGATACTCTACCTCAGGTGAGCAAAACATTGAAACTTCCTTAGATATCGTGCACCAGCTGTTGTTTACATAAATACATCGGCCCCGCCCCGTGTCTTACCAGAGGCTGCTGTTCTGCCCTGCCGATAGAGTGTATAACCTGCCAGCTGTATGTTCGTTCAGCCACAACTCTGTGAAACATAAGATATTACAGTTTTTAATGTCCTGTTGGTAGGATAAACGTGCTTTCAGTACATCCCATTTATTTTCCAGCGATTGAACATTAGCAGGACGGAAGGCTTGGGCAGATTAGCCACTGGTCGCCTGATCCTCACAAGGCACCCTGATCTTTTTCAGCGAAATCTGTGTTTCCTTCTCCAGCGAAAAACAGGGATGAGGGCCTGTTTGGGTGTCTGTATTATATCCCTCCCGTCCGACTCATTAAAGAAGAACTCTACGTCCAGTTTGAGGTGAGCAATCGCAGGTCTGATGTCCAGAAGCTCTTTTCGGCCATAAGAGATGGTAGCAGCAACATTATCTACAAAAGAAGTTATGAACAACGCATTTTTTTTTTTAAATAGCATGGTTGGTTAAGAGCTGATAAGACGGCAGCCTACCCTCCGGTGCCATCTTGATTCCTCATTTATCCTTGAGGAACCCTGGAGATACCTCTGAATGCTGGAAGTATTATGATCCTGAAGCCAGAACATAGATCCTTAACAGTGTGGAACTGTGCTGTGGCACCTGGGCAGCTCACATGGCTTGAACCCCTCACAGTCCACACTGACCTTGTGATTAGATGCTCTGCTACCTGGAATTGAAAGATAGTGGGTTTAGTAGCCTGTAATCATGGCAGAGGCAGCTGCCTCTCTCTCCAGACCTTAGTGACACTCACACAGATTGGGTAATGGGCCTTGTGATGGTCCGGCATTCCGCTCAGTGGAGAAGGAAAAATGTGTCCAGATGCCCCTGCTCTCCAGTATTCAACTCTGAGCCTCAGGCTGGGGTGGTGGAGGAGAGGGAGGGCCAGGTCATTTTTAAACACAGTTGTGAAAGCTTGGAGATGACTAAGTCCACACAACGGTCTGGTAGGATCTTTAATGAGTGCATCTTTGCTTGATTCCGCTCGCTTTGTCTATTTTGATTTATCACATTTAATTCATATAAAATATTCTGACTGGCATCTAAATTGTAGCCCAAAATATTTATTGATGGAAATCAACTTTGAGGTGGAACCTGAGTGAGGATAATTTGTCTTGAATAAAGATGAGAAGGTTTTTTAGTGTGGAGGCAATATTCTTTCAATAACACACATTGTGTAAAAACTGGTATGCCATATTCTGAGGTCTACAAACACCAAAAATGACCTGGGAGTCCAGCCAAGAGCATGACATAATAACAGAAATCATAATATTGGTTTCACAGACACAAAGCCCTATTCAGAGCGAGCGTGGAAGTTTGTTTTGGTAAGGAAAGACGTTTCCTGATTGAAAACCTGCCTTTACCAGATGCCATCATCCACACTTTCAGTCAAGGCTTTAGCAGCACTCCAAATGGATGACAATGGCTGTGTTGGAACATGTAATGTAAGTACTTTGATCTGGCTGCCCAGGCGGAGGTCTCCTGAGAATAAGATGCACATTTAAATCTCTTATAGTCTGAGAGGAAATTACTCTCCACTGCACAGCCACTTTGATCACATCGCTGCTACCACTAGAATCGCGTTCTGTCTACCACTTTGTTTCATAATAGCATCAATTTACTGAATCATAGTTCCAACATCTGTCCTTGCATCTACCTACTGTCCTCCATGGGAAGGGAATATGAAAGAAAGGGTACACGGCTGATGCATGCTCATTCATTTGTTTCCACAATGCAGTTATTGATAAAATCATGGCTGGAGGAAGAAATGACAGTAGCTACATTTCCATCCAATTGCCCACAGATTTGTATGTGAATATTCAAAAATCTGCATTAAGAAAATATGCGTATTTGGCCACCAGTGGTGTGTTTCCACTAAATATGTGCGTGTTTTGACATAGTGCACACAAAATGTAATTTTCCGCTTAAGTTTTCATGTACAGAATAAAAATATGAAGTTCAATGTGTTTCCATGTATTTTACTCCACCATAGTTTTGTCACAAGGGCTGTTGTGTTGAAAAGCAAATGTGCCTACTCTGATCTTGGCACGTGAGAGATAGAGTGCGGGTAGGCTATGCGGGTAGGCTAGTCTACAGGATGATATTATTATGAAAAAGAGCAAGAATATGTTTATTTATCAAAAATCAGTCAAGCATTGATCATGTCACCGGAATTAGTCCATCGATACTTATTGGAATGGAGCATCAAGACCACCTTGCACTTTCACCACCCTGTGAAGTTATAATTTATTTCATCTGTTTCCCTATGGAGACAGAAAGCTGCCAAAAGGTTGAAAATACAGTACCAGTCAAACTATAAAATAACACATATGGAATCATGTAGTAACCAAGAAAGTGTTAAACAAATCAAAATATATTTTATATTTGAGAATCCTCAAAGTAGTCACCCTTTGCCTTGATGACAGCTTTGCACACTCTTGGCATTCTCTCCACCAGCTTCATGAGGTAGTCACCTGGAATGCATTTCAATTAACAGGTGTGCTTTATTAAAACCTCTTATGGATAGGGGAGACGCTAGCGTCTCAAGTGGCCAATAGCCTCGGGAAATGCAGAGTGCCAAATTCAAATAAAATGCTATAAAACTCAAACTTTCATTAAATCACACATGCGGGGTACTCATTTAAAGCTACACTTGTTGTAAATCCAGCCAACATGTCAGATTTTAAAAATGCTTTTCGGCGAAAGCATGAGAAGCTATTATCTGATAGCATGCACCCCCCTGAACCACCTGAACGAGTTGTAAACAAAATAATTAGCGTAGCCGGCACTACACAAAACACTGAAATAAAATATAAAACATGCATTACCTTTGACGAGCTTCTTCGTTGGCACTCCAATATGTCGCAGAAATATCACAATTGGTCCTTTTTTTTCGATTATTTCCGTCCATGTATACCCAAAATGTCCATTTATAAAGCAGGTTTGATCCGGAAAAAAACAGCTTTCCAAAACACAACGTCACTACAAAACATTTCAAAAGTTGCCTATAAACTTTGCCAAAATATTTCAAACTACTTTTGTAATACAACTTTAGGTATTTTTAAACGTTAATAATCAATCAAATTGTAGATGGGGCAATCTGTATTCAATAGAGAAAGTAAACAAAACATGCACCATTTTCCCTCTTGCATAACTATCAACAGTGTAACGTTGTTCCAGGATGTGCCTCTTCTTCGTTTCACCAATGATTAACTTCAACCCAATTCCAAATACTGGTGACATCCTGTGGAAGTCTTAGGAACTGTAAAATGGTCGCTATCAAATTTCCCTTGGCAAAGACAACTGGGGGAACGGTCAGAGGAATGTTTTAAAATAAATTCTGAACAGTTTTTCCTCTGGGTTTTGCCTGCTACATAAGTTCTGTTATAGTCACAGACATGATTGAACCAGTTTTAGAAACTTCAGAGTGTTTTCTATCCACACCTACTAACCAATCCTACTAACTAATCCTTTAAGTGATAAATTCATTTGTAGAATGTCTTTCCTTCTTAATGTGTTTGAGCTAATCAGTTGTGTTGTGACAAGGTAGGGGTGGTATACAGAAGATAGCCTTATTTGGTAAAAGACAAAGTCCATATTATGGAAAGAACAGCTCAAATAAGCAAAGAGAAATGACAGTCCATCATTAATTTAAGACATGAAGGTCAGTCAATCCGGAAAATGTCAAGAACTTTGAAAGTGCAGTCGCAAAAACCATTAAGCTCAATGATGAAACTGGCTCTCATGAGGACCGCCACAGGAAAGGAAGACCCAGAGTTACCTCTGCTGCAGAGAATTAGTTCATTAGAGGTACCAGCCTCAGAAAATGCAGCCAAAATAAATGCGTCACAGAGTTCAAGTAACAGACACTCAACAACAAATGTTTAGAGGAGACTGTGTGAATCAGGCCATCATGGTCAAATTGCTGGAAAGAAACCACTACTAAAGGACACCAATAAGAGACTTGCTTGGGCCAAGAAAAATGAGCAATGGACATTAGACCGGTGGAAATCTGTCCATTGGTCTGATGATTCCAAATTTGAGATTCTTGGTTCCAACCGCTGTGTCTTTGTATGACGCAGAGTAGGTGAACGGATGATCTCTGCATGTGTTGTTCTCACTGTGAAGCATGGAGGAGGAGGTGTGATCTAGTTAGAATTCAAGGCACACTTAACCAGCATGGCTGCCACATTATTCTACAGCGATACGCCATCCCATCTGTTTTTTTACTTATTGGGACTATCATTTGTTTTTCAACAGGACAATGACCTAACACACCTCCAGACTGTGTAAGGGCGATTTGATCAAGAAGGAGAGTGATGGAGTGCTGCGTCAGATGACCTGACATCCACAATCACCTGACCTCAACCCAATTGAGATGGTTTGGGATGAGTTGGATTGCAGAGTGAAGGAAAAGCAGCCAACAAGGGCTCAGCATATGTAGGAACTCCTTCAAGGCGTTTGGAAAATCATTCCAGGTGAAGCTGGTCGAGAGAATTTCAAGAGTGTGTAAAGCTGCCATCAAGGAAAAGGGTGGAAACTTTGAAGAATTTCAAATACTTGTTTAACACTATTTTGGTTACTACATGATTCCATATGTGTTATTTCATAGTTTTGATGTCTTCACTATTATTCTACAATTTAGAAAATAAGAAGAAGAAAGAAATACCATTGAATGAGGAGGTGTGTCCAACATTTTAACGGGTACTGTATATGATATGACTTTACTCGCCTAAAAACTATGGGTGGAAATGTGGTTAGTGAGGGGGAAATCTTTCCTGTTGGCTGGATGACACAGACTCAGTGATCTCAATAGATGAGGATGTTATGGAGGCAGCTTGTGTAATGTTCGATTTTTGCATTGAGAACATGCTGAGAAGAGAGACAGAGTGAAAAATATATAAAGAGAGAGAGAATAGGATATCAGAAAAGGTAAATTAAATGGGAAAGGTTAAAAGGAGATAAATAGAATGTGAGATTAGTGGAAAAAGATAGTAATAGGTGTGGGCGTTGAGAGATGATACGTTTGGCATAAGAGAAGACATCAAGACAGATGGATGGCTATTAAAACCCCCATAAGCCATTTCCCACAACTTTGGAAGTATGCTTGGGTCATTGTACCCAGTTGCGACCAAGCTTTAACTTCCTGACTGATGTCTGAGATGTTGCTTCAATATATCCACATAATTGTCTTTCCTCATGATGCCATCTATTTTGTAAAGTGCACCAGTCCCTCCTGCAGCAAAGCACCCCCACAACATGATGCTGCCACCCCCGTGCTTCACGGTTGAGATGGTGTTCTTCGGCTTGCAAGCCTCCCCATTTTTCCTCCAAACAGTTCTATTTTTGTTTCATCAGACCAGAGAATATTTCTCCAAAAAGTCTGGCTTTTTTATGGCGGTTTTGGAGCAGTGACTTCTTTCTCTGCTCAGCGGCCTCTCAGGTTATTTTGATATCGGATTCGTTTTACTGTGGATATAGGGTACTTTTGTATCTGTTTCCTCCAGCATATTCACAAGGTCTCTTGCTGTTGTTCTGGGATTGATTTGTGTAGGTCTACAATTTTCTATCTGAGGTCTTGGCTGATTTCTTTTGATTTTCCCATGATGACAAGCAAAGAGGCACTGAGTTTGAAGGTAGGCCTTGAAATACAGGTACACCTCGAATTGGCTCAAATTATGTAAATTAGCCCATCAGAAGCTTCTAAAGCCATGGCATAATTTCCCGGAATTTTCCAAGCTGTTCAATTAAGGAAACATGTACTATGACTGTGATATGTGGTTGTCCCAGCGAGCTATCTTAAAATGAATGCACTAACTGTAAGTCGATCTGGATAATAGCCTCTGCTAAATTACTCAAATATAAATTGAACGTAAAATGTGGTGTAGTGTATATCACATTTAGCCTGTTGAATAATATAATTTTATATGCAAAAACACATTATCCAAATGCAACGTATGCCTACTGATAAAGGAATTTATATGTTTAAAGTAATGACTAAATAATTCCACCCTGAAACTGTATAACTGTGTGAAAGGTATTAGAATTATAAGGCTATAATAATGAGTCATAATTCAACAATGTGTGTGATTAGGCCATTGTGTTACTATTTTGCAATATGAGCTGGGAAGACATTCAAGGATAACTGAACTGTCAACTTGTGATAACGATGAAACATGTTGCAGAAGGGTGATAAACAATGTATGTGAACTTTGGAAAAATACAGCCCACCTAAAGAGAGGTGGAGTTTTCACTGATGTGTGTGTGTGTGTGTGTGTGTGTGTGAGGTATAAAAGGCTATGTGCATTGTATGATTTTCAGAGTACTCTCTGAATAAAATATTGATCTATTGCAGACTGGGACTTCGTCTAATTCTTTATTAACCGACCTCTGGGGAAATAGACAAAGCTTGAGTGATAGTTGATTTCAACCATTGGAATAAAAATTCTCGTGACACCTACACACATTGACTTGCATAAATCTTTGTAACATTTAAAAATAGGCCATCATCACTGTCATCGTCAAATGTCCAAGCTGCATCTGAATGCAAAACCCATAACCATTAAGATCTCACTCAGTTTCACGAGAATGTGCATTTAGATCTTCTTGAGTGATGTGAGTAAATACTGTTTGAGTGGATTTCATAGCAGATGATATTAATAAGACACAGACTAGCCTACCTGTATTGTTTCCATCAGAGCACATTTATCCGACGGGCGCACTGTTTAGTTATGGCCGCATCATTTTTATTTATTTATTTATTTCACCTTTATTTAACCAGGTAGGCAAGTTGAGAACAAGTTCTCATTTACAGAGGTAGGAGAGGTGGAGTTTACCTTGCGACCTGGCCAAGATAAAGCAAGGCAGTTTGACACATACAACGACACAGAGTTACACATGGAGTAAAACAAACATACAGTCAATAATACCGTATAAACAAGTCTATATACGATGTGAGCAAATGAGGTGAGATAAGGGAGGTAAAGGCAAAAAGGCCATGGTGGCAAAGTAGATACAATATAGCAAGTAAAACACTGGAATGGTAGATTTGAAATGGGAGAATGTGCAAAGTAGAAATAAAAATAATGGGGGTGCAAAGGAGCAAAAAATAAATAAATAAATAAAATACAGTAGGGAAAGAGGTAGTTGTTTGGGCTAAATTATAGGTGGGCTATGTACAGGTGCAGTAATCTGTGAGCTGCTCTGACAGTTGGTGCTTAAAGCTAGTGAGGGAGATAAGTGTTTCCAGTTTCAGAGATTTTTGTAGTTCGTTCCAGTCATTGGCAGCAGAGAACTGGAAGGAGAGGCGGCCAAAGAAAGAATTGGTTTTGGGGGTGACTAGAGAGATATACCTGCTGGAGCGTGTGCTACAGGTGGGAGATGCTATGGTGACCAGCGAGCTGAGATAAGGGGGGACTTTACCTAGCAGGGTCTTGTAGATGACATGGAGCCAGTGGGTTTGGCGACGAGTATGAAGCGAGGGCCAGCCAACGAGAGCGTACAGGTCGCAATGGTGGGTAGTATATGGGGCTTTGGTGACAAAACGGATTGCACTGTGATAGACTGCATCCAATTTGTTGAGTAGGGTATTGGAGGCTATTTTGTAAATGACATCGCCAAAGTCGAGGATTGGTAGGATGGTCAGTTTTATAAGGGTATGTTTGGCAGCATGAGTGAAGGATGCTTTGTTGCGAAATAGGAAGCCAATTCTAGATTTAACTTTGGATTGGAGATGTTTGATATGGGTCTGGAAGGAGAGTTTACAGTCTAACCAGACACCTAAGTATTTGTAGTTGTCCACGTATTCTAAGTCGGAGCCGTCCAGAGTAGTAATGTTGGACAGGCGGGTAGGTATAGGTAGCGATCGGTTGAAGAGCATGCATTTAGTTTTACTTGTATTTAAGAGCAATTGGAGGCCACGGAAGGAGAGTTGTATGGCATTGAAGCTTGCCTGGAGGGTTGTTAACACAGTGTCCAAAGAAGGGCCAGAAGTATACAGAATGGTGTCGTCTGCATAGAGGTGGATCAGAGACTCACCAGCAGCAAGAGCGACCTCATTGATGTATACAGAGAAGAGAGTCGGTCCAAGAATTGAACCCTGTGGCACCCCCATAGAGACTGCCAGAGGTCCGGACAGCAGACCCTCCGATTTGACACACTGAACTCTATCAGAGAAGTAGTTGGTGAACCAGGCGAGGCAATCATTTGAGAAACCAAGGCTGTTGAGTCTGCCGATGAGGATGTGGTGATTGACAGAGTCGAAAGCCTTGGCCAGATCAATGAATACGGCTGCACAGTAATGTTTCTTATCGATGGCGGTTAAGATATCATTTAGGACCTTGAGCGTGGCTGAGGTGCACCCATGACCAGCTCTGAAACCAGATTGCATAGCAGAGAAGGTATGGTGAGATTCGAAATGGTCGGTAATCTGTTTGTTGACTTGGCTTTCGAAGACCTTAGAAAGACATGGTAGGATAGATATAGGTCTGTAGCAGTTTGGGTCAAGAGTGTCACCCCCTTTGAAGAGGGGGATGACCGCAGCTGCTTTCCAATCTTTGGGAATCTCAGACGACACGAAAGAGAGGTTGAACAGGCTAGTAATAGGGGTGGCAACAATTTTGGCGGATAATTTTAGAAAGAAATGGTCCAGATTGTCTAGCCCGGCTGATTTGTAGGGGTCCAGATTTTGCAGCTCATTCAGAACATCAGCTGAGCAGATTTGGGAGAAGGAGAAATGGGGAAGGCTTGGGCGAGTTGTTGTGGGGGGTGCAGTGCTGTTGACCGGGGTAGGAGTAGCCAGGTGGAAAGCATGGCCAGCCGTAGAAAAATGCTTATTGAAATTCTCAATTATGGTGGATTTATCAGTGGTGACAGTGTTTCCTATCTTCAGTGAAGTGGGCAGCAGGGAGGAGGGGTTCTTATTCTCCATGGACTTTACAGTGTCCCAGAACTTTTTGAGTTAGTGTTGCAGGAAACAAATTTCTGCTTGAAAAAGCTAGCCTTGGCTTTTCTAACTGCCTGTGTATAATGGTTTCTAGCTTCCCTGAACAGCTGCATATCACGGGGGCTGTTCGATGCTAATGCAGAACGCCATAGGATGTTTTTTTGTTGGTTAAGGGCAGTCAGGTCTGGGGAGAACCAAGGGCTATATCTATTCCTGGTTCTAAATTTCTTGAATGGGGCATGTTTATTTAAGATGGTTAGGAAGGCATTTAAAAAAAATATCCAGGCATCCTCTACTGACGGGATGAGATCAATATCCTTCCAGGATACCCCGGCCAGGTCGATTAGAAAGGCCTGCTCGCTGAAGTGTTTCAGGGAGCGTTTTACAGTGATGAGTGGAGGTCGTTTGACCTCTGACCCATTACGGATGCAGGCAATGAGGCAGTGATCGCTGAGATCTTGGTTGAAAACAGCAGAGGTGTATTTAGAGGGCAAGTTGGTTAGGATGATATCTATGAGGGTGCCCATGTTTAAGGCTTTGGGGAGGTACCTGGTAGGTTCATTGATAATTTGTGTGAGGTAGAGGGCATCAAGTTTAGATTGTAGGATGGCTGGGGTGTTAAGCATGTTCCAATTTAGGTCGCCTAGCAGCACAAGCTCTGAAGATAGATGGGGGGCAATCAGTTCACATATGGTGTCCAGAGCACAGCTGGGGGCAGAGGGTGGTCTATAGCAGGCGGCAACGGTGAGAGACTTGTTTTTAGAGAGGTGGATTTTTAAAAGTAGAAGTTCAAATTGTTTGGGTACAGACCTGGATAGTAGGACAGAACTCTGCAGGCTATCTTTGCAGTAGATTGCAACACCGCCCCCTTTGGCAGTTCTATCTTGTCTGAAAATGTTGTAGTTTGGAATTAAAATGTCTGAATTTTTGGTGGTCTTCCTAAGCCAGGATTCAGACACAGCTAGAACATCCGGGTTGGCAGAGTGTGCTAAAGCAGTGAATAGAACAAACTTAGGGAGAAGGCTTCTAATGTTAACATGCATGAAACCAAGGCTATTACGGTTACAGAAGTCGTCAAAAGAGAGCGCCTGGGGAATAGGAGTGGAGCTAGGCACTGCAGGGCCTGGATTCACCTCTACATCGCTAGATGAACAGAGTAGTAGTAGAATAAGGGTGCGGCTAAAAGCAATAAGAATTGGTCGTTTAGAACGTCTGGAACAGAGAGTAAAAGGAGGTTTCTGGGGGCGATAAAATAGCATCAAGGTATAATGTACAGACAAAGGTAAGGTAGGATGTGAATACAGTGGAGGTAAACCTAGGTATTGAGTGATGAAGAGAGAGATATTGTCTCTAGAAACATCATTGAAACCAGGAGATGTCATTGCAAGTGTGGGTGGTGGAACTAATAGGTTGGGTAAGGTATAATGAGCAGGACTAGAGGCTCTACAGTGAAATAAGCCAATAAACACTAACCAGAACAGCAATGGACAAGGCATATTGACATGAAGGAGAGGCATGCTCAGTCGAGTGATCAAAAGGGTCCAGTGAGTGGAGAGGTTGGTTGGGGGTCACGACGATTTAGACAGCTAAATCGGTAGCAAGCTAGCATAGGAGCAAGCTAGCATAAGATGGAGGTCTGTTATTAGCCAACTCTTGCAGTAGATCAGTGGGTTTCCGTGTGGTAGAGGGGATGAATCCAAATCACACAACAACAACAAAAATAAAAACAATAGATATAGTTATAGAGGCCCAAGAAGAAAAATAAATCAATAAATAAAAATAAAATAAAAATTGTCCGATTGTCTATTCAGATAGCAGCCGACAAGATAGCCAACGGCTAGCAGGCCGCAGATGAGCGCCCAGGCAACGTTGCGCCGGAGGAGCCAGCCGGACAGTTCCCTCGGGTAGACAACGTCGGCAGTCCAGCCGTGAAGGCCCGGTGGGGCTCCGCGTAGGCAGCAAAACGGGTCCGGATAGGTGACTGCAGCCCAGGAGTGATTGATGGAACTCTTCAGCTGGCTAGCTCCGGAACAATTGATGTTAGCTCCGGAATCGACGAAAGCCGATAGTCACACGGATAGCAGCTAGCTAGCTGCGAGATCCAGGCATGGACGTCCAGAGCCAGCGGCCGAAATCCAGGGACATGGAGAGAAAAATTGGTCCGACATGTTCCGCTCCGAGCCGCGCTGCGCTGCACCGCGCCGTACAAAACTGGCGATAGATTCTCGAGCCAAAGGACAGCCGATGACCACAAACCGTGGTCAGCTGAGTACCAACGATTAGCCAGTAAATAAGCTAACTAGCTTCTGAACTAGCCCCTGAACCAGCTTCAGAGTAGCTTCTGGACCAGCTTCTGGCTAGCTCCCGGCTAGCTTCTGGCTAATTTCTGGCTAGCCTCTCGGAGGATCACAGATCTGAGGTAAATAATACATTTTTATATAAATATAAATTGGTGAAACGGATTGCAGGAGAGTGTTCTGAAGATGAGTTTTTGGAAAATTAAAAATGTATGTGAAAAAAAAGTTGTAAATATATATATATATATATATATATATATATATATATATATATATATATATATATATATATATATATATATATATACGGGGCACGACAGGACGAGGACAAAAAATACGTCTGAACTGCTATGCCATCTTGGGAGAGAGCAATCATGAGAAACAAACATGACCATTCAGCACAATCATCCTTAAATCTCATAAGAAATGACGTGGTGTTTTTGGTCTTATAGTAATGTTATAGTATCCTATTATATTCAGGCTGTTAGGTAGAATACTAAGGAATCATTCATTAAGTGACCTGCTCTGGCCACACCACACCCCTGATTATACTCAGATTTCCAAAATGGCCACCAACCAGCTCCATCGGGCCATATTGGACAGGATTCACATGGCCATATCTCCATAAATAGTTAAAGTCTAAAGGACACGTGCATAAGGCGTACCTGGATCATGTTATTCTATTCTCCACACCACCTCAAATATTTTCAGCCTCATATACTGGCTGTATATAATTGGCTCTATATACCAATTATTTATGGAGATCTTGTCCAATTGGAACCAATGTTGCCGGTTGGCGGTCATTTTGGAAAATTGGTATTTTCGAGTATAATAGGTTTTTCAATCTGCAATGACTCTATAGCTAGACATCTTTATATGGTAGTTTACTCACTTTGTGTAAAGACTGAAAGGTCTCATCATAATTCCTATGGGATTTTACCTAAAGTGACATGTAGAGGGCAGGTTTCCTGTCACATTTCATAAAATTGACACAAAACAGAATATCATACTGTATTATAAGTCATTGCAATCAGTAGACTGCAGCGAAAACCCACATATTTTGTTGGTGTTTACATGTAAACTATTGGAACTAGCCATGAAAACATTTAAAGAACAAAAAGTTGGCACACGTTTTCTCCACTTTCTATTAACATTTTAAAGAATACGTATATACTGTATGGCATCTTTGGGCCATTTTATTGTTTTTTCCAAACCTACACAAACATTTGAATCCTACAGACGAAGAACCATATATGTGACAATTTTTCAATTTTAAGATAATCAGTTATTTTTATATTATTAATTGTGTGTACCACATTAAGTGTTTTATGGTTGACAAATAATTTACCATACCCATATCTTCCAACAACAATTTATATTTTTTTGTTATTTCAAAAAATACTTTTTTTATTGCCGTTTTAATTTTAAGAATGTGGAAGAACAGTATATCTCCAGTGATGATTTCAGTTTGTGGAAGAACAGTATATGTGACATTTTGCATGACTCTTGTAAGATGTCCTTTTTTAACACCTGATATGATGTTTTAAGTACTTTCAAGTACAGATGCCCTTCATGTAAATAACTTAAATGCAATATGTAGTTCATTCATTTGTATGGAGGTTCATTTAAAGGTGGTCTATCAACTTTAGCACTGATGACTTTTCTTAAAAGTTGAGTCATGAAATCTTAGTCTCATTTAAAATGAAGCCCTCAATGTGAACATACCATAGAACTACAAAACACTCCCAATCTATACACAGAATGAGTTTGTATTGCACCATTGTGTAACACAGCACTTTTAGAGTTAACGTTAATGTACGTATCATTACTGTCAAAGTTAAACTATGCAAGTGTTCAATATAGCTATTATAATAATAGGCGTTTTGTCTTATTTCTAACCTGTTCTAAGCCGGAGAGAATCAACGCTTGTTGTTTCTCGTATGGGACAGTGTAGAACCTGTTGAACAGATGCAACTTGCGTTCATCAGTCAACTTTCCACAATCCTTTCTGCACGTCGTGGAACACGCTCTTCCCTGCAGGATACAGTGTAACTAGCTAGCTACTGTAGCCATGTCGAATCATCCGGTGGATGGAGAAAAAGTAGCTAGCTATGTTTCTTCTATAATCTAGCAATAACATTTGTAACGATAATGTATGAGTTAGTAGCCAACGAACTTTAGCTAATATGCTTTCTCTATAGTTACAAATTAGACAACCCAGAACATACATGTTAGTTACTGTACTCTATAGCTAGCTAGCTTGATTGTTTGATATACGGTTCTTCCACATACCTCTTTTGGACAGCTTTTCCCAGTTTTTTCTTGACCCTTACGATTTGTATAGGGTTTTCCCGCATCCCGTAAGATCTTCCTTTGCCTGTCTTTCCATTCTTTTAGTTTTGTTTTACGTTTCTTTCCCACATTTCTGCGATTTTCATCAGCAACAGAAAGGTTGTGCGCTTGTCCGTCCATTCTGAGTGTAAAATATTACTGAAGTCCTCACAGGTTGTCAACAAGACTCACTGACAGACCCACTAACGTACACATGCACGCATGTGCACGCATGGTGCACATAAACGGTTATTCCACGAGAGCCTATCTTTAAATTTAAAATTATTGTTAATTAGCGCGTGGAAAGCTTGTGAAACCGGTTCACTATAGAAAAATGGTGTCCAATAATGATTTTTCATGTATAGCTCTTTTTTTTTTAAATGTCACATATATGGTTCTTCGTCTGTAGGATTCATTTAAGCCCTCATTGGGCTGTATGTTCTAATTACTGATGGAGATATGGCCATGTGAATCATGTCCAATACAGCCCCATGCAGCTGGTTGGCGGCTGTACAAACGCCCTCGGAGCGGAGAAGCATACTATTGAGATGGAACTTGATCAGCCAACTTGATTTCACCTGTTGGCTCTCTCTCAATGCCACACACTTCTCACTGAGTATCAGGACTGCCCTGATACACCTTTCGTTTGTATTGTCAAGCCAAGAAGCCGTGCTTCTTCACCTGCATTGCTTGCTGTTTGGGGTTTTAGGCTGGGTTTCTGTACAGCACTTTGAGATATCAGCTGATGTACGAAGGGCTATATAAAATAAATTTGATTGATTGATTCCTCAGCTTATTTCCAGTTATGTGCGTCCAAGTTAAGAATAAGTTTGTTTCCTATTTTCCACATATATTGTTGTTAAGTCATAACATTAAGATGTCATGCAATTTCTTTATTTTCCTTATTTGAGATATATTGGTTATTTATATTCATTAAGGACTTATGGTTGGACATGGTAAAGTTGGATTTGTGTGCGGTTCTGCGACAAAGGAGAAACATTATACGCAGGTTGCATAACATAACAGAGAAAGGTTATATGGACGAATCTATTAAAACAAAATATCTCAAATTAGTGGGTGTGGCCAACACACCTGTATACACTTAGCAAGATAGAGCATAGTGTCACAGCTGTTGAAGGATGAGGACCAATGCTTAGCGTGGTGAGTGTACATTTTCTTTATTTTAAGCTAAATGACGCCAAACAAAACAATAAACACTACAAAAACAAACTGTGAAGCTCACAAGCAACCTCCCACACACACAGGTGGGGAAAGGGTACCTAAGTATGGTTCCCAATCAGAAACAACGATAGACAGCTGTCTCTGATTGAGAACCATACCCAGCCAAACATAAAGAAATAGAAAACATAGAACACAAAACATAGAATGCCCACCCCAACTCACGCCCTGACCAAACCAAAACAGAGACATAAAAAGGATCTCCAAGGTCAGCGCGTGACACATAGTTTTGTTTTTTACATTTTCAAATATTATACACTACCGTTCTAAAGTTTGGGGTCACTTCAAAAAGTCCTTGTTTTTGAAAGAAAAGCACATTTTTTGTCCATTAAAATGACATCAACATGATCAGAAATACAATGTAGACATTGGTAATGTTGTAAATGTTTGTGGAATATCTACATAGGCGTACAGAGGCCCATTATCAGCAACCATCACTCCTGTGTTCCAATGGCACGTGCGTTAGCTAAGCCAAGTTTATAATTTTAAAATGCTAATTGATCATTAGAAACCCACTTTGCAATGATGTTAGCACAGCTGAAAACTGTGGTCCTGATTAAAGAAGCAATAAAACTGGCCTTCTTCAGAATAGTTGATTATCAGCATTTGTGGGTTTGATTACAGGCTCAAAATTGCCTGTAATCGAAACGAAGACCTTTCTTCTGAAACTCGTCAGTCTATTCTTGTTCTGAGAAATTAAGGATATTCCATGTGAGAAATTGGCAAGAAAATTAAGATCTCGTACAACACTGTGTACTACTCCCTTCACAGAACAGCGCAAACTGGCACTAACCAGAATAGAAAGAGGAGTGGGAGGCCTCGGTGCACAACTGAGCAAGAGGACAAGTACATAGAGTGTCTAGTTTGAGAAACATACGCCTCACAAGTCCTCAACTGCTAGATTCCTTAAATTGTACCCGCAAAACACCAGGCTCAACATCAACAGTGAAGAGGCAACTCCGGGATGCTGGTCTTCTAGGCAGAGTTGCAAAGAAAAAGCCATATCTCAAACTGGCCAAAAAAAAAGAAAATATTATGATGGGCAAAATAACACAGACACTGGACAGGGGAACTGCCTAGAAGGCCAGCATCCCAGAATCACCTCTTCACTGTAGATTCTGCTTACATTATGTTTTTACAAGTCTAATGGTTAATTCTATGTTAATCCAACTTGGTACACTTACAGTTGAAGTCAGAATTTTACATACGCTTAGGTTGGGTCATTAAAACTCGTTTTTTGACCACTCCACAAATGTCTTGTTAACAAACTATAGTTGTGGCAAGTCGGTTAGGACATCTACTTTGTGCATGACACAAGGAATTTTCCCAACAATTCTTTACAAACAGATTATTTCACTTATAATTCACTGCATCAGAATTCCAGTGGGTAGGAAGTTGACTGTGCCTTTAAACAGCTTGGAAAATTCCAGAATATGATGTCATGGCTTTAGAAGCTTCTAATATGCTAATTTACATCATTTGAGTCAATTGGAGGTGTACCGGTGGATGTATTTCAAGGCCTACCTTCAGACTCAGTGCCTCTTTGCTTGACATCATGGGAAAATCAAAAGAAATCAGGCAAGTCTGGTTCATCCTCGGGAGCAATTTCCAAAAGCCTGGAGATACCACGTTCATCTGTACAAACAATAGTACGCAAGTATAAACATCATGGAGCCACGCAGACGTCATACCACTCAGGAAGAAGACGCGTTCTGTCTCCTAGAGATGAACGTACTTTGGTGCGAAAAGTGAAAATCAATCCCAGAACAACAGCAAGGGACCTTGTGAAGATGCTGGAGGAAACAGGTACAAAAGTATCTACATCCACAGTAAAACGAATCCGATATCAAAATAACCTGAGAGGCCGCTCAGCAAGAAAGAAGTCACTGCTCCAAAGCCACCATAAAAAAGCCAGACTATGGTTTGCAACTGCACATGGGGACAAAGAATGTACTTTTTGAAGAAATGTACTCTGGTCTGATGAAACAAAAATAAAACTGTTTGGCCATAATGACCATCATTATGTTCGGAGGATAATGGGGGAGGCTTGCAAGCCGAAGAACACCATCTCAACCGTGAAGCACGAGGGTGGCAGCATCATGTTGTGGGGGTGCTTTGCTGCAGGAGGGACTGGTGCACTTCACAAAATAGATGGCATCATGAGGAAATTTTGAAAAACTGTGTTGAAATGTATTTGGCTAAGGTGTATGTAAACTTGCGACTTCAACTGTACAAAGAAATTTAAATAGAAAAAGGTCAAACTAAACGAAGTGCAGCTAGTTTGCGGTCTTTCCAGCTTCAGTTTGAAGTGACTGTGTTCGCTGTGTTGTTGGCGAGTTCTTCTGAACAACAGTGTCCTGAAGAGAGAGCACATTTTCTATGCCAGGGGGCAAAATCACGCCTCATTAGCTCATTGTTATGGATGTAATAAATAAATGTCACTGGAAAACAGCTTAAACAAATGCAAATGCAGCTAATGTTGTTATTCTGTCTACACTGTTTGACATGACTGTAAATTAGCCATAGTTGACTAGCTAGCAAGCAAGGGATAAGAACGTTGCCAGCCAGTATGGCAATGGAACATTTAGAATGAATGAATGTGTCGCATCCATAGATACAAAACAAAAAGACTGAACGATTGGGTCGCTTCTCTGGCAACCGAACCGATAGAACGAACGACCAGCCGGCTTGGGTAGCAACTCTAGATTTGTGTGGGGACTATATCTTTTGGAAGGATGAAATAATTAATCAAAATAACGTTTTTAATTCAAATCTGTAAATCGTTATTTGAATATGTTGGTAACCCGTTGTATAAAAGTGATAATGCCCTCGAAGCCAGTGTTTGGAGGATATATTGGCACGGTTTGCCGGCCCTCGACTTCGTCTAACAAGACCCATGCCAGTATCTCCTCCAAAAACTGGCTTCTCGGCCATTATCACTTAATTATTTTATGGCTGGTTATGGCATCCAAATAAGAGTGTCAAAACCCACATTTATTCATATAATTATTTTCCCTGCCAAGAAATGTCTTTTTGTTTGAAAGTTTGTTTCTTAAATCCTTGAATCCTTAAATCCTTTGTTATAATGAATTGTTTACAATCATGTTTTTTTCCCCTCATATTTGAAATAACCTGTAGAAATAAACTTTATGACACTTTCATGAAGCATTATGACCATCCTGTGTCACTTTACTTGGACTAAGAAAATACACTTTATCACACTGTCAAGAAGCATTATCACGTACTCTATCAGTCATCAGTCAAAAAGAGGGCATCATGTCCTGCACCTGAATTCTGCTCCTGCATTCATCCCAGTCATCAACAACATAGCATTGGGATATGTGCATGTCTGACGTCAATATGTACACAATAACAATTATACTGTAATTG
This sequence comes from Oncorhynchus mykiss, assembly GCF_057628025.1. Classification (NCBI taxonomy): domain Eukaryota; kingdom Metazoa; phylum Chordata; class Actinopteri; order Salmoniformes; family Salmonidae; genus Oncorhynchus; species Oncorhynchus mykiss. Next base: position 68,162,086 of record NC_143023.1, on the reverse strand, counting down.
AATATGTTAAATTAATACAAATATATGTAACATAAACATACTGTTGACATGTAGGCTGTGGTGTAATGGAATGTTTTTCCTTGTGTGGTAGGTTTTGGGTTTTGACACTCTTATGTAGGTGTAAAATAACACAATATCCACTGAGCATACCAAACATTAGGAACACCTTTCTAATATTGTTCCCGCGGCACCTGGTGTTGTAGGTGTCCTGGAGGGCGGGGAGTGTGCACCCAATGGTGCATTTGGCTGAGCGTACCACCCTCTGTGGAGCCTTGCGCTCAACGGCGACGGAGTTTCCGTACAGGCCGTGATGCAGCAGTATTCTCTCGATGGTGTACCTTCATCCCTTCACGTTTTCTACATGTTGTTAGCCTTGTTATAAAATGGATTAAACAAAAATCCTTCCGCATCATTTTACACACAACAACCCAAAATTAAAAAGTGAAAACATGTTTTTAGAAATGTTTGTAAATCTATAAAAGAATTCAAAAACAAAATAGCTTATTTACATAAGTATTCAGACCCTTTGCTATGAGACTCTAAATTGAGCTCAGGTGCAACCTGTTTCCATTGTTTCCATTGATCATCCTTGAGTTGTTTCTACAACTTGATTGGAGTCCAGCTGGGGTAAATTAAATTGATTGGACATGATTTGGAAAGGCACACACCTGTCGATATAAGGTCCCACAGTTGACAGTGCATGTCAGAGCAAAAATCAAGCCATGAGGTCGAAGAAATTGTCTGTAGAGACAGCATTGTGTCTAGGCACAGATCTGGGGAAGGGTACCAACAAATGTCTGCAGCTTTGAAGGTCCCCAAGAACACAGTGGCCTCCATCATTCTTAAATGGAAGAAGTTTGGAACCACCAAGACCTAGAGCTGGCTGCCCGGTTAAACTGAACAATCTTGGGAGAAGGGCCTTGGTCAGGGAAGTGATCACTCTGACAGATCATCTCTGCAGCACTCCACCAATCAGGCATTTATGGTAGAGTGGCCAGATGGAAACCACTCTTCAGTAAAAGGCACATGACAGCCCGCTTGGAGTTTGCCAAAAGGCACCTAAAGGACTCTCAGACCATGAGAAACAAGATTGAACTCTCAGACCATGGTCTGATGAAACCAAGATTATACTCTTTGGCCTGAATGCCAAGCATCACGTCTGGAGGAAACCAGGCACCTCTCATCACTTGGCTAATAGCATCTCTACGGTGAAGCATGGTGGTGGCAGCATCATGCTGTGGTGATGTTTTTAAGCGTCAGACACTGGGATATTAGTCAGGATCGAGGGAAAGATGAACGGAGCAAAGTACAGAGAGGTTCTTGATGAAAATCTTCTCCAGAGCGCTCAGGACCTCACACTGGGGTGAAGGTTCATCTTCCAACAGGACAATGACCCAAAGCACACAGCCAATTCAACGTAGGAGTGGCTTCAAGACAAGTCTCTGAATGTCCTTGAGTGGCCCAGTCAGAGCCCGGACTTGAACCCGATCAAACAACTCTGGAGAGACCTGAAAATAGTTGTGCAGCGATGCTAATCCATCCAATCTGACAGAGCTTGTGAGGATCTGCAGAAGAATGGGAGAAACTCCCCAAATACAGGTGTGCCAAGCTTGTAGCATCATACCCAAGAAGACTTGAGGCTGCAATCGCTTCCAAAGGTGCTTCAACAAAGTACTGAGTAAAGGGTCTGAATACTTATGTAAATGTGATATTTCAACAACAACAAAAAAATAAAGAAATGTAATACAAAAATTTGCAAACATTTCTAAAAACCTGTTTTTGCTTTATCATTATTGGGTATTGTCTGTAGAATGATGATGATTTTTTTTTTAAATCATTTTTTGAATAAGGCTGTAATGTAACAAAATGTGGGAAAACTTAAAGGGTCTGAAAGCATTCCGAATGAACTGTACCAAGAAAAACCAAAAGGACTAATTTGAGGTTAAAAGGAGTTGGAGCACTCAACAAAACTAGGCAGAGATTGATTTCTCACTTTAAGCCATTGTACAGGATGCGGACAGGTGACTGTCTTCCTCAGGTTGACCTGACCAATGCATTACTGTAGCTCCTATTTATAGCCCAGTGTCTCATTGAGACACAACAATTAAATAAAAAAATCTAATGATAGTATGTTTCAAGGTAAATGGCACATTATAACACAAAATAAAATGAGAGATAGTGTGTCTCGTTAATTAATAGGACATATCAAAATATACATAGGTGATATTTGGATGTCTGTGAATCCGGAGACACAGAGACCCCAAAAATCAAGCCAACAACATTATAGGGAGGAAGGTGAGCCATGGATGGCTTCGATGCCGTGGCGGGCAATAGCATAGTGAATGTTTTTTATTTCAAATAACAGTCTTACGTTCTTCGAAGTTTCAATGCTTGTTCAGTTTGACCAGTTGAAGACATGCTGTTATAGCAACTCTGTGCTTTTGTCTTGAAGCTCAAATGTAATGAGTTTAGCATACAGATGAGAAAACAAACCCTTTCATTGTCTGCACATACATACTTGTGTATTGTTGCATTATTTAAGAGTGTAATATGGTTTGGTTGCATTATTCAATATTGTAATATGTTTTAGAAGAAACATTTCTGTCACTGTTGAATAGTTTGTGCTGACTGGCTAGTAGTGGCTACTATGATATTTACAGCCAATTTGAGCTGTGGACCAAGATTTTCACGTTGCAAGCCACAACACAATGAAAGGTAAGACAAAGATGTAGTGTGAATTGAAAAGTAGAATTCTCTTTCGCCACCCTGCTCCTCATGACATTCAATAATCAGCTGCTTCAGTAACTCAGCATGTTATGTTGTGATGTGAAGTGAAGTTACACACAGATAGCTAGCGTTGATTGGTGTGATTGATCCTGCAATGCGGGTTACTGTCTCCTATTATGTTATTGTCAGTGAAACAACAGCAAACTACAGAGATACAGTCATCAATTCAGAACACCTGTTTCATGATAGGCAATTCCCAAGAGTGTAAAATGGTGTAATTACTACCAATTTTCACCCAGTGGGAACTTTTTTTGAAAATATGTTGAAAAAATACACCTAAGGCTAAATCTAATTGTTGGGGACAAAGAAAATCTTACTTTGGAGAGAGAGAGAGAGAGAGAGAGAGAGAGAGAGAGAGAGAGAGAGAGAGAGAGAGAGAGAGAGAGAGAGAGAGAGAGAGAGAGAGAGAGAGAGAGAGAGAGAGAGAGAGAGAGAGAGAGAGAGAGAGAGAGAGAGAGAGAGAGAGAGAGAGAGAGAGAGAGAGAGAGAGAGAGAGAGAGAGAGAGAGAGAGAGAGAGAGAGAGAGAGAGAGAGAGAGAGAGAGAGAGAGAGAGAGAGAGAGAGAGAGAGAGAGAGAGAGAGAGAGAGAGAGAGAGAGAGAGAGAGAGAGAGAGAGAGAGAGAGAGAGAGAGAGAGAGAGACATGATTGGAACATACTGTGTATTCCAGCCACACCACACAGAGCACAGGGAAATAATGATTTAACTCCAGCACCAGGAACCCCAGTGAGATGTGTATCTCGGTAATCTAGACTTGTGATTATTGTTTAACAGGGCTGGGGAGAACATTCTTGCTGTGTAGCCTATTGATTTTGTGCTGTTTATTCCTACACAATCAGCAAACTGTACTGGTGACCAAAATGGAATTGCCATAATGAACGTGATCAGGACAAAACCAGAGGAACAAAAACAGTGACTGTGTTTCCCTCAAATCATCACAATAAAGGACGAGATAGGAAAGACATTCTGGTTTGTGTTGGAGGATATAGGTCACAACAACCTTGGCAAAAACATATTTAATGATGGAGGTCCAGTAAGGGCTGAGTACTTAGTCATCCCAGTGAGCTAATGAGCCATAATGCCAACAGACAGACACTCTCTGTCTCTGGGTGGCAATCCTTAACGTTTTCAAGGAACTCAGTCCGGCCTTCAACTTACTCTTCAAAGTTGTAATAGTAGAAGGCACTAGGTTCTACTATTTAAAAATTGGGTGTTGCATCATCACGTTTTCCTCTTGTCATGTCAGTCATTGCATGCCTTAGAGAGCTTTTCAGAAATGTCCAGATCAACATGCCCATGTTATCTAATGTTTTTTTAGCTTGGTTATCTAGCCCAGAGATTTTGCTGTAATGTTTGAGTCACTCAAACATCACATGAATACCCTTTAGACATGGCAACACTCATAGAATTGCAAAAAAATAAGCTTTAAGTAACAATTTCGCTGCACCCCATGACAAAACGTGTTGCAGGAAATAGCATAAGCTTTGTTCTCTTCACCTTCAAGAGGGGTGTGAACAGTTTGTGTCATGAACAGTGCTCGTGCCCATAGAAATAGATGTGTTGCGTGTGCGCGCGCAGGAGGGACGCGGAATGTTCCCCAATGCTGGAAGGGGGGCCTAAGTGAAAGTTTGACTGAGAAAAGTAAGGAGTAGAAAAGACAGCAAATTATTTAGAATGTAGCATAATGGCCCATTAAGGTCTAGAATTGCATTCTGTTAGCTGCAGCTCAGCAGCCCCTCAGCAGCATAAAGTCAATTCATTAGGCGCTGGGATGGAAAAACGCTTTGCCATTAATGATTCTCAATTAATAAAACAATGGCTTTCCCTGCCATCGATGATGAAAGGAGGCTCTTTATCGCTCTGGTATTGTAGAGATTTGAACATCATTAGGCATGCTTCTGATAGCTACAGTGGTAATATTGCGGAGGAGCAGACATTAGGCGCCAAAGAGAATTGAGAGTGGGATAGTTAGGGTGACAGTGATAGCTGCATTTACATGTCATAAAACCAACCATTCCTCAATGATTTGTGTACAGGGATATTGTAACCTCCCTCATATACAGTGATGACCCATAATATCTCTGAGGAATGGTCCATTTCAAAATATCAAATAAAGACTATTAAATGCTGATAAATCTAATGCAGTGGTGAGGGAATCATATACAGTGATGCTGAGGCATGGAAACCCAAGGAACTCTGCTGCTGTGTTAACTGAATTACTTTCTCCAGTGTTTTTGTTTCTGTTATTTGGTAACTATCAGCCCTGCCTCCATCCATGACATGATATGAATGGAAAATCGAAGTCCTTGAACGTGTTTTTTTTTTCTGTGAAGTTATGAGATTACTAGTTAACACGTAAATGATGATGAATGGGTCCTTGCACTCAAATAAATGACTTTTCCAGAGCACTCTACAAACTGATGCGTGTGAAATAATGCCAAGATAATCAATTGCTATTGATTGATATTAAAGTTATTGGATGGTGACAGGGGTCAGACAGCACTGCATGGAGGGAGATAAGAAACGGCACATTATACACTATCATTGCTCATTCAATACTTATGCATGAAAAGTATAGGCTATAAATCAAATCAGCATATCTGGTTCATTTTTACCATACATCATGTCAAATATAGAACATTGCAACAGGCAAGATTGACAAAAAGAAGGCAGATTAGCACAATGTTGGAATTAGTGTTCTGAATTACTTACAATATTTACAATATTTTCATACATTTTTTACATATAGGTAATGCCATTATTCAACATAGGTTTGCATCAGTCACATCAACAACGTGTCTACAGAGATCCTTCATTCACTGTGTGTTGCCTGTAACCTGCCAGTTGCCGCTGCAGTACAGGCTGGGGATCCCATGGGTCAGGTTAGTGTGTGGGCAGTGAGATGGAGGACATAAGCACTTCCATTAAGGGATATAGTGAGTGAGTGGGCCATAGTGCTGAACCTCTGCGGTCCTCTCTAGTCCTGGCCTGGTCACATCCCTGCAGCAAGATCCTGAGTGGAAGCAGGACTAAGGCAAGAGGTTAGGCAGGAGATATAATATTGTATTTCTGCTGAGCTGGAGGCACCATAAATGTATGATTACAGTGATATATGGTTCATCTATGGTGTTAAAGATACATATATAGGGTTAAAATGTAGATGTTTGTGTAGGACTACTGGGAGAAGAATGGTGAATAAATCAATTATGATGCAACCAGAAAAATCCAGAACTCGAACTCGAACACTGTGAACTCGAATATGATGCAACCCAATAACATAATGCAGCTATATGCAGCCAAGAACAGAAAACCTACAGATTTCAATGACATTTCTTCCATGGTTAACAAATATTTGAACTCTGTTGTGTGTTCGTGCCTGACACTGAAGTAATCAGCGTGCCAACATGAGAAGCATTCCCAGACTGCTTATGAAAGCACAGCTCAGATGGGCTGGCCATGGGACCAGGATGACTGCTACTCGCTTCCCTAATCAGATCTTCTTTAGAGACCAGAAGAATGGGAGGCGAGTACAAGTTGGGCTTCCACCTGCTCGCCTGGCGGAATCTCATCTGGGACGGTGCTACCACCTCTGCAACAAGCATGATCAAAAATGCCATAGTGAAGAGACAACAACGATTTGATTTGATTTGATTTGATTTGACAACGCAAGAACCGTGTCAACAGACCCGTCCCTCAAGAGACTGCTACCAACATATCATGTCCAGTGTGCCAGAGTGTTCCGGGCTCAGATTGGCCTCTTCAGGAATCTGCGCACTCACCGTACCCCAGACACACCCCAATGAATCGTGTCATGGTCATCATCAAACTATGATGGACGATCAAGGAAGGTATGTGTGTTTGTGTATTTACTTGCTTCTAATTCATTAGGTAAAATTGCTCACTAATGAAGACAGTTTCACTCCATCATTTATAGATGTAAATGAGCATAAGTGGTGGCCTTCACTTTTAGAGAGCAGAGGTTCATACGCCAATCAAAAAGGGCTCTCTAGCTCCAAAAGGAAAGTTTCTTATGTGTCACTTATTGCTGCTACCCCCAAATCAGTGCCTGACCACAGGTGCCTGTGGCAGGCTGGGATCAATCTCTGCTCTCTCTCTGCCCTCACCCTATCTCTCTCTCTGCCCTCACACTCTCTCTCTCTCTCTGCCCTCACCCTCTCTCTCTCTCTGCCCTACCCTATTTCTCTCTCTCTCTCTCTCCACCCTCACACAAAGGAGAAAATGTGGCAGGTGCAGACACACACAGCCACTCATTGCTGGTCACCCAGCAAAGCCAGTGATGTTATTTGAACTTGAGGTCATGTGGAGCCCGTGTCTACTGTACACTGTTTCTTTTCATCGCAAACATCAGCTTGTTGAGCCTCATTATTTCAAATGCCTGAAGAGGCTTTTCTTTTTATGAATTACTTTGTTTGTGGTGTATAGTTGCCGCTTCAAGTGAAACAATTAACTCACAACCTTAAGGGCAACAACACAGCTGGCTTCCACCATACATCTCCTCTTAATTGCACAATTAACCTAATGAATAGATGTTTTGACATTTGTAATGGTTCCTGGCTAAAAAGCTTGAGAAAAACTAGATAAGGATAAGAGACTATCCTTATCTCAAATGGTTTAGTGAACTGCATAAATAAAAAACCTCAGGCCCAGTTCAATAATGAGATCAATTAAGCCAGTGAGCAATCAGATGCAGAGAAAAGCAACACACAAAGCTCTCAGCTCTCATTGTCCTTAGAGGGCCTCCATCGAACTGGAGTTATAAGCAGATAACACACACACACCTCTGTAATGGACTTTTACAGGCTAATTATGCACACACATGCCACACACTCGGAGCCTCTCCACATAAGAGCAGGGGTGGGATAGGATAATTGCCCCTCCAGTAACTACTGGATCTGTACAGTCCTGTAACTCTGACAATCACATCCACTAATGGCCCACACAGGATATTACCCTCAAAACCCTTCTCTGTTATAACACACAGATCATCATCAAATACCTCCAAAAGTCGATTGACTCAATGCTGCGCATTCTCTTTCTCTCTTATGGGCTAACATCAAATCACTCTTACAGTGTAATATCCCTCCATCTCTCCTCCTCCTCCAATTCCACTTCATCATAAACCACGAGAAAGACAGCTCCCAGCTAGCACATTTGGTTCCTTGGAAGTTGTGGGAAAGTACATTTTTGGTTTCTATTGGTTCTGGGAATGAAGACATACGTTTCCTGATGGGTAAAACAGATTTTGTTTTTAATGTTCTGAGAACAGAAGTGACAGTTTCACCTGTTCTGGGAATGTACATTTTTAGGTTGCAAGGAAATTCTGAGAACGTTTTACTATTGTCCCTAAAAGTTTTCCTAGGAAATGTTAAATTAAATCAAATTGTATTTGTCACATACACATGGTTAGCAGATGTTAATGCGTGTGTAGCGAAATGCTTGTGCTTCTAGTTCCGACCATGCAGTAATATCTAACAATATTACCGTTATCAGAATGGAAATTATAGGTTGTTTGAAGGCAATTAAATAACATAATGAGAAAATGTTTCAATAGGACTTGTAATAACACTGCTAGCTTAGTTTGGGTTATCTGTTTTAAACTACAAGCACAGATAGGACACATGCTTAGTTTGGGTTATCTGTTTTAAACTACAAGCATAGATAGGACACATGCTTAGTTTGGGGTATCTGTTTTAAACTACAAGCACAGATAGGACACATGCTTAGTTTGGGGTATCTGTTTTAAACTACAAGCACAGATAGGACACATGCTTAGTTTGGGGTATCTGTTTTAAACTACAAGCACAGATAGGACACATGCTTAGTTTGGGGTATCTGTTTTAAACTACAAGCACAGATAGGACACATGCTTAGTTTGGGGTATCTGTTTTAAACTACAAGCACAGATAGGACACATGGACATTAATTTGCTGAGGCATTAATCATGCAGACACATTTCTTTTTTATTGTGGCCCAGCGTACGTGAGATTCAAACGTATGATCTTCTGTTCTCTTTCCATGGAATTAGTTCAATGTACCACCAGGATGGAGCTAGCATTTTTTTAAACTCACACAAAGCTGTTCATTTTAGTTTATTCAAACAGACCCCATTTCAAAGGAAACAAGCACTCATTTAGTCCAGTGGATATAAATATACCCCAGATTGTTCCACTTTATGATATAAGTATTAAACTTGGCACACTTGGTACACTTGATACCTTAATGAACATTTTAAAGATTGGGGGCAGTCTGGGATGCATGTCAGTCATCCAGTCATTTGAATTTCCTGTTAGAAGAAAAAGGGGGGAATTTATTCCAAACAATATCAAAATGACTGTAATGTTATCTACACACTAAATAAACCCCACAGATAATATGGACAATAATTCTGATCATAAAATAGATGGTCATGGGGGTCATATTGAGGTCATTCTTAATATAGCCCAGCAGCTACAGGAAGAAATGAGCCACCAAATTTCACACACAGTTGGGACATGTAATTTTGGCAATAGTGCCATTACAGATTTTGTCCATTACCCCCTGGCATGGGGACATATTGGACTAGATTACTTGGCCTTATCTCCATAAATAATTGGTACATACAGCCCAATGATGATTTAAAATGTTTGAGGTGGTCTGGAAAACATAATAAAATGGCCCAAAAATGCCATATCTACATATCCTTTAAATTTGTTTGGTGAAAACGTCAATGTTAACATGGTTAGTTTCAATAGTTTAAAATGTAAACACTCTAAAAAGTTATATGGGTGTTCCCTGAAGTCTACTGATTGCAATGATATATACTGAACAAAAATATAAATGCAACATGCAAAAATGTCAAAGATTTTACTGAGTTACAGTTCATATATGGAAATCAGTCAATTGAAATAAATCAATTAGGCCCTAATCTATGGAGTTCACATGACTGGGCAGGGGTGCAGCCATGGGGGAGCTAGGTCCATTGGGGAGCCAGGTCCAGACAATCAGAATGAGTTTCCCCCACAAAAGGGCTTCATTACAGACAGAAATACTCTTAGCACCCCCTGCTATTTGCTGGGCTCCCCGCTTGTTCCATCAAACCCCTGCAACTTATCCAAAACACTGCAGCCCGCCTGGTGTTCAACCTTCCCAAGTTTCCCATGTTACCTCACTCCTCCACACACTCCACTGGCTTCCAATTGAAGCTTGCCTGGCTGGGCTGATGAGACAATGGATTCCGCAGTCAGATTGAACAGAGTAAATAGGCATTTTAACGTCTTAGATTTAGCCGTTGGTAACTTGTGGAACAGACACCAGCTGGAATGCCCTTTTAACCAATCAGCATTCAGGATTAGACCCACCCGTTGTATGGTCACAACAGTTGTAAATATATGGGTCATGACAGTGTTACAACCATATTATGACAGATTATGACATTATGGCATATTAGTACATAAGTATAAATGTGTCATAACACTGGGTGTCAAGTAAAGTGTTACCTAAATTGCTATATAATTTTAAAAAATATTATTGCACTGTTGGAGCTCGGAGCATAAGAATTTCTGTGTACCCTGCGATCACATATGCGTGTGACTAATGTGCATGTGACTAATACATTTATCTAATCTACTGTAATCTAGAGAAGCCTATGCACTCTGATCTCGTATGGGCCTGGCCAGGGGAAGCGTTTCATTTTTATAGCCTAAGATATTCATAGCCTAAAATAGGGCTATTTATTTATTTCAAATTTGAACGTGATCAAATATGGTTTATATTCACACTTCGGTTGGCTAGGCTACCTCTTCATAGAAAATGATTGACTGGAATTAATCAATCAAGACAATATTGATGACATACAGTATGATTATGCAAAGGCCTACACCAAGCATTCCCTGCATACAGCGAGCTCAGCCCTGTTCGTTTTTGTCCAATTGCAGTTGTGGTCTCTTTGTCTGTGTAAAGGGTTTCAATATGTCCATCCTCCTAAGGGCCAGGAGTTTTTTTTTTTTTTGAAAAATGTATCTGGTCCCATCATAGCCCATTTAAAAGTGTTTTTTTTTCAGCTGATTTATTACTATGTCATACGCTACAACTAGGGTCTGGAGCTGGTTAGGTTAGCCTACTACCAGAGCAGGAAAAACTCTGGGTCCGAAGAAAACTATTTCCGCCCCACCACTCTAGGAACTGTGGCGGCACCTCTGAAATCACCACACAATGTCACAAATGAAAAACCATATTCTATTTGAATGATCTACATTTTATCTGTTTTTTTTTTGTGGGGATGGGCTTCCATAGCTTTACGTGTCTCAGTGCAGCCAGTAGCTACTGTGACAACTTCAGAATGTAACAGGCTGTTACTGCAATTTCAAGTAAAAACTCAATAAAACAAGTCTCGAATATTAGGAAAATGTCTTATACATTTAATCTGTTTCAAAAACATTGCTCTGCAATTATCATTTATACAGGAGGAGTGTTGGCTCATCGAGACATTTCTGATTACACTGCCCTGCTTCAAGGGGGTAAACTGTCGGGCGAGTGTCGGGCACTACCTCCGGAGGTAGCGGTCGAGACTACCAAGTACACAAGTTTACATTTCAGTAATATGCGTAGTCGACGGTATTTCACGAATAGTATAGTAAGTGAAGAGGCTCTTTTGTACATCCTAGCTCACACTCATGTGAAAATTGCTTTTTGCTGTCAAGTGTTGATTGTAGACCGATGGAAAACCCATGTCAGTGATTCAGAGAATTTAGTGTGGGGTTGAGTTTGTTGAGTGTTGTTGAATATTTTCTCAGTACCTGTTGTCTGAGCAGGACATGAGCAGGACTGATAAGGTCAGGGTGAGCTTGACTTTCCAGGCATGCTGTAAAAAGCATTGCTGTCTGTTCCCAATGTACTTCCAATTCACAAAGCAGAGACAGGTATGACACAAATGATCTTTCTCTTGTGTGAGTTCTCTCTCTGTCTTGTGCTTTCCCTCTTTCAATCATGCATTCTGTCTCTACACTACATGACCAAAAGTATGGCCTGGCTCACATTCGGCGTTCCAATTCATCCCAAAGGTGTTCGATGGGTTTGAGGTCAGGGCTCTGTGTAGGCCAGTCAAGTTCTTCCACACCGATCTTGACAAACCATTTCTGTATGGACCTCGCTTTGTGCATGGGGGCATTGTCATGCTGAAACAGGAAAGGGCCTTCCCCAAACTTTTGCCACAAAGTTGGAAAGACGGAATCGTCTAGAATGTCATTGTATGCTGTAGCATTAAGATTTCCCTCCACTGGAACTAAGGGAGCTAGCCCAATCCATGAAAAACAGCCCCAGACCATTATTCCTCCTCCACCAAACTTTACAGTTGGCACTATGCATTTGGGCAGGTAGCGCTCTCCTGGTATCCGCCAAACCCAGACTCCAATGGCGGCGAGCCTTACACAGCTCCAGCTTACGCTTGTCATTGCGCATGGTGATCTTAGGCTTACGTGCGGCTGGTTGGCCATTGAAACCCATTTCATTAAGTTCCTGACAAACAGTTCTTGTGAGTGTTGCAACCGCCGACAGGCCATTTTTACGAGCTACGAGCTTCAGGATACGGCAGTCCCGTCACAATAACAGAGCTTACAGTTGATCGGGACAGCTCTAGCAGGGCAGACATTTTACAAACTGACTTGTTGGAAAGGTGGCATCCTACGACAGTGCTATGTTGAATGTCACTGAGCTCTTCAGTAAGGCCATTCTACTGAAAGTGTTTGTACGTTGGAAATTGTATACACCTGTCAGCAACAGGTGTGGCTCAAATAGCCGAATCCACTCATTTGAAGGAGTGTCCGCATGCTTTTGTATATATGGTGACTGTTTATCTCTCTCTCTCTCTCCCTCCCCCTTCTGAAAAATCCTTCTTATGGAAGCCTGTAGTGCTCAGAGGTGGCTTAGAGGATGTTAAATGTGAGCAGTATGTAGGCTGTCTGCCAAGGAGCTGAGAAACTCAGCAGGTTCCTGACGGCCTTTCCCACTGGATCTTGTTCTGTTCTCCTCCTGTCCTGCTCTTTCCTGCAGGCTGCACTGCATCACTCCACCCAGGGCCCAGCCAAAGATCAGGACCCGGATGACAGGAGCATCAGCAAGGCGTTAGCGCATGCAGCTTTTATATAACAGTTATAGAAGCTGAATATGTAGTAATAATTTACAGTGACATTTGTTGCTGTTGGGCTGTTACCATTGTGTTCATTGGACTAATAGAAAATATATTTTTCCTTCTCATTGTCTTTATCCTTCTCAGTTTTGTTTTATTTCTAACCTGAGTCCACTGCACTTGCAAGGCCACATTAAAGCCAGTGTGATGCGCTGCTCCATATGGGTGCTATAATGGTATGTTTATTGATGTGCATTAACTTTTCTGTCTATAATTACTATTAGGCTACTACTTGATGAAACAATTGTGTGTTTGCATACTCTACATCAGCATTTTTTTCTTTGTATTGCACAGTGGGTAAGGTTCCAACTTCAATTAATAATTTTTAGATTATGCTTTAAGATACACATGAATGTCAAGTGCACACTTAGTATACAAAACGTTATGTCGTGGTCTTTTCCATGACAGACTGGCCAGGTGAATCCAGGTCAAAGCTATGATCCCTTATTGACGTTAAATCCACTTCAATCAGTGTAGATGAAGGGGAGGAGACATGTTAAAGAAGGATTTTTAAACCTTGAGACGGTTTAGATGGATTGTGTATGTGTGCCATTCAGCGGGTGAATGGGCAAGACAAAAGATAACTTTGACATAAATGAAGATGGCTTCCATTTCTTGTTCATACACTGAGGAGTAATTGAAATAACTCCCAGGTCCAATGGATGCCACTGTTTTAGTCCATAGCCTCTCAGTGGGTGTGCTGCTGACTGTCAACAGAGAGCTGTTTTATACCTGCGTTTTGCACTCCTCTCTCCCTCCTCTCTGCCTCCTCTCTGCTTCCTCTAATCTTCCTTTTCTCTCCCATCTCCTCCTCATATCCCTTTTTTTCCCCCTCCTTTCCTCCTCTTCTCCCCTCCTCTCCCTCTCCTCTTCACTTCCTTCCCCCTCTGTCCTCTGAAGCTGGCTCTCCATAGGCTCTCCATAGAGGGCTTGGACTCTTTGCTCAACCAGCCATGCTGGCCTCTCCTCTTGTGACTTTGGAAGAAACCAGTTTAGCCCAACCCAATGCTTGTTCACAGCATTGTACTGTGCTGCATGTTGTCTGAAGTTGAACTGGTCACATTGTTGCAGGTTGCATTGTTAATTTATGGAGATTTTATCCAGGGATGGTTGTACGACATCTATCACTCTCTGAATTGATTTGTTGTGTTAATAATGTACCGAATGCAGAAAATTAGTGGGCTAATATGAATTCAAGTGCTAATTAACTTAGGGCTGCAATCCTCGATATGACAACAGCCAGTGAAAGTGCAGGGCACCAAATTCAAAACAACAGAAATCTCATAATTAAAATTCCTCAAACATACATGTATTTTACACCGTTTTAAAGGTAATCTTGTTGTTAATTCCACCACAGTATCCTATTTCAAATAGGCTTCACAGCGAAAGCACCACAAACGATTATGTTAGGTCACCACCAACTCGCAGAAAAACACAGCCATTTTTCCAGCCAAAGAGAGGAGTCACAAAAAGCACAAAATAGAGATAAAATTAATCACTAACCTTTGATGATCTTCATCCGATGACACTCATAGGACTTCATGTTACACAATACATGTATGTTTTGTTTGATAAAGTTCATATTTATATATGTTTTTAAATCTCAGTATACATTGATTGGCGCATTACGTTCACTAGTTCCAAAAACATCCGGTGATATTGCAGAGAGCCACATCATTTTACAGAAATACTCATTATAAGTGTTGATGAAAATACAATTGTTAGACAAGGAAATATAGATATACCTCTCCTTAATGCAACCGCTGTGTCAGATTTCAAAAAAACTTTATGGAAAAAGCAAATCATGCAATAATCTGAGAACAGCGCTCAGAAAAAAATAAATGTATCCGCCACGTTGGAGTCAACAGAAATCAGAAATAACATTATAAATATTCCCTTACCTTTGATGATCTTCATCAGAATTCACTCCCAGGAATCTCAGTTCCACATTAAATGTTTGATTTAGTTCGATAATGTCCATTATTTATGTCCAAGTAGTTACTTTTGTTAGGGCGTTTAGTACACAAATCCAAACGCTCGTGCAGGTCCAGCCGAACGTCGGACGAAAACTTCAAAAAGTTATATTACAGGTCGTAGAAACATTTCAAACTAAGTATAGAATCAATCTTTATGATGTTTTTATCATAAATCTTCAGTAACATTCCAACCGGACATTTCCTATGTCTGTAGAAAAGCCATGGAACGCAGGTCGCTATCATGGCTCTCTGCCAGACCACTTACTCAAAAAGATCTCATCTGGCCCCACATCACAGTAGAAGCCTCATTCAAGTTTCTAAAGACGGTTGACATCTAGTGGAAACCTTAGGAAGTGCAACATAACCAATATCTCACTGTGTATTCAATAGGGGCTGGGTTGAAAATCGACCAACCTCATATTTCCCACTTCCTGTTTGGATTTCTTCTCAGGTTTTTGCCTGCCATATGAGTTCTGTTATACTCACAGACATCATTCAAACCATTTTAGACACTTCAGAGGAGTGTTTTCTATCCAATACTAATAATAATATGCATATATTAGCAACTGGGACTGAGGAGCAGGCCGTTTACTCTGGGCACCTTTCATTCAAGCTACTCTATACTGCCCCTGCAGCCATAAGAAGTTTAACATGTGTGTTATCAATAGGACTGACACCTTCACTCTTTGAATTCAAGTACTAATTGAACATTTGTGTTATCAATAGGACTGACACCTTCACTCTTTGAATTCAAGTGCTAATTGAAGATTTGTGTGATCAATAGGACTGACACCTTCACTATGAATTCAAGTGCTTATTGAACATTTCTGTTATCAATACGACTGACACCTTCACTCGTTGAATTCAAGTGCTAATTGAACATTTGTGTGATCAATAGGACTGACACCTTCACTCTATGCCAACATGCTGCCACAAACTTGTTTTTAGTCATCTCTACCATGTCATAGATGCATTTTAGAAACCCCAGCACCTGTTCTTTAAACAGGCTGTGACGGACATCTGACTGCAGCTAACACTCCATACACGAAACCTAGCTACATATCTTCCTTTGAGAAAAGCAGCTTATGTCTCCATACCAGTAGCAGTGCGTGGGAAAAATCACTTGGGAAGTTAAGCCAAATCAGTAAAAAGGCCATATTACAACCTATGTTGTGATAATTAAGTTGTTCGTTCTATAACCCACTTGTTCATATGCAACTGTGATGTACAATAAGACAACAAAAAGAGCCAGAATAAATTCAAATACATATTAACCCGGATAGCAACATCTGTCCAGTTAAGTCCACAAAGCCAATTTTGCATGTAACAAACAGTTACATGACAGTTACATGACCTACAGCATGGTCATTTTTTTCAAAAGTTTACGAAACAAGTACATTTTTTCAAAAGTTTACGAAACAACTAATGATTTAGAACAACAGAGTTACTGCACGTCAGCACAAAGAAAACAGGAGCACTGCCTCTGCTATTCCAGCTCCATTTCAACTTAAACATTTCAACATCATCAAAGGCAATATATGCTTAGTTTAATACACTGAAAACAAATTTAAAGATACCAAAAAAGGATTTAGTCAAATCAAATTATTGGTCACATACACATTGTTAGCAGATATTAATGCGAGTGTAGCGAAATGCTTGTGCTTCTAGTTCCGAGTGCAGTAATATCTAGCAAGCAATCAAACATTTTCCCAACAACTACCTAATACACACAAATCTAAAGGGGTGAATGAGAATATGTACATATAAATATATTGTGGAAGGACCACCAGAGGGCAGGCTGGGCTCATGGATAGTAGCCCAACAAGGCATGGGAGACAAGGTAACCAGAGGCAATTAAGCACAGCTGACGGTACTAATGACATACTCTCCTTCCCCTATAAGAGAGAGAATGGAACCAGCAGAGAGAGGGGGGAAACTATCTCTGGAAGATGGCCACCGAGAGAGAGGGGCTATCCAGGAAGAACCACTAAGACGGTGACAAGCCCGTGACTTTTTGTTGTAGTTTAAAGATAATCCTATTATGTTCTTGTTTCATCTGGAGAAGAAGATGTATGTTTTTCCTTGGAAGATTTTAATTGATTATGTTGGAGTGTTTGTGTTGACCCAATGCCCTCAATAGAGAACTGTGTTCAATCAAGAAAACTTACTCCTGACTCGTTTATTCCACCTTCCCGCTTTAGAGAGACGCCCAATTACTTGGTCCGCTCACATTGGTGGAGGATGCGGGCACTAGGTGGACGAGTGACACAAGGATAAGTGAGTAAATCAAGATTCTTCCAGTAGACCCGGAGGAACCATTCAAGAACGATGGATAACGCCCTACTACAACAATTGATCACGGCACAGCAGACAACCATAGAACTCCTGCAACAACAGCTGAGCCGACGAGAAGAACCTAGAGTTAAGCCAAGAGCGGCTGCTCACGCCATCTTACCTCGTCTCTCCAAGGAGGATGATATTGAGGCCTTTCTCATGACCTTCGAAAGGACGGCCACAGAATGGGCGAGCGCATTAGCCCCTCTTTTGACCGGGGTGGCTCAGGAAGCCTATTTTGACCTGGATTCCCGCGAAGCTGCGGACTATGGGCGACTAAAAACCGAGATCCTGTCCCGGTACCAACTGACTGCCAGAGATAGGGCTGTAAAATTCCATCAATGGACCTATACAGCTGATCAACCCGTCCGTGCCCAGATCTTCGCATTAATACGACTGACGAAACAGTGGCTAGAACCTGGAAAGGGAGTAGGACATGTGATAGAGACTCTCGTAGTGGACAAGATATTGAGAGAATTACCCAGTGACTTAAAAAGGGTTGTGGGGCAAGCCAACCCGTTGTCAGCTGACGACATAGCCCAGGCAGTAGAAACATATCGGTCTACAGGGGAGTTAAAAAGGGGAGTTAAAAAGTTAAAAAGTGACAAGGAGGAACGGAAGGAGTCTTCCAATCCCGTATCACGACTCATCCCGGCGCGCCCGCCGCCGAAACGTCCAAACCCCCCCCGGAGGTGGGAGAAGTCAGCCACCACACAGCAGGGTCGGTGTTATAAATGTCAGTCTCCCAACCATTATGCCCCACAATGTCCTATCAAGGATGAGCCCATGGTCACGGAGTCATCACTGCCTATCCCCACACATCCCGTTTTGAGGGGGCAGGATCAACACTGTTGGTTAACAGAGATAGCCCCAGCCTCAGAGATTCCGGTGCGAGTCGAAGGACAAGATGTGGTAGCTATTCTCGACTCGGGAAGTATGGTTACGTTAGTAGAGGAGCGGATGGTGACCTCCGCAGCACTGCTACCACACAAAGTAGCCGTATCCTGTATCCATGGAGACACCCACTATTACCCCACTGTGAATCTGCCTATTCTCACTCCAAAAGGAAGGTGTACAGTCAGGGCAGGGAAAGTGCCCCAGCTGAAGGTGCCATTATTGATCGGGAGAGACTGTCCCCTATATAAGGAGCTTCGGCAGATGACGTTATGTACGGGAAGAAGAGGGACAGGAAAGAAGAGAAAATCCAAGCCCGAGGTAGTAGTCCTACAAGGAGACGTAGCCGCGTCCTCGTCCTCTGCAGCAGAGGAAGAAATAGCGACCCAACGTTTACGACAGATATTCCAGGAAACCACCGATGAAGACACATGTGAAGGGTTATACACAACGCAGGAAGAAAGGAGCAACCAGGCGCTAAGGGATATATTTGAAGCTCCATCCGAGGAGGGAACCTGGAAGGGATTCTCCTCGGTCACCCCTGATGGGGATGTGGAACATCCTCCACATCCCTCTATCGAGGTCGACCTGCCCCAGGAATTAAAGGGACAGTTCGGCACCTCGCAGCATAGAGACCCAGACCTAAGGGAGGCCATGAGGAAGGTGAAGGTGATCGACGGGAGGAACGTCGACGGATCAGGTGAGCCCCCTCTTCCTTACTATGCAATCAGGCGGGGTCTCTTATACTGGGTCGTACGACGAAGGGGGGAAAACCAGGAATTACTAATGGTGCCTAGGCCATACAGGGATACAGTTCTACAGTTAGCCCATTCCCACGTCCTAGGAGGACACCTGGCACGAGACAAGACTATTGACAGAATCATGCAGAGATTCTATTGGCCCCGGGTCACCCGGGATGTGGCCAGGTATTGTAGGACGTGTGATCAATGTCAACGTACAGCCCCACGGCCACACCTACGTAACCCTTTGATTCCTCTCCCCATCATAGAGACTCCCTTTGAACGCATAGCTATGGACCTCGTAGGACCCCTCCCAAAATCCGCCAGAGGACACGAGTACATCCTAGTGGTTATAGATTACGCTACCAAGTTCCCGGAGGCCATACCCCTGCGTAACATGTCGTAAAAGGGAATTGCCAATGAGTTATTCCTGATGTTCTCTCGTGTGGGCCTTCCCAAGACTATCTTAACCGATCAAGGAACCCCGTTCATGTCCCGGTTGATGAAGGACTTGTGTCGGTTCAACAGATACGTACAAGCATATTCCATCCTTAAACAGACGGGTTGTGTGAACGCTTGAACAAAACGATTAAAAGCATGTTGAGAAGAGTGGTGTCCCGAGACGGGAAAAACTGGGACATGCTTCTCCCTCACTTAATGTTTGCCCTGCGAGAAGTACCCCAGGCATCCACTGGATTCTCTCCGTTTGAATTGCTCTATGGCAGACCCTGTCGAGGAATCCTTGACTTAGCCAAGGAGACCTGGGAGACCCAACCATGCCCCTTTCGATCCACAATAGAGCACGTTACCCTGATGAGAGACCGCCTGTCAGCAGTGTGGCCCATAGTCAAGGAGCATATGGAGAAGGCCCAAAGGACCCAAGGCCGGGCCTATGATAAGTCCGCGACCCCCCGTGAGTTCACCGTGGGAGAGAAAGTGATGGTGCTTGTGCCCACGGCCGAACATCGCTTGCTGGCGCAGTGGAGGGGGCCCTACGAGGTAATGAAAAGGGTCTCACTGGTCAATTACCTCATCAAGCAACCTGACAGGAGGAAGAAGGTCCAACTCTATCACATAAACCTGCTGAAGACGTACCATGGACGAGAGGAGGAGGTGGCTTTGATGGCCCTGGAGGGCAAAGGAAAAGAGGAGGCTCTACCACAGGTGCGCCGTGGCCAAACTCTCCTACCGGAGCAGTCAAGACAGCTAGACAAGCTGATTATGAACTTCGGTCGAATATTCTCTCCATTCCCAGGACAAACAGATGTCCTGTTCCACCATATCCACACTGAACCCGGCAAGAAGGTGCATATCCGCCCTTACAGGATTCCTGAGGCTCGCCGAGTCATCGCTAAGAAAGAGGTGAGGGAAATGTTGAGGATGGGCGTGATCGAGCCCTTGACGAGTGAGTGGTCCAGTCCCATAGTCCTGGTCCTCAAATCCGATGGTAGTATGAGACTCTGCAACGACTTTAGGGGCGTGAATGCCATCTCTACATTCTATGCGTATCCCATGCCCCGCGTGGATGAACTCTTGGAGCGCTTAGGAAAGGCCAAGTTCATCACTACCCTGGATTTGACGAAGGGATATTGGCAAGTGCCGGTGGCTCCGGAGGATCGCCCAAAGACTGCCTTCGCCACCCCAGAGGGGCTTTTCCAGTATGTGAGGATGCCCTTCGGACTGCACGGTGCCGCTGCAACTTTCCAACGCCTCATGGATGCCATTCTACGGCCCCATCAAGAGTATGCAGCGGCGTACATAGACGATGTGGTCATCCACAGCGAGGACTGGGATAGTCACCTCCTGCGATTACGGGCGGTGCTCGTGAGTTTGGAAGCCACAGGGTTGACAGCCAATCCAAATAAATGCTGCCTGGGCCTGTCCGAAGCGGAATACCTGGGGTACACCGTGGGGAATGGGAAAATACGCCCACAGGCAGAGAAGACAAGGGCCATTCGTGACTGGCCTCGACCCCGGACCAAGCGAGACGTTCGGGCCTTCTTAGGGATAACAGGATATTATCGCCGTTTTATCCCAGGATATGCAACCATTGCCAACCCCCTCACAAACCTCATCAGGAAAAACCTGCCAAACCAGGTAGAGTGGAAAGACGAGACGGAAGAGGCCTTTCAATTGCTAAAAGATGGCCTGTGTTCTGATCCCGTTCTACAGGCTCCGGACTTCTCACAAGAGTTCATTGTGCAGGTCGACGCCTCGGATACAGGGCTCGGGGCCGTACTAGCTCAGGGTAAAGGTGAAGAAGAGAAGCCGATTCTCTTCATTAGTAGGAAGCTCAGCGATCGGGAACAGAGGTATGCGACCGTAGAGAAAGAGGCCTTAGCCATCAAGTGGGCCCTCGATTATCTCCGGTACTACCTACTGGGTCGGAGGTTTGCATTAGTTACTGACCATGCGCCCCTCACGTGGATGGCTGGTAAGAGAAACAATAACAACAGAATAGCCAGATGGTTTTTGTCTTTACAACCGTTCTCTTTCCATGTCATCCACAGGGCCGGATCGAGGAACGGGAATGCAGACGCGCTGTCCCGACGCGACCAAGACGGTGCGTCTGGCGCCGACCCTCCGGTTCGGTCCTGGGGGGGAAGGTATGTGGAAGGACCACCAGAGGGCAGGCTGGGCTCATGGATAGTAGCCCAACAAGGCATGGGAGACAAGGTAACCAGAGGCAATTAAGCACAGCTGACGGTACTAATGACATACTCTCCTTCCCCTATAAGAGAGAGAATGGAACCAGCAGAGAGAGGGGGGAAACTATCTCTGGAAGATGGCCACCGAGAGAGAGGAGCTATCCAGGAAGAACCACTAAGACGGTGACAAGCCCGTGACTTTTTGTTGTAGTTTAAAGATAATCCTATTATGTTCTTGTTTCATCTGGAGAAGAAGATGTATGTTTTTCCTTGGAAGATTTGTTGGAGTGTTTGTGTTGACCCAATGCCCTCAATAGAGAACTGTGTTCAATCAAGAAAACTTACTCCTGACTCGTTTATTCCACCTTCCCGCTTTAGAGTGACGCCCAATTATTTGGTCCGCTCACAATATGGATGAGCGATTGCCGAACGGCATAGGCAAGGTGCGGTAGATGGTGTAAAATGCAGTATATACATATATCCCAGTCCGCGTGATCAAAACAATCTTGAAGCGTGGATTCCCGATTGGTCAGACCAGCGTTGAATGGTTCTAGTCACTGGCACATGCTGTTTGAGTTTCTGCCTGTAAGACGGTAGGAGCAAGATGGTGTCGTGGTCGAATTTGCCCAAGGGATTGCGGGGGAGGGCTTTGTTTGCATCGCAGAAGTTAGAGTAGCAGTGTATTACTCCTGCGTGTAGTGCAATCAATATGCTGATAGAATTTAGGTAGCCTTGTTCTCAAATTTGTTTTGTTAAAATCCCCAGTTACAATAAATGCAGTCTCAGGATATATGGTTTCTAGTCCAGTGAAGTTCCTTGAAGGCCATCTTGGTGTCTGCTTGAGGGGGAATGTACACAGCCATGATGATGATAACTGACACGAATTCTCTTGGAAGGTAAAGTGGCCGGTATTTGATGGTAAGGAATTCTACGGCGGGTGAGCAGAAGGACTTGAGTTCCTATATATTGTTATGATTACACCATGAGTCGTTAATCATGAAGAATAGAACCCCGCCCTTCCTCTTCCCAGTAAGGAGTTTATCTCTGTCGGCACGATGCGTGGAGAAGCTCGGTGGCTGAACTGATTCCGACAACATATCCCTAGAGAGCCATGTTTCCGTGAACTAGAGAATGTTAAAATCTCTGATGTCTCTCTGGAAGGCAACCCTTGCTCAAATTTCATCTACCTTGTTGTCAAGAGACTGGACATTGGCAAGTAGTATACTTGGGAGCGGTGGGCGATGTACACATCAGCATAGGCTGACCAGGAGGCCGCTCTGTCTGCCCCATCTGCGGCACCGTTGTTTTGAGTCGGCATCTGAGATTATTAGATCCATTGTCCTGGGTGGTGGTCCAAACAGAGGATCTGCTTCAGGAAAGTAGTATTCCTGGTCGTAGGGTTGGTAAGTTGACGTTGCTCTTATATCCAATAACTCTTCCCGGCTGTATGTAATAATACTTCCTTGATTAACAATGTAAGAAGTAATACATAAAAAACAAAATACTACATAGTTTCCTAAGGACTCGAAGCGAGGCGACCATCTCTGTCGGTGCCATTTTGATTTGCATGTCTGTGTATGTGTGTGCGTGCGTGAGCAAGTAAACCATTTTTGGGGGACTCACACTACTTGTTGACTAGTTGAACACCAATGACATCCTCCTATCTTTCATGTTGGCAAAACGGTCTATGGCTCTGTTATACATTACCCTTTTAGTTTTTGTTGTCATAGGCTGCCTAGTTAAAATGCTTGCAGGACTAACTTTCTCTCATGGGCAACAACGATCCACCTAAGTAAGGTAGTTAATGTGAGCCTACTATACTACATTTAGGCTAGATATTGAACTTCAATCTTCTCAGGCCAGGAGCACAATATATACATTTATGGTTAGATCAGAATTGCCGTCATAATCATTGGCCTTTGCAGAGAATAAAGTCGAAATCCCCATCTCCATCAATGGCTTAGGAAAGGGATGATTTAGCAATCTAGCTACTGCAGGACAACAAAACCCTTGGGGGATGTTTGTTGTGCCAGGACAACCCACAGTTCAGCTCAGCTCAACGTTGATTGGCTAATTATTTTATAATATTTTTATCAAGGGATGCCGAATTAAATGCTTGCTGGCATCAATCAATCAAATGCTACAGTGGCAACATGTTAGACTAAACCCAGCAAAAAAAAACACCAAACACATTTCGAATCCCACCGTACCTTCTCCACTATGCAATCTGGTTTCAGAGCTGGTCATGGCTGCACCTCAGCCACGCTCAAGGTCCTAAACAACATCATAACCGCCATCGATAAGAGACATTACTGTGTATCCGTATTCATCAACCTGGCCAAGGCTTTCGACTCTGTCAATCATCACATTCTTATAGGCAGACTCGACAGTCTTGGTTTCTCAAATGATTGCCTCGTCTGGTTTACCAACTACTTCTCTGATAGAGTTCTGTGTGTCATATCGGAGGGCCTGTTGTCCGGACCTCTGGCAGTCTCTATGGGGGTGCCACAGGGTTCAATCCTCGGGCCGGCTCTCTTCTCTGTATACATCAATGATGTTGCTCTTGCTGCTTGCGATTATTTGGTACACATCTACGCAGACGACACCATTCTGTATACTTCTGGACCCTCTTTGGACACTGTGTTAACTAACCTCCAGACGAGCTTCAATGCCATACAACTCTCCTTCCGTGGCCTCCAACTGCTCTTAAACTTAGGGAAAAGTAAATTCAACCGATCCCTGCCCGCACCTGCTCGCCCGTCCAGCATCACTACTTTGGACGGCTCTGACTTAGAATACGTGGACAACTACAAATACCTAGATGTCTGGTTAGACTGTAAACTCTCCTTCCAGACTCACATTAAGCGTCTCCAATCCAAAATTAAATCTAGAATTGGCTATCGCAACAAAGCATCCTTCACTCATGCTGCCAAACATACCCTCGCAAAATTGACCATCCTAACGATCCTCGACTTCGGTGATGTCATCTATAAAATAGCCTCCAACACTCTACTCAACAAACTGGATGCAGTCTATCACAGTGCCATCCGTTTTGTCATCAAAGCCCCATACACTACCCGCCATTGCAACCTGTACGCTCTCGTTGGTTGGCCCTCACTTCATACTCGTCGCCAAACCCACTGGCTACAGGTTATCTACAAGTCTCTGCTAGGTAAAGCCCCGCCTTATCTCAGCTCACTGGTCACCATAGCAGCACCCACTCGTACCATGCGCTCCAGCAGGTATATCTCACTGGTCACCCCCAAAGCCAATTCCTCCTTTGGTCGTCTTTCCTTCCAGTTTTCTGCTGCCAATGACTGGAACTAACTGCAAAAATCTCTGAAGCTGGAGACTCATATATCCCTCACTAGCTTTAAGCACCAGCTGTCAGAGCAGCTCACAGATCACTGCACCTGTACATAGCCCATCTGTAAACAGCCCATCTACTTACCTCATCCCCATACAGTATATATTTATTTATTTATCTTGCCCCTTTGCACCCCAGTATCTCTACTTGCACATTCATATTCTGCACATCTTCCATTCCAGTGTTTAAATTGCTATATTGTAATTACTTCGCCACCATGGCCTATTTATTGCTTTAACTCCCTCATCTTACCTCATTTGCACTCACTGTACATAGACTTTTTGTTTTCTTTTGTTCTGCTGTATTATTGACTCTATTTTGTTTATTCCATGTGCAACTCTGTGTTGTTGTATGTGTCGAATTGCTATGCTTTATCTTGGCCAGGTCGCATTTGCAAATGATAACTTGTTCTAAACTAGCCTACCTGGTTAAATAAAGGTGAAATAAATAAAAAATTAAATGAGGGAGGTGGATGTCTTCCCTGTAACGCACAGTGCTGAGATTACATGCAATGACAACAAGCTCAATCCCCAGACCATGACGGACCCTCCACCTCCAAATCGATCCCACTCCAGAGTACAGGCCTGTGTGTAACTCTCATTCCTTCGACGGTAAACGCGAATCCGACCATCACCCCTGGTGAGACAAAACCGCAACTTGTCAGTGAAGAGCACTTTTTGCCTGTCCTGTCTGGTCCAGCGACGGTGGGTTTGTGCCCATAGGTGACGTTGCTGCCGGTGATGTCTGGTGAGGACCTGCCTTACAACAGGCCTACAAGCCCTCAGTCCAGCCTCTCTCAGCCTATTGCGGACAGTCTCAGCACTGATGGAGGGATTGTGCGTTTCCTGGTGTAACTCGGGCAGTTGTTGTTGCCATCCAGTACCTATCCCGCAGGTGTGATGTTTGGATGTACCGATCCTGTGCAGGTGTTGTCACACGTGGTCTGCCACTGCGAGGACGATCAGCTGTCCATCCTGTTTCTCTGTAGCGCTGTCTTAGGCGTCTCACACTACGGACATTGCAATTTATTGCCCTGGCCACATCTGCAGTCCTCATACCTCCTTGCAGCATGCCTAAGGCACATTCACGCAGATGATCAGGGACCCTGGGCATCTTTCTTTTGGCGTTTTTCAGAGTCAGTAGAAAGGCCTCTTTAGTGTCCTAAGTTTTCATAACTGTGACCTTAATTGCCTACCGTCTGTGAGCTGTTAGTGTCTTAACGACCGTTCCACAGGTGCATGTTCATTAATTGTTAATGGTTCATTGAACAAGCATGGGAAAAAGTGTTTGAACCCTTTCCAATGAAGATCTGTGAAGTTATTTGGATTTTTACGAGTTATCTTTGAAAGACAGGTTCCTGAAAAAGGGACATTTCTTATTTTGGTTATTTTGGTCCAGACAGCATCACATACATGGGCTACACATACTGTCCATAGACAGAGGGGCGTTGTTTCCTCGCTCTGATTATTTCTCTGGTGAGGTTCAGACACACAAATTATGAAATCACAGAATGGGAAGATCAATTATTTTATCATTTGTATTTTTTTATTGGTCAAATATTTGCTTCCCATGGCATCTATGAGTACACGCCACTGCTCCACAGACAGTGGTCCCAGCAGGTCCCCTCTCTTCCAGTACTTCCTGTCTTGGGCTAACTGCAGGATGTAATGAGGTGACACAGCAAGCAGTAATGGCTGCCGTGTGTCACCTGCTGCTGTTGCTGCTGCTGTGTGAATACATGGAACAGTAGAGTCTTTCCTACTGGAGAACAGAACAGTGAGCTATGTCGCTGTGTCACAGTACAAAGACAAGCTGGATTAGGATTAAATGTTTCCCACCATTCGTTTCCTAGAAAAAAAATTAAGGTGTATTTTTTTTCTTCTACTGACACGCTGGAGAGAGTCTTTTCGAATTGACCTAAATATTTTAACAGAAGACTGCACATACAATGAATGATGAGTGGTAAACATATTGTAACACTGTCTGTATTTCAATAATTGCTAATGCCAACACATTGTCTGCTAAATACACTGAACAACGTAACATGTAAAGTGTTGGTCCCATGTTCCATGAGCTGAAAGAAAAGAACCCAGAAATGTTCCATATGCACAAAAATATTATTTCTCTCAAATGTTGTGCACAAATTTCTTTACATCCCTGATAGTGAACATTTCTCATTTGCCCATATAATCTATCCACCTGACAGGATTGGCATATCAAAAAGCTGATTCAACAGCATGATCCTTACACAGGTGCACCTAGTGCTGGGGACCATAAAAGGTCACTTTAAAATGTGTAGTTTTGTCAAACAACACAATGCCACAGATATGTCAAGTTTTGAAGGAGCGTGCAATTGGCATGCCGACTGCAGGAATGTCCACCAGAGCTGTTGCCAGAGAATTGAATGTTAATTTCTCTACCATAATCTGCCTCCAACATCTTCTTAGAGTTTTTGGTAGTCCTTCCAACCGGCCTCATAACTGCAGACCTCGTGGAACAACGTGGGAGTTGGGGGACTCATTTCTGATTTGCGCAGCCTGGCTCCCCAGTGGGTGGGCCTGGATGCCAACTGGGTGGGCCTATGCCCTCCTTGGCCCACCCATGGCTGCACCCCTGCCCAGTCATGTGAAATCCATAGATTAGGGCCTTATTATTTTTTTCCAATTGACTGATTTCCTTATATGAACTGTAACTCTGTAAAATCGTTGAAACTGTTGCATGTTACGCTTATGTTGTTGTTCAGTATAATTCAATTACCACTCATGACAGGTAACTCATCAGGGATTTGGTTTAATTAAAAAAAAAAAATTGGCCCCAAGTTGCTGCCTGCTCTATACTGTTATAAGTGAATGCTGGTTAGGATGCAGCTGTAAGACCGTTACCTTACTGTCTACAATTATGTTTATGTGGTAATATCAGTCCCAGCCAGGTCTGACACCAGAAGGCAGCTTTTTCAAAAATTCTTAGAAACTTGTTTATCTGACTGCAGTATGGAAATGAGATCATATTCAGGATGATACTCTCAATAAGATTGCATTGATACTATAGTATATTAACAGTATAAGTGTATGTGCCCCAGTCCCAGTCAGGCCAAGCTCCAGTGT
Organism: Oncorhynchus mykiss; assembly: GCF_057628025.1. Classification (NCBI taxonomy): domain Eukaryota; kingdom Metazoa; phylum Chordata; class Actinopteri; order Salmoniformes; family Salmonidae; genus Oncorhynchus; species Oncorhynchus mykiss. Next base: position 68,134,054 of record NC_143023.1, on the reverse strand, counting down.
TCCTCTCTCCACATGTGTATTCTGTCCTCTAACTACCTTCAGCTTCTCCCTACCCCCCACCAGCTGCAACCACACAGTTGCTGACAATGAATTTATATCATTCATTTTAATTACAGATCACACTTGAAATGATGTGGAGTTTAATTTGAAAGACAAGCATACGAAAATACACACAGAGGCGCAGCTAAACAGATGTAACTCACACACAGCCACTGCTCCAGAATACCGACCTGATTTAAATGTTTAATTGCTGAAATGTTTCCTCTTTTGACGCACCAAATGGATTTGGGCAATCAAGCAGCACGAGCAATTTAAGCTGTCTGCAAATTCAATCTATGCACGCAGAGGGATATGATCAAATGGCCACCTCATGCAAACGTGTGGATGTCACCAGAGCACTAAAGCTGTACATTTATGTGTGAGTGAGTGTTGTGCAAATAAATGTGGATATGTATGTTGATGTCTGCATGTTTGCTTATGAGTACATTATATATTATGGAAATAGATATGTGTATGCCCCTCAAATAATAATGAGACGTTAGGACGTCCCTAGTACGTCACGAAATGGTCGTCTAAAGTTGTCAGCAGGACATTGTGTCATGGTCCCCTGGAGGTTTTTGTCTAGTTCCCGATTTGTCCCAGGGAAGTCACCTGAGGGCACATGCACCATAGTTTCATTACACATCAAGGCCCTGATTGGTGAACCACTGATCCAGTCACAGCTCTTTGTCTGTTGGCAATACTAGGGAAACTCAAATTTCTGAAATACATTTCTGAAATCTAAACTAACTAAAATAGCAGTGCAGATGGCACTCTTTTGCTAAGTGCATAGGTATTGAATGTCTAGGGGACTTCTGAAACTCTACAGACTTTGTGGCGTAGCAGAAATATCAGCATACCCCAAATCCAGAGGTTGTGTTTTCAAATCCCAGGTGAGGTCATATTGAAAAGTCAGTACTAAGTGATCATATCAAATGTAATCATATTGATTAACGATTTGCACACTATTTTAGCTGAACAGCATACCACTTACCTGAAAACCCCCATACCATTTCATTACTTTATTTATAATGGAGTTCAGGGGACCTTCAGGGGACCATGACACAACATTCCAAGAACGTCCTAAAAACAAACACAGAGAACAAACTGAGAACTAGACAAAACCACCATGGGACCAAAACACAACGTACCACGAATGTCCTTTTAAACGTTCCCGGGGACATCCCCGGGACCAACCGGGAACTGGACAAAACCTCCAGGTGACCATGACACAACATCCCAAAAAACGTTCAGGGGACCATGACACTACGTCTCAAGAACATCCTAAAAACGTCCCCAGGCAAACCAGGAACTATAAAAAAGGTCCCCCAGAGAACGTTCCTTTAGGACCATCATGCGTCATCCTAAGGACTAATCAAATGAAAGGCCTGAGAACACCCTCAAATGCTCCTGACATGGTCCTTAGTGACATGTTGGGAAGTACACAACTACACAAAGATCCCCCAGAGAACGTTCCCTTGGGACAATCATGCAATGTTCTTAGCGCAATCTCAGAACGTCAATGGGATAATGTCACGCCGAAAACTTTAAGGGACCTAATGGGAACATCCCAAAATGTCCTCAGGACCTCCACTGCTTGCTGGGTGTGGACATGCATGTGTAGAAGTATGTGACAATTGTTTTCTCCAGTGATGGGTAAATTCCTATAGTACAGTATATCACACCTGAAGCAGAGATAAAAGGATACACACAGTACATCAAAGTATCTTCGATAGGACATGAGGGAGAAAAAGATTAGCAGTAAATTATAGTTTTATGGGCAGCCATAATTCAGGGACATGTTTGAAGATTTGAATAAACACCATCAATTCAGGCAGCCGTGGCAGGTTTGGACCAGTAATAGAAAATGAAATGAATTGCTGGGATGTTTTAATGTGTGGTGATAGGCATCTACTGGGGCTGTGGGTGGTTAAGGGGGAGAGAGAGAGAGAGAGAGAGTGCAGCATCAGAGCACAACTCAATGAGTTTTATCTTCTTTGATGCTTTCCTTCCCTTCCTGTGCCTATATTTTACCCATTACCACATGGCTGACAGATCCACCCATCTGAGGGTGGTGGAAGGGCCAGGGGATCATACCTCCGTCCACAGGGAATGGCCCTGTATCTAGTAGGGTCGATGTTGCGCTGTTATTCTTTGCCAAGACGTGGTAATATAAATGCACTGTGTGCTATATGGGTGTGCCGTGTGATGCTTTTCTGTGTGTGTGCCGGTGTGTTTCTTCTATCTGAGGTTACACACATTAGTATGTGTGTGTGCAAGCTGCACTCCGCTCCTTTTTCTGACAATGATGCTTCTGATAAGCAGAGTGAAATAGATGGTCTTATTAAATCAGTGATTAAAACCATTGATCTGACACTCTCGGCTGAATGGCAATTCACCCAATAAATTAGATTTTTTTTCCTCAGCTGAGTCCTTCAGACATCATTTAGGTGAGAATATCAGCCACACAGCTCTATATACAGATCTGTGAATGACATCTAAGGTCGTAGGAAACTTTGTTAGATGTGTGTGTGTGTTTGCACACTGCCTTGGAGATGGCTTTCCGATTGGCTCGGATAAAGGTGTGAAGGAAAAACAGACTCCGGGGTTAGCGGTGATACCATCACTCAGTTAAGGTTTAAGACAGCAGTGCTGCTGGCGTCAGGTGTTTTAGCTGTGGCTGTGGAGTTGATTTGCTCTGTTTGGATAGCCCTGTGCTGCGTGTCAGAGACAGAGTGGCTCAATCCTTCTTTTATTTTATTTTGACTTACCTTTAAATGAAAAGACCAGCAGCGAGCTGTAGAGGTGAAAGGGGATGCTGTGCTGAGGAGATTTACTCCATATATCAACATCCAGGACTGACTCCCACGCCAGATAGGCTGTTCATTGGACAATACAGATCTCACACACTGAATCAGTCACAGACAGAATGCTGCTGATTCCTCGTAATGTGTTTCTCTGTGTGTGTGTGTGTGTGTGGTGTGTGTGTGGTGTGTGTGTGTGTGTGTGTGTGTGTGTGTGTGTGTGTGTGTGTGTGTCCTCTTTCGTATTGTGCTTCTTATGTGTCTATATGTTTTCTAAGTGTATGTGTGTGCATCCCAGTGTGAAGCACTGAGTCGCTAGCCATGCTCTGATGGTTATCTTCAGATATGGCCCAGTGCCTCATGCTCTGATGGTTATCTTCAGATATGGCCCAGTGCCTCATGCTCTGATGGTTATCTTCAGATATGGCCCAGTGCCTCATGCTCTGTGAGGCAGAAGCTGCTATCAGAGATGTTGAATCTATGTTGATAGTGATAGAGCAAGTCTGTGACTGTGACAGAGTCAATGGGGACAAACCATATCTTTGCAGTAGCTACAACACTATATTATGATAGTGAAGCACTGCTGGCCTTCTGTCTTCCCAACTCACTAGCGACGTTAGGGCTTTAGCGCAGAGCATCAGCAATGAGACAATGTCTCTGCAAAGGAGATGAATGCTAACAGCTGAGTGTGGTACCAAATTCCAAATGTAGGACACCAATGTCCCAATGTCCCAATTTCCTCAAAGGACAACAGACCTGAACTGGAGTTCTTGACTGAAGCTCAAGCCCTGGCCATGGATGTTTTATATACTGTTGGGATATCAGCCTAGCCAAGGCTCTATTCTGCAGGATGAAGCATGTAGCAAGTGCCACCTCTAGCCTTTTGGGGGTCCTAAGTGAAATTGGTTGAGTCCCCTCACCCTCGTGGGCATAACATTGTAGTGCCTCCCCCCTTTTCGGCAGTGGATAATTGTGCAGTCTTAAAGTTAATTTCTTGAAATTCTTCACATTTTGTCACATATACACAGTGAGTCAGGAAGCAGGTGAAGAAAGATAGTTTAATAATGAAACAAGATCGATGAACAAAACAGGAGTAGCGTACTGAATGTGAAAACAAACCAATACTTCCTGATGACTGAGGCTACTGAGGGTTAAATAAAGGGAAGGTAATCAAGGTGATTATGAAGTCCAGGTGTGCGTAATAATGGAGAGCAGGTGTGCACAATGATGGGGAGCAGGTGTGCATAATGATGGGGAGCAGTTGTGCGTAAAGATGGGGAGAAGGAGTGCGTAATAATGGGGATACGGTGTGCGTAATGATGGGGAGAAGGTGTGCGTAATGATGGAGAGAAGGTGTGCGTAATGATGGGGAGAAGGTGTGCGTAATGATGGGGAGAAGGTGTGCGTAATGATGGTTGTCAGGACTGATGGTTAGTAGACAGGCGACATTGAGCGCTGGAGTGGGGGAGCAGGAGTAGGCGTGACACATTTTAGCATGGAGCGGAGAAAAAATAGTAATTTTAAAACTAATTTCATACAATTCTGCTTATTGTGCCATGGGGGAAAATATTTTTTTTTGCAGTTTCAAAGGTAATATCCTGCAATTCTACACATTTTGCCATGAGGTGGAGAAAAACGTTTGCACTTTTAAAGCTAATATCCTGAGAACAGGGAAGAGCTCCGAGGCCAGAGTGTTACAGACCTCTGTGTTGCTGTGGCTTCTGTGTCCCAAATTGTACCCTATTCCCTATTTACTGCAATACTTTAGACCAGGGCCCAGCGGGCTACATAGGAGAATGGGTTGCCTTTGTGTTCTGACTACTCTGCTGTTATGAATATATTGTTAACAGTTCCACTATGTTATACTTAAAGTTACATTTAAATCCAAAAGGGTTCTCTAGCACAGGGGTTCTTAAACTTGCTCAGCCTGGGACCCAAATTAGAAATTCTGTGTTTTCCTGGGACCCAGGCTTACAAAAACATGCAACTATACATACTGGTACATTTCATTGCCCTTATGCCCATTAACAAATGCAGCGTAGACAAATCACAATTAAATGAAATACCCATAGAAATAGCCAGTGGCGGTTTTATCTTGTATGGCTCCCTGGGCGACCCCCCCCCCCCCCACCCCCCACCCCAAAACAAAATGAAGAAAAAAAAACATTCTGCACTAACTCATTTTTATTCAGACATTTGGAACAACACAAATATATAATCAGAACATTTTAAAACTATACAAATATAAAAAATATATACAAAAATAAATATCAAAAAGAAGTATCAAAGACAAATCGAAACACATTTGTGTTGATTTGGCACTCGAGCATCAATACATTACACATCCCCCAACACTGTCAACCAAGAGTCAAGACTAAACCAATTCACCTTGGTGGTGTGCAGACTGGTTTTATATTATTCTTAACCATTTCGCACAAACCAGAAAAAAATGCATCAATATGTCTGTACTCTATATTCATAGTATTATGAATGAATTGTGATTTATTTGGTAGCAGTGTGACTGATTTCGTAGTGCGACTGATTTTACTAATTGCATTAGTACTGTACCCATGTCACCTATACCTAAATCCACCACTGTAAATAGCTATTCATGTTTATTTTTCCCCATTTAAAAACACTCTTACATATGTGTCTAGGTTGGAACTGTTGCTGTTAAAATACAATAAATCATTTTTATTCTGAACTGGAATAAACTGATTGATCACATCACACAGATGTAGACCAGAACACACACACAGTCCTAATGGTAGATGTGTGACTGGTTGAAGTTTTCAACAAGCAGGTCTATTCTGGGCTCAGTTTTTTTTACACTTGAGAACCCTGACTCGCACAAGTATGTGGTGCCAAACTGGATCAGAACATCTACTGCTTTCTCAGTCAGTTTCTCAGCCTCAAAAAGCATTGTGCGTCTATCAGTGTATTCCAGTTCGGAATAAAAATGATTGCTTGTATTTTAACAGCAACAGTTTTTTTTCCATCTTCATCTGTACTGTTACTTAGGGTTGCACCATCTAGATAGCTTGCTTTGGTATCAGTATCTAGATAGCTTGCTTTGGTATCAGTATCTAGATAGCTTGCTTTGGTATCAGTATCTAGATAGCTTGCTTTGGTATCAGTATCTAGATAGCTTGCTTTGGTATCAGTATCTAGATAGCTTGCTTTGGTATCAGTATCTAGATAGCTTGCTTTGGTATCAGTATCTAGATAGCTTGCTTTGGTATCAGTATCTAGATAGCTTGCTTTGGTATCAGTATCTAGATAGCTTGCTTTGGTATCAGTATCTAGATAGCTTGCTTTGGTATCAGTATCTAGATAGCTTGCTTTGGCTAACATTAGCTTGCTAGCTATTAGCTGTGTACAAAGGGATTGTTTGAAAGAGAAGCTCACATCGACCACTATGAGAGATGGGATTTCCTTTTTTCTGCTTACAGTATGACAACAGTAAAATGACAACGTTGCTAGCTGACCTACTTTTCCACTGTCGAAGCACTGTTTCCTGGAGCATTCTGTCCTGTTCTAAAATAACTCCCTGGGTTTACCGTCATGCTGTGGATGTTTGGTCAGGACCTGTTGTTTTAATTTGTTTGTTTTGAAAGACTCATTACCAAGCACTTCCCTGCACAAAACACATTGTGGGCGCTCATTGTTATTTCCCAAAGTTTGTATTAAACCACAGGAGAGAAACTCATCGCTGTATTTTTGTTTCGTGACAATTGAACTCAGTCAGACCTTGTGGGTAGCTTGAGTCCATTCGATGACAGCGGTGAGTGACAACGAATGGGAATGACAAGCCAGTGGCTGACAGCGCATCATCTGCTGCTGAACAACAGCACTGCAGCGTGTGGGTCGCATAGTGATCTTCGAGAAAACTGCCAAAAAAAGATCTGGGAAACCTTGAAGCACACGGGCATCTTCCACCCACTCGCGCATCTGCCAAGCAGAGACCTCGCTACTAAGCAGAGAGCGCCCGGAACATAGAGTGCAGTTGCACTTGGCCAAAATCCATGCCAGTAATTAATGAAATAATTATAAATGTACTCTGACACGTCACAACCCACCATTAACAGGTCTGCAACCCATACTTTAAGAAAGGCTGCTCTAGCAGATGACTAAAAATGGAACACCCCATGTTCAAGAATGGCCTTTTTCTTTTAATTTGGTTATTTGAAAATGAAATCATCTCCAAATATTGCTATTTTTATAACAAGACATAGAAAGTTGGTTGCAATTTCAGTTTATTCCAACAGAAAAGACAGAACAGATATTACAACACATATTATGGTTAAACTCAAATACACTAATTGATAAAAAAATATATATATATTTTGGGATAAAAAAAAAAAAAAGTATAATCTTTGTAAATTATATCATAAATAGGACTGGTGGAGTTATGTCACATATGCAGCGAACAAATATCTGCTCTACTCAAAATTACAACCATCTAATTGCAGCATTACCAGAAAAATGGAAGAGGAAAGCGGAAGGGGGAGAAAGTAAGGAACTTGTCTTTTGGCCCTGCATTAAAGACCAAAATTGGCTCAAGGAAATTGTGATAAATAAAAAAGTATACTAGTTTCATCTAAGGGCCAAAAAATGGACAGCTGTGCCACATAGATTGCAATAGTTAGGAAGAGATTTTCAATGTACCGATTCCATGGCACATGGTTTATGAACTGATACACAAAACAACACTGGATTCAAAACTTTTTGTTTTTCAGATTTAAGTATTATATAAAATTATTGTTATATATATATATGCGGGATACCTCCATCCCAGCCCTGCAAATTTTGCAGGTTACTACATGATTCCATATGTGTTATTTCATAGTTTTTATGTCTTCACTATTATTCTACAATGTAGAAAATAGTAAAAATAAAGAAAAACCCTGAAATTAGTAGGTGTGTCCAATCATCCTCTTCTTCTTCCTCCTAAAATCAAATCAAATAAAATGTATTTATAAAGCCCTTCTTACATCAGCTGATATCTCAATGTGCTGTACAGAAATCCAGCCTAAAACCCCAAACAGCAAGCAATGCAGGTGTAGAAGCAGGGTGGCTAGGAAAAGCTCCCTAGAAAGGCCAGAAAATAGGAAGAAACCTAGAGAGGAACCAGGCTATGAGGGGTGGCCAGTCCTCTTCTGGCTGTGCCGGCTGGAGATTATAACAGAACATGGCCAAGATGTTCAAATGTTCATAGATGACCAGCAGGGCCAAATAATAATAATCACAGTGGTTGTCGAGGGTGCAACAGGTCAGCACCTCAGGAGTAAATGTCAGTTGGCTTTTCATAGCCGATCATTCAGAGTATCTCTACCGCTCCTGCTGTCTCTGGAGAGTTGAAAACAGCAGGTCTGGGACAGGTAGCACGTCCGGTGAACAGGTCAGGATTCCATAGCCGCAGGCAGAACAGTTGAAACTGGAGCAGCAGCACGGCAAAATGATTCAAATCTAATTCTATTTGTCACATGAGCAAAATACAACAAGTACAACACGTACAACAGGATTGTGCCCCTGGCTAATATTTAATAAGAAAAGTATGCTTTGCTTAATATAAGGAATTTGAATTTACTTTTACTTTTACTTTTGATACTTAAATATATTTTAGCAATTACATTTACTTTTGATACTTATGTATATTTAAAACCAAATACTTTTAGAATATAATACTTTTAACTCAAGTAGTATTTCACTGGGTGACTCACGTTTACTTGAATAACTTTCTATTAAGGTATCTATACTTTTACTCAACTATGACAATTGGGTACTTTTTCCACCACTGCTGCAGTATCACAACATTAGTCAGCAACTGGTATTTAAGACAGAAATTACACATGGATTTAGTCATATTTCAGACAATTAAGCATGTTGAGTCAAGAGGGGATGCCCCATGGGTTGCTGTTGTCGTGGTTGACAACTGACATACCATATTGAGCATGACATGGTAACGCTCTACTCTTTCTTGTGTTCACACAATTACACAGTAAATTGTGAAGGCTATACTGTTGAGAGAGAAATAATATAAAATAATGGAGATTGAAAAAAACTATTATGGTTTAAGCACCAGTCTGAAGAATCTATTAACACTCCCTTCTCCTGCCAAGTACAAACTTAGCTTTTTATGATACTACTCACACTGTAAGGTTTTATGTGCTGGCCCTTCCTAAACTATCCGTACTCTGACACGTTGCAGCAAAAGACAGTGTTCAACTGTGCTTACAGAAAGATGTGACCAGGTTTGAACTCCAAACTATAAGGCTGGTTATGGTACACATCAAATCCATCATCCCAGACAACCTATGTCCATCTTCCAATAGGACAACAACCCTAAGCACACAGCCAAGACAATGCATGAGTGGCTTCGGGACAATTCTCTGAATGTCTTTGAGTGACCCAGCCAGAGCCCGGACTTGAACCCAATCTAGCATCTCTGGAGAGACCTGAAAATAGATGTGCAGCGATGCTCATCCATCCAATCTGACAGAGCTTGAGAGGATCTGCAGAGAAGAATGGGAGAAACTCCCCCAAATACAGGTGTGCCAAGCTTGTAGGGTCATACCCAAGAAGACTCAAGTCTGTAATCGCTGCCAAAGGTGCTTCAACAAAGTAACGAGTAAAAGGTCTGAATAATTATGTAAATGTGATATTTCAGTTTTTTATTTTGAATACATTTGCAAAAAAAAAACTGTTTTTGCTTTGTCATTATGGGGTATTGTGTGTAGAATGATGAGGATAAAAGCAATTTAATACATTTTTGAATAAGGCTGTAACGTAACAAAATGTGGAAAAAGTCAAGGGGTCTGAATACTTTCCGAAAGCACTGTATCTACCTCTATCACTCCAGTATATCGCCACATTGTAAATATGGTATTTGTCACACCCTAATCTGTTTCACCTGTCTCATCTGTTTCATCTGTTTCACCTGTTATTTTTGAACTGTCTGCATCTGGGTCTTTTATCCTGAGGTCGGATGGTATTGGAACTGACCTTGCGTACAGCTTCAAACTTTCTCTTGTTCTTCTTATTTTGATTTCGTGTGTGTTTTTATTCTGCCTTATGTTTCTTTTAGTACTATATCGATATTGATTACTGCATTGTTGGGTTTAGAGCTTGCAAGAATGTTATTTCATTGTACTTGTGCATGTAACATTAAACTTAAAACTGAAATTGAACATGTAGAGAAAACAAAGAATGTGTAAATATTTCACTACATAGCAATATGAATGTAGGTGTCACGTGTGCGCCCTCTCCGGCCTCTAGGTCACCAGGCTGCCTGTTATGGCGCACACCTGTCACCAGCGTTACGTGCATTATGACACTCACCTGGACTCCATCACCTCCTTGATTACCTGCCCTATATATGTCAATCCCTTTGGTTTCTTCCCCAGTTGTCATTGTTTCTGTTTCTGTTACAGTGTCATGTCTGTGTGTTGTTTGTGTTTCTTGTTTTGTACCTCTCAGGGGCGTTATTATTGGGGAAAGGGTTCATTATCCATCCACACTTGACGGAAGTAGATCTAAACTCAGCAACCAAAAAAACATCCTTTTTTCAGGACCCTGTCTTTCAAAGATAATTCGTAAAAAATCCAAATATCTTTGCAAATCTTCATTGTAAAGGGTTCAAACACTTTTTCCCATGTTTGTTCAATGAACCATTAACAATTAATGAACATGCACCTGTAGAACGGTCGTTAAGACACTAACAGCTTACAGATGGTAAGCAATTAAGGTCACAATTATGAAAACTTAGGACACTAAAGAGGCCTTTCTACTGACTCTGAACAACAGCAAAAGAAAGATGCCCCAAGTCCCTGCTCATCTGCGTGAATGTGCCTTAGGCATGCTGCAAGGAGGCATGAGGACTGCAGATGTGGCCGGGGCAATAAATTCCAATGTCTGTACTGTGAGACGCCTAAGACAGCACTAAAGGGAGACAGGATGGACAGCTGATCGTCCTCGCAGTGGCAGACCACGTGTAACAACACCTGCAAAGGATCGGTACAGCCGAACATCACACCTGCGGGACAGGTACTGGATGGCAACAACAACTGCCCGAGTTACACCAGAAACGCACAATCCCTCCATCAGTGCTGAGACTGTCAGCAATAGGCTGAGAGAGGCTGGACTGAGGGCTTGTAGGCATGTTGTAAGGCAGGTCCTCACCAGACATCACCGGCAATAACGTTGCCTATGGGCACAAACCCACCGTTGCTGGACCAGACCGGACTGGCAAAAAGTGCTCTTCACTGACGAGTCGTGGTTTTGTATCACCAGGGGTGATGGTCGGATTCGCGTTTACCGTCGAAGGAATGAGCGTGACACCAAGACCTGTACTCTGGAGCGGGATTGATTTGGATGTGGACGGTCCGTCATGGTCTAGGGCGGTATGTCACAGCGTCATCGGACTGAGCTTGTTGTGGGGTAACATCTCACAGCAAGAACTGGCAAATCTGGTGAAGTCCATAAGGAGGAGATGCACTGCAGTACTTAATGCAGCTGGTGACCACACCAGATACTGACTGTTACTTTTGATTTTGACCCCCCGTTGTTCAGGGACACAATATTCAATTTCTGTTAGTCACATGTCTGTGGAACTCGTTCAGTTTAATGTCTCAGTTGTTGAATGTTGTTAATGCTAATACAAATATTTACACATGTTAAGTTTGCTGAAAATAAACGCAGTTGACAGTGAGAGGACGTTTCATTTTTTTGCTGAGTTTAACTGTGTGAGATGGAACAACGAAACCCCTCTGAGAATTCACGTTGGAGCTCAACACAATAGAAAAGACACTTAAATATCAATTGGTTATGTTAAAGAAGCAACACACAGAAAGGGTTGAAAAGTTGAAAATATTCTAGAATTGGTGTTGTTGATGAGGAAGCAAGGGTTCAATATGTTGCTGCTCTTTTACTTGAACAAGATTTACTTAGTATGTAGTATGTAGGGGATGAAGCTCACCTATGTTGACTGATAAGACTAACAACTGATGTGAACATATTATGCTGTAACTTCCCTATAGTGGGCTAAACAGCTGATGTGAACATATTGTGCTGTAATTTCCCTATAGTGAGCTAAACAGCTGATGTGAACATGTTGTGCTGTACCTTCCCTATAGTGGGCTAAACAGCTGATGTGAACATATTGTGCTGTAACTTCCCTATAGTGAGCTAAACAGCTGATGTGAACATGTTGTGCTGTACCTTCCCTATAGTGGGCTAAACAGCTGATGTGAACATATTGTGCTGTAACTTCCCTATAGTGAGCTAAACAGCTGATGTGAACATGTTGTGCTGTACCTTCCCTATAGTGGGATAAACAGCTGATGTGAACATATTGTGCTGTAACTTCCCTATAGTGAGCTAAACAGCTGATGTGAACATGTTGTGCTGTACCTTCCCTATAGTGAGCTAAACAGCTGATGTGAACATGTTGTGCTGTACCTTCCCTATAGTGGGATAAACAGCAGATGTGAACATATTGTGCTGTAACTTCCCTATAGTGGGCTAAACAGCTGATGTGAACATATTGTGCTGTAACTTCCCTATAGTGGGCTAAACAGCTGATGTGAACATGTTGTGCTGTAACTTCCCTATAGTGGGCTAAACAGCTGATGTGAACATATTGTGCTGTAACTTCCCTATAGTGAGCTAAACAGCTGATGTGAACATGTTGTGCTGTACCTTCCCTATAGTGGGCTAAACAGCTGATGTGAACATATTGTGCTGTAACTTCCCTATAGTGAGCTAAACAGCTGATGTGAACATGTTGTGCTGTACCTTCCCTATAGTGGGATAAACAGCTGATGTGAACATATTGTGCTGTAACTTCCCTATAGTGAGCTAAACAGCTGATGTGAACATATTGTGCTGTAACTTCCCTATAGTGGGATAAACAGCTGATGTGAACATATTGTGCTGTAACTTCCCTATAGTGGGCTAAACAGCTGATGTGAACATGTTGTGCTGTAACTTCCCTATAGTGGGCTAAACAGCTGATGTGTACATGTTATGCTGTATAGTGGGCTAAACAGCTGATGTGAACATATTGTGCTGTAACTTCCCTATAGTGGGCTAAACAGCTGATGTGAACATATTGTGCTGTACCTTCCCTATAGTGGGCTAAACAGCTGATGTAAACATGTTGTGCTGTACCTTCCCTATAGTGGACTAAACAGCTGATGTGAACATGTTGTGCTGTACCTTCCCTATAGTGGGCTAAACAGCTAATGTGAACATGTTGTCCTGTACCTTCTCTAGTGGACTCGTTACCTAATTACAGCCTATGTTCTGGTGTTTGAGTCCTTGACCGAATCCTCAGGGACATCAGAAGCGTGCTCTCACTTTAATATCATAGAGTAGGACTCTAACTCAAGCATATGGCCCTGTAATGGTACCAACTGTTGTTGATGTTACCTAACAACTGTACCAATGAGGTGAAGTAGAAGAGGCCCAACTTTATTATGTATGTGTGTTGGAGCATTAGCCCTGCACCCAATGAGTTCATAAAAGTGAAAACTGTTTGATATTGGGACTTTCACCTCACTGCCTTCTCTCTAATCATCCAGAGCTCATACTGTACATGAATGTAACGTCCTAATTTACTCGTCTCCTGCTCTGCTCTGATAGTGTAGTGGCTGGTGGGGAATGTAAACAAACAGCCACGGCCCTAATTCCATCTTTAAGCTGTCACTCCCATTGAGGAACTGCTTTTAAATAACTGTTGCAGGGAAAAGGATAAGAGGACTCTCAGTGCATTTTTTATGAAATTCACTTTTGATGCTGAAAACATTGATTTGCAGCTCCACATGCGGCTGAAAGTTCAGCAAATTAACATTGACATTATAAATCCTCATCTTTTCTCTCTTTGACTGAAGTTGAGCTCCCACTGACAGCTTATTTAGACAGTTGTAAATAAAACAAATACACATATTATATTTGAATGTTTGATTATGTGTCTTCACATGTGTGTGTGTGTGTGTGTGTGTGTGTGTGTGTGTGTGTGTGTGTGTGTGTGTGTGTGTGTGTGTGTGTGTGACATACCAATATAAATGTAGTCTCTCCTTCATGTAAAAAAAAATATGCCTAATTAAGGACTGGGTGTTAAAAATGTTTTTATTATCAATGGATAGGGTAGTTTATCAATGGATAGGGTAGTTTGTCAATGGATAGGGTAGTTAGTCAATGGATAGGGTAGTTTGTCAATGGATAGGGTAGTTTATCAATGGATAGGGTAGTTTATCAATGGATAGGGTAGTTTATAAATGGATAGGGTAGTTTATCAATGGATAGGGTAGTTTATAAATGGATAGGATAGTTTATCAATGGATAGGGTAGTTTATCAATGGATAGGGTAGTTTATCAATGGATAGGGTAGTTTATCAATGCCAATAACAATGGTCTATCTAGACTATAACAATAGTTTATAGCAGCCAGGGCATGTTCTGTAGCTCTGTCTATGAAGTCATATGTTTGACCTCCCCAGTCCTGAATCAATGGCTGTAAATATTGTTACTTAAGATGTCCATAATGGCATTAGAATAATTTTAGAACAAGGAGACGGTTTAAGAAAAGAAAGGTACACCGAAGTGAGATTTTATAAGCACCCTGAGTCACAGCAATTGGTTAACCATTATTTGTTCAGTGATGAGTTTGTGGGATCCTGTTCGTCTTATGCAACGTCATTATAGGTACAGGGACACCACTTGTTTGTCTGTCGAGAAGTAGAGGCATTGCAAACACAAGTTAACAATCAGCTGCCTGTCGGGGTCAATACTGAATGCATTACAGGTCAGGACAGAGACACCATAACCTGAGAATGTCCAGACAGAGTTGCATCATATCAGTTGATGCGGTAACCATAGATGCAGGTGTCATTTGGTTAGCTAGCAAGAAATGAGAATCACTTTGCTGGCTAGTTATGCTGAACTTGAATGACTGTTATCCAGACAGCATATCTCTTGCGTTCGTAAATTCATTCTGGCTATCTACTCCGATTTCAGAGCACTCTTGTCTGAGTGTGCCAGAGCACAGAATAACTGATGAATTTACGAACGTAAAATGCTCAGAGTGAGATGTTCTCTAATTTGTGTCTGGAAGTAGCTAGCTTGCAAGCAAGCCAACTTTAGCCAGTTAGCTTAGGTGCTTGTTTGGGACAAGCATGCACTGGCAGAAGGATGAGCAGGCTACTACAATACCCCATCATTTATCAGTGCAATTTTGACAGCCAACTAGCTGAAAAAGTTTGTGAGGGTTTATCTAATGTTCCTTCGTTATATTTTTAGCTCATCTTGCTCTGGCTAGCATTAGTTGTTGATCTTGTTGTTTTTTCATCAATAGGACTGTAAAAGTTCCCAAATGTAAGAGGGCTCCAGTTCTATTTACATATTTGCAGAAATCCATTTAGGTGTATTTTGCCGAATGCGTTCTAATGATCTAAAGTCATGCTGTTGCAACTGCCTGTAAACACAGTCCAGTTCAAAGTGAATGATGGCAGGCTGGTCTGAGTGGACTCCAGTCCTGGACGAGACAGATGTTTTTATTAGGTTTAATTAACTGCAGTGTCTATTAATTGTCCAAACGCACGAACGCTTTCCTACTCTATATGCTATAACATTTTCACAAATGCCTTACTATACGTAATTCCAAAACATTCTATGAATTCATGAAAATGCAAAACAATGATATTTAAGTGCCCGCGTGTCAGAAAATGTAAAAGGGGGGCGCTGGTGAGCAGCAACGTGTAAAGACGTGTTTCTTCGGTGCTCATGTCAAGGGCGAACAATTTACTATTAATATTTCACCAAAACCTCCCTTTTATTTTCTAATATTTTATTAGGAATCAAATGCAATTCACAAATTTGTCAATTTTTCCTGACATTTTTGGCCTTTTCATCATAACATGTCGAAACAACAATGGCCACGAGTCACAAAAGAGCAGGCCTCTAATAACGCCTTAGGCCTACACGGACTTTGACCCCCCCGATCTAGCCAAGGTACTGGCGGCTATTAATAAGTCTGAACAGACTGTGCTGTCTAAGATGGAGTCACTATCCACTGACCTATCCGCACAAATAGCCACTCTCGCTTAGTTCTAACAAAGTGGTGATACTGGAAGAGCAAGTCGCCCGGCAAATAGCCACACTACTTAGTTCTAACAAAGTGGTGATACTGGAAGAGCAAGTCGCCCGGCTATCATCAGATGTCGTCAAACTGACTTCCAAGGTCGAGGACCTCGAGAACAGACAGCGCCGGGGGAACAGCGACAGTTTCGGAATGAGAGAGGAACTGGAGACCATAGGCCTCGATTACGCCCCCACCCTTGACTTTGTGCACAGAAGTTTACAGTCCGCACCGAAGAATGGGGAGCCACCCAGATCCAACGTAGTCAAATTCCACTACTTTCAGCAGAAAGAAGATATCACGAGCGGCTCCCATCGCCTACGAAGGCAAGACAATTTGCATTTACCCGGAATACACGGCGGCAGTCATGAAGAAGAGGTCGGCCTTCAACGAAGTGACATGGCTCCTATATCGCTGTCGGGACACCAAGTTCGGCATTCTCTAACCAGCAGTGCTGAAGATCACTACTCCCTCCGGCGAGCAGAAGACATTCGTGGACCCAACCAGGGCCAAAGAATACATTGTCACGTATCTACATCCACATGAGGACAGGCGGCATAACTAGCCATTGTAGGCCCGTACTCTGACCCTGACCCTACACTACACTAGCCCACCTACCATGACTAGTGAATGACTACACTAGCCCACCTATCAACAACTAGTGAACTCATCTCTTGATTAGAAACGTGCCTTCACCCTGCTGCCAAAAAGGACAATTATTCTTCCAATAATTTGACGTTATGAACAATTATGGTATGTACGGTACCAGTCAAAAGTTTGGACACTCATTCAAGGGTTTTTATATATATTTACTATTTTATACATTGTATAATAATAGTGAATACATCAAAACTATGAAATAACATACGGAATCATGTAGTAACCAAAAAAGTGTTAAACAAATCAAAATATTTTATATTTGAGATTCTTCAAAGTAGCCACCCTTTTTGCCTTGATGACAGCTAGGCACACACTCGGTTCTCTGATGCATAAGATACATTAGAGAACTGAGGTGGTCCCTCTAGAATTCCTTCCCTATGTGTAAAATTGATTATGTTGGTTCAGTTTAACATGGTTGTATCTTGTTCTAGACTAGGAGAGGTACATTCAGTCTTCCAACAGGGGGAATGCCAATATAGCGGTCTTTGGTTTTCTGGGTATTGTTTTTTTTTGCTGTTTTTTCATTTTCTTTATATTTCATTATTCTGACCTTTCAGCACGCTGGCCATGTGATCGTACTAACATTAATTTTGAATTACTATGACTATGCCTAATTCACATACTCTATGGTCCACTTGTGTAACGGCTTTAGTCGTCGGATGTGGAAGAGTAGTCGGACCAAGGTGCAGCGTGGTAAGTGTTAATTTATTTATTTAACTGAACACTAAATACAAAAATAACAAGAGAATAAATTAAACTGAAACAGTCCCGTAAGGTGGAAACACTGATACGGAAAACAACTACCCACAAAACCACTGTGGGGAAAAGCTACCTAAGTATGGTTCTCAATCAGAGACAACGATAGACAGCTGTCCCTGATTGAGAACCATACCCGGCCCAAAACAAAGAAACACAAACACATAGAAAAAAGAACATAGAATGCCCACCGAAATCACACCCTGACCAACCCAAAAATAGAGACATAAAAAGCTCTCTACGGTCAGGGCGTGACAACTTGCTTTATCAGCTGGAAATGAAAAGGAATTAACCATGTGGTTGAGCGTATGTATTCTCAACTTAATTCTTTAAGTCCAGACATTGACCCATCTCCGGTCCAGCAACCATGATAAACTAAATAGAATATGGGTCGACCAGATATTTCACTCCAACTTTGGTGTTAAGGCCAGAGCGGCAGCCAACCTTATCAGAAAAAGCACCCTGTGAGTCTCCTCCAAAGTAATTTCAGATGCTAATGGCCGTTATGTTATAGTGATGGGGAAATTGTTTAGCCTAACCTTTCTGGTCCTAATTGGGATGACGCTCAATTTTTCTCTGACCCCATTGCAACACTTCCTGACCTCAACTCTCAACATTTGATATTTCAATTGTGTATTACATCCTAGACTAGACTGAACCAGACCAAAGCCTGGCGCGTGGCGACTTGACCCACTACAACTATCCTGTAATGCCTTTAAAAAATACATATCTAAGGGGCCTAATTATTTCATACACAGCTCATGACAACAAACAGCGCACTGAACGCTTATTGGAGCTATCTCAACTCATTCTAGATGTGGACAACAGATATGCCCCTTCTCCGACTCATGAACTCTACAAAGAGAGACTGCTACACCAATCAGAATTCGACAATCTTTCCATTAAACTAACGGAGCAGCCTCTGTTTAAGTCGAGGCAGACATTTTATGAACACGAAGAGAAAGCTGGCAAGTTGTTATCTCACCAGCTTCGACAATCCGCTGCTACCATCACCATTCCTGAAATCTGTGTTGCAGCTGATTTAATTTCTCCAAATCCCAAAGAAATCAACAATCAATTTAAGCAATTCCACTCTGGTCTTTACTCGTCAGAGAATCTTCCTGACGCATCATGTATGCCTGCATTTCTAGACAATCTGGACATCCCCTGTATCAATTCAGATGAACAAACTAACATGGATGCCTCAATAAGTGACAATGAAGCTACTCTGGCAATCCAGTCCATATAGAACAGTAAAACTCCTGGGCCTGATGGCTACCCTATTTAATTTTATTAAGCATTCTCCTCCAAACTGTCCCCTGTCCTCGGCTCAATGTACAATGAAATTTTTTCTAATCGGAAACTGCCCCAGACGCTTACCCAGGCGACTATTTCGGTTTTGCTTAAAAAGGACAAGAATTCCCTAGACTGTGGCTCATAAGCCTCTTGTGTTTCATTTATAAAATTCTCACTATTGTCCTCTCTGTTTAGAGACAGTGATGTGATGCCTAATATAATTAACTCAGATTAAACCAGATTTCTCTCAGGTAGGTAATCTTTCTATAATATGCACTGGCTATTTAATGCTCTTTATTCGGCCCACTCAACTCTACAGCCAGAGGTCGTCATCTCTCTTGATGCTGAGAAGGCTTTCGACCAGGTTGAGTGGGAATATGGATTTACAGTACTAGAGAGATTTGGGTTTGGCCCGTCATTCCTTTCCTGGATGAAGATTTTGTACTCGTCCCAAGTGGCTTCTGTTCGCTCCAACAATGTTTCCTCCTGCTACTTCCCTCTCCACAGGGGGGCCAGGCAGCGATGTTGTTTATCCTCTTTCCTGTTTGATATGGCTATTGAGCCTCTTGCTATCTCCCTGCGGGTGGAGGAGAGGATTAAGGGAATACTAAAGGGTGACATAACTCACAAGGTGTCCTTATATGCAGACAATCTTATTTTATACATCTTTGTCACGCCCTGATCTGTTTCACCTGTTCTTGTGATTGTCTCCACCTCCTCCAGGTGTCACTTATTTTCCCCAGTGTATTTATCTCCTTCTGCCTGCCCTGATATTGAGCCTCTTTACCTCTTGGACTCAGGATCTGGTTTTGACCTTTTGCCTGTCCATGACCATTCTCTTGCCTACTCCTTTTGGATTATAAATAAACTACAAAAACTCTAACCATCTGCCTCCCGTGTCTGCATCTGGGTCTCGCCTTGTGCCCTGATACCCGGTGGAGTCTATACCCTATCTCTTGGACCTGGTTTTGGGACATACTTGGGACATTCTCTGGTTAGTTAAACCTAACAAAAAGTGTGCTCTTCCCCATTAATCAGTTAGCAGAAGGTATTGGGTATGCCAATTTCCCGTTATGCCAATTCCTGTTTAAAAATAACTTCAAAACACTGCCAGAGCGCACTAAGCAGGATTTCACAAGGTGATTGTCTCTTCCCATTTCATTAGCAGGTCGCATTAATTCTGTTAAGATGACTGTACTACCTAGGTTTTTGTACTCATTCCAAAGTCGATGTTCAAACAACTGGACAGCTGCAAGTCAAATCCCATTTTTTTTTACACTACCATTGGTCAGAAAATATATCTAAATGTGTTCATTGGGTTTCTATATTTGAAAACAAGGATGGTCCAACTTGTTACAGTCAAACCTTCCAACTTCTCCTGTCTCGCTCCTGTGCTCCCCACTGCCCATGAACCTTGGCACCCGTGTTTTGAATCCCATTGTCAAGTATTCCCTTATAATCTAGTCCCAATTCTGAAGTCACTTTAGCCTTAAACAAGCAAGCGGCATCTCTCCATGAACATTTAATCATCTCTTCCCAGCGTCGCAGATTGACACGGCTTTCCAGTTCTGGCATTGGAACGGTCTGGTGTTTTTTGTGACCTATTTGTTGATAACACGTTCGTCTCATTCCATACTCGTTCCCAATACCCACTTTTTCAGGTACCTGCAAACTCGCAGCTTTGCTAAAAAACATTTGCCTTCATTTCCACTTGAGCCCACTACGTGTCCAGTTGAGAGGTGCTTAGATCTTAACCTGTATCTGAAGGGCACAACCTCCAGATTATATGACATAATACAGAAGAATAATCCGCCTTCCTTAGCAAATATAAAATATGCATGGAAGCAAGACATGGGTAGCGAGCTACCCGATGACATATGGCAACATAGTATTGGGCGTATCCACACCTCATCATTTAGCATAAGACATGGGCTCATTCAGTTAAAAGTTTTGCACCGTCTCCATTACTCAAATGACAAACTGTCAAAAATATATCCAAATGTTGACCCAACTGTTTGAGAAGCCATCAGTCCAGCGACTGTGGGACACATGTTTTGGTCATGCCAATCTTTGAGTGGCTTCTGGGACCCCATATTGGAGGCATTCTCACATATGTGTAATACAACTACTAGCCCCAACCCATTCACTGCCATTTTTGGTGTGCTTCCCCTAAATCAGAATGTTACCACGCTGCTAGCTTGCCACCTTGTCCTATTTCACTGAAGTCTGCAAAGCCGGCTTCCTTTATGCAGTGGTTTGAGGTGATGTCATCTCTGCCTCTGGAGAATGTTAGGTGCATGGGTCTCGACAAAAGTTTAACTTAACCGGGTCCCAATTCATACAATACATGGAGAGCCTATCTTTTACTTAGTGTACACTGTATATTTTGGTAAGCAGTCATGTCTGCTCTAGTGGCCATATATTGTGCTGATAAGACTCAACTATAATTATGATACCGATTTTTATTCGTATTTAACTTTTTCCATTGTTTTTATTTCTATTACTGTTTATGTTTTTGTCCTATTTAATTTAAATTTCTGTGATATCCTTGTATGATGCCTTGGTGGGTGGATGGATGGATGGGAGGGAGGGGCGGGTGGGTGGTTGGATGAGGGAATGAGGGTTTGGAGTTGTACTGTCTAGAAAGTTTTTTTATGTTAAAAAAGTATCATATTCTTCCTGGGGTTGTAAATGAACAGATTTTAATAAGATTTTGTGTTGCTAAAATGCTGTCAGTTCAACTTTAACTTCCTGTTGTCCCTGCTGGTGCTACATGACTCCTTTTATGAGTCTGACAGCACCCTCAGTTGCCTCGCAGGGATACTTTACACACATCCCCAATTTTAGATGGGGAAAACATGTGAGACACTTAAAGAGATATGTGTGTTGCCCAGGAAGAGATGGAGGTAAGTAATAAAGAGGATGCAAGGTACAAGGTGTAATAAAGCATTCGATGTCAGACCAATTTGCTCCAACGGGCCTGCAAAAGGACAGGGCTCTCTCTCTTTCTGGCTGGCTCTGGCTCAGGCAGTATGTCACCCCTTTCCTCCCAAGGACCAAACTCTGGCCACAAAGGGCTGCTGATCCCAGGACAGGGTCCAGAATGGAGATGGGCAACTTCATCCCCACCTAGTGGTGAGATAGGAGAATAACACACAGGAGCGACCAATCCCATCCACCTTTACACACCATTGAGTCATCCAAATGAGATTCTGGATCCGGTCCAATTCATAGGAATGCTTTGATTTTGTAAGACGTTCCTCAGCGATGACACAGCATTCCCAGGAGGCTGATAAAGACATGAATATATGTTTCATCAGCACTGGAGCCTTGAGAGATGGTCTGTTTGCTGTATCTGATAGTAGCCTAATACACTGTAAATCAACCAAATCAGGCTCCTCAGTCCATGTGTCCTCTGTGTGTGCTTGTTTTTGTTCCAGATGATTCAACTAATGAATCTATATAATTGAGAATATGCATAGATGGTTTGATTCAACTCAGTTTAGTTTGGGTTCATTACAGAGGGAATCAGTATTCTCAGGGGTGGACACTGGACAGCACCTGCGGGCAGATTTCATTGGGCTAATTCAATATCCCTCAACCATTCACTGAGCTATCAATACCTGTCAATTATTCACGTTAACTTATGGGCCTGTTCTCACAATTGTCAGAGAGAAAATCCTTGAATCAGGAATCATTGAATCGTGTAAATGTGAATGGGTTAAAATGCCTGGTCAATTGGTCACATATTAGATAGATTTGGCTATCCTTAAGCACCCAATGACAAGACAATGAATTAAAGTTCCTGTATTTCCACAATAACTAAAACCCCACCAATCATGGTAAACCTACAGCACTCCATGATGAATTTCATAGTGTACCATTGACCCCTGGTTCTTTGAGGCTGAGTTGATACAGTAGAAGGATTATTACATCTCCTGGTCCACTCCTGGGTGCACTTTCTCTCTGCCCCAGGGTTTGTTCAAAGTTAATCTAGCCACTGGTCCTGGCAGCAGTTCTTAACCTCTCCTCCTAACTTTATACTCTCTGCCCCTTCTCCTTCCCTGCAGCTTGATGAGTCAAACCCAAGAGGACCATTACACATCTCCTCTTCTTCTACCGAGGTGGAGAGCCATGGCGGATGCCCTATGCTTCTAAGGGGGCCAAGAGGATTAAGGCAAGTAAGTACTGTATCTGCTCCATTCATCACCAATGAATCCCAAACCTACACCCGGCCATTTCCATCACAGTCCTCAACTAGACGCAAGTACCAGTGTTTTGTATGTAGAGACACTCACATTAGTAATAAACCCGGGACACAACAAGGACAATCTCGTCATGAAAACAGCCGATAAAATGAACCTTATTTGCATTCATTACTTTAGTTAATTGTGCTATTTGAATATTACACAGCCTGTTATTCAACATTAGAAGTCAATTAATAAGTGACTGATGCATGTATTAGCCCAATCAAGGCCAAACTTATTTGGAGGCTGTCAAATTGAGTAAAGCCCTGAATGCCTTTTTCAGTATGCAGAGATTCCACTTTTGAATTGTAGACTCGCAGCATGAAAATCAGACCGAAGTCTGAATATTTAACTACAAATATTCAATTTCTGACATCTAATATATCTAAAGCAATTCAGGAATATGTCCCTAGATGTTGTTCTATTTGACATTTCAATTCTGATCCACCATTATGTCATACATTTAATGAACTATTACTGTATTTCCTATTTCTGCTCATTTATTGAATTCGATCACCAGAACTTATGGACCTGAAATAGAGCTGTCAGTGTTGATGTGCTGTATCCCCTCCTAATCTATTGATAAACAAATATATCGCAAAAATTGTGCAACATTGTCTTAGAAAAGCAATTCCTCAGACCGTCACAACAATTCCCGGCCTCATTTTTCACATTCGGAGAGAAGAGTAAGGAAATGTGACTTCTATCCTGGGCAGAAGGAATACAGGGAGCCAGCTGTGTGGCATGACCTTTTCCCTCCCATACTAACAATGAATATATGCACACATTTTTTTATCATCATAATATGCAACCTGTGTGTGTGGGGCTCTGAATTTTGTAACACTTTTTTTTCTTCATTATCTCTTGGTTCAAAGTTCATCTCATCTTTCTCTTCAGGAATATCCCTCAGCTTCATCCCTCTTCAGAGTTATTTGTCTGGCATAAGAAGACTGAACGACACTTAGCATGAAGATTAACTTTGCACATTGACAGCTCTGCCACCTAAGAAGGAGAGATGGGCAGCAATAATAGACACCTGACCTTTGGGCCTAATATGGAAAAGTTTTATATTCACAAGGTAACCTTCACTGATGGGCGTGGACTTTCTGCTCTCCTCATGATGCCTCCCCTGACATTCATTCAAACCAAACCTGTCACGCCCTGGCCATAGAGAGGCATTTTATTCTCTATTTTGGTTAGGCCAGGGTGTGACTAGGATGGGCGTTCTATGTTATTTTTTCTATGTTTTTGTATTTCTTTGTTTTTGGCCGGGTATGGTTCTCAATCAGGGACAGCTGTCTGTCGTTGTCTCTGATTGAGAACCATACTTAGGTAGCTCTTGCCCACATGGGTTTTGTGGGTAGCTGTTTTCTGTGTCTGTGTTTTCACCATACAGAACTGTTTTGATTTTCATTTCGTTTCACTTGGTTATTTTGTGTTCAGTGATATTAAATTAACATGGACACTTACCACGCTGCGTTTTGGTCCGATCTTTCCTGTTCATCAGACGAAGAAGAAGTTCGTTACAGAACCCATGGCCATCATGCAGTACCAATACCTATAAGAGGTGCAAAAAAATCGCAACATTACATTCTATTAAGCAGGTATTAACAAAGCAACCATACAAATCAAATACCATGTTATCTAACATTCTCAGGCACTATAACTGGCAGTGTCATGCTTCAGTAGAATTCAGTAGAAGTCATTGGATCACCCTGAATAACAATCAAAAGGGTAATGTCTCTAAACAAGCATAATTGGTCTTGGACTGGCATCTCGACGCACCACAGCTAATATCCTAACAGTCTATGTGGTTCAATATCTCTACAATCAGGATCACATCAGATACCTGTTGCTATGGGTTTCAGACAGTTCATCATTTCCTGAACTGAGGAGAGGAATAACAGAAAAAGTTTAACATGACACCCTGCGCTGAATAATTAAAGAAATGTGGGTGCTGACAGACATGTTGATCGTCATGATCATATGACATATTAGCAACAAATTATAATAAAATGGAGCCCAGTTGGGGTCTCAACTTACTGTTGAGAGTTAGAATAGTACAATACACAAGATCGCTCTGTACATATCAATTTGAGTTTTCAACAGTGACACAACTTTGGATTTATTTCAGTAAGATAAACACTCCAAACAGCCTACCCGACCGCTCAGAGGTGTCTGCATGGTCCTAAAGCCTCGTTTTGTTTCACATTCCAATCATAAAACTGGGGGGAATGGAATTTCGTCCCCAGTGAAAGTTGCAGCTCGGTGCTGAGTTAATGTGTAGCGGCTAATTGTATAGCTAATAGGCTGTCTGCTTATAGATCGACTGAGGTGAATGAATGTACAGCAACCAATGTGGTAATGGGTGGGGTAATTTTTGCTTGTTTTTGCTGTTCTCCATTTTAACGTTTTTAAACTGTATAGACACGCAGTAAATTTGTTTAAACTTTCTTAAAATGTCTTAGATGTAGGGATACAGCAAATGCTGCACTGCATAGTGCAAGTTCAGAGAAGATCAGACCACATCATAGCACAGCAACTCACTCACTCACTACTTCCCCTGATAACATCTGAGTGAGTGAGTGAGTGAGTGTGTGTGTGTGAGAGAGAGAGAGAGAGAGAGAGGGGGGAGAGAGGGAGAGAGAGAAATACAGAAATACAGAGAGGAGAGAAGGTGAGAGAGAGAGGGATTGCTTGCTACTATGGATAGGGAATTCTTATTTACCCAACGCACCTGCGTATTGGAAGAGAGCAAGTGCCATAGCATAGGGCCACAGGCTATAAGACCCATCAAATCCTATTATTTTTTCTAGCCTAGAGGTAAAGAACACATTCTTTGTTAAAGAAGTCATATTTTTTCTGAACTTAAATGTGTTCGATTTACCAAAGTGAGGTCACAGCAACCATCCGTTTTTCTGGGGCTCCCGGTGAATAGCGTTGAGAGGCAGTATTTTCCACCCAAACGCTACTCTCCGCTGCCACGATTTCATCTCGCGCCCTCGGAAAAAAAATCATGCCCCGGGGCTCAAGGCGCGCAGACTGAGGGAATAAAATGCCACTTCTGACGGGCTGTCAAACTCCCACATATTTCCAAATGAGCTAGAATACATTATAGTGAGATGATGAAGCCAGCGCTTCTTCAATAACGTCATTTCACGAAACTGTGCATGTCAACACATTTAACGTTAATATATTGGCTATGTTCTCGATCTTTCATTTTAAATGACTGATATCTCTCAATAATGAGACATGCATTTGCTCATCTGATATGCAGGCATATCATTATTTACAAATCGAAAAAAATATATCAAAGGTTGAGGGCATCTACTAGTTGAATATTCAAACACATATGCATGTGTCAGTCCATGTAAATTGTCTATAGATAATACAAATCAGACCCAATACTTTTTCAGATTGATACAGATGCGTTATTCCGGCTGGTATAAAAAAAGAATCCCCCTATAAATCTATTGGTTGTGGTCTCGGCGGCGCCTCTATCCAATGCTTTGCTCAAGAGGCTGCAGTTCTATTTGGGAAGTTGGCAGCTCGCGACAAGCTATTTACTCTCACGCTCGCAGTTCGACTCTGGAATTATGAGCAGAGCTGGTCAAACCTGTACCTTGTTTTGAAATTTATTCCCAGAGAATTGAGACCATGGAGATTGGCATCCGCATCCTCATTGTGTTCCTCGTCTCACAGGTAAGCAGGATCGTTTTATGTGGCAATGCATAGCTCCCTCCCGCATTTGTTCATCAATGATTTATATTCCAGTCTTTAACATGCACTTAACTAACTGCAAGGGGGCAATGTATATTTGCATTGCATAGCCAACGATATTGCATGCTTGTCTACATAGATTGAATGAAACCTAAATATAAAATAAAATACATTAAGCCAATATCATTTCAGAACGGTGAATCGTACAGTAACTTAATAGCACGAAATATATGATTGGGAAGCAGTCGAGGAATAAGACTGCCAATGATTTACATGTAGCATTTGCGGCACCTAGTCGTTTTGGGGAGTGAGTGTCGAGTTTGGCATTAATCTGCAGTGGTCAGACATTCAGTTTAGAGATGCCGTTCACATTTAGCCGTCCATTAAGGACATTGGGGGTAATGTGTGGAGCTATGTGCAAATCACGGCCGAACATTTGTCTCCAGTCACATCTATATTCCGCTCAGCTACAAAGTTGAGCGTTTCTTTGGCTCTGTCTGTGTTCATGTGGGTGAACGAACGGTGTGAGGGGAGGATTCACATGGCAGGCAGCTCTTGAGCTCTCTGAGAGTATAACTGAAGCAGTCAGTGTCTAACTTGAATAATAAGGCCAGGGTGGTATTGGACGCTAGGAATGCAATTTAGATGCATTTTCTTGTATTTATTTCCCCTCTCCGTTTCCCTTTGACAGCCGCCTCTAATGTAGGCTATACTTGCTCAGATAGCTCGCTGCCAATCTTATCTGGCATTCCTTTGGAGAGACTGATAACTTGGAGCAGATGCCTCCTTCAATCACACTTTGCTCTATTTAAGTGCTGAAGGGCAACATAGCTGAATAATGACACAGCAAAATCAGCCTTGTAGGCGACCAATTTTCAAAGCCTTGGTTGTTTGTAGGCTACTGTTGCTCATCATTGCAGAATGAAGTCGCAATGAAAATATGAAACATGGGGACATTTTACAAAGTGTTCACTCAACAGGTGCTGTCAACTGCCTTGTTTGAGACCTGGATTCCTAGTAGGCAGCATCAAAGGTGACCGCTGTCCGGTGAACACCCAGTTGTCTATCTCCGTCAAAAGGGCAAGGTGCAAGCAGTGACAGGCGCAGAATTAATGGCCGGCTTTTCCTTCGAATTTTGACCATCACGATTGGTAGCTTTACTTTTCATATTTATTAGTGTTGATATATGACATGGCTATTATTGTGTGTTGGAGCCCAGATGTTTATTACTCAACTTTTGCTCTGAGTAGCTGCATTCTCAGGCTACCAAACAGACTCCGTTTTGTACTGCTGCTAAACTTGCACTGCATTTATTTCCACTGATGTCTGGCTAAAATGGCAGAAATAAGCATACATTGTTAGATTAATAAATAGAGTTAATCGGGTGCTGGGTTCTACATGTAAATGAAGGAGAAATAAAAGTTCATTCCTGCTGCATCTGGAGAGAATGTGTCCCAGACTGTTACTGCCAGAGTTGTCTGGCTCTCTGTTGGCCCAAATGTCAGATCAACACAACTTACATCCAAGTTCTTATAGCTGTACCCTATGCCTCTACCATGTCCTGTTATCCCATGTGTACTATCCCATGTTAATCTGTCTATAACCCACTGAATACAGGCCAATATCAGTATATTACTGTACACTCTGTGTGTGATCAAGTGAACCACTGTTATTTATAGCAAGCAGCCCAGGTAGGGCGCCAAGTTTGCCTCCAGAATAAGCTGCTGCTGTGCCCCCCATAAATCCCTGTATTTGAAATGAAACGCTAAGCAGTTGAGAGCCTCAGCGATGATTCAGAATAAGAACACCACAGCCGGGAGGTGCAGGTGCCAATATTTCTCTATCTCTCTCTCTGCGTTTCTCCCTGTCTCTGGCTCTCCTTTTCTCCCTTCCTTTTTTTTACCTATTTTTCTCTAAAGCAGTCTTGTGGACCTGGAGACTGTTTATTTTATAGACTTATCTAAGTATTTCCTCAAAAGGCTCAGCACAGTGCACTGTGCAGGTGGTTTTAGGGAATGAAAAGGGAAAGATAAAGGACAAGAAAGTGATGGGCCTCTCTTCTGTAAGATGACTGCAATACAGGCAGTAGTTATTTTCTTCTCCGCTTATACCTGGGAGTCAGTCAGCGAGCTCGGCCGGGAAGATAGATTTGTTACTCTGGACGTTTATGGGCCTGGTGGTCAACAGACTGTTAAAGTCCCCTCTAAGCCGCCCTGCAGTGTGAGTGTGACGGGGGGTGTTGGCAGGGTCCTTTAAGGTCATGGAGTCCAGGGGAATGTTAAAGTGACCGTTCAAGGGGGAATGGGAGAGCGAGCGTTACCTTGGTGCCTGAAAACAGACAAACAGGAGTGCCCACCTCAGTGACCCTCCTCTCCTCTAGCCCACGGCTCACTCCACTGATCCAGCAGTATCAAAGAGAAGGGACACAGCCATGGCTGCATGTCAACTCCATTTATTACTGCAGCAGCAGGTGCAGGGACAGGGGACTACACACACACCCCACTGCCTGCCCGTGGCCAGTTAGACAAACACACACACACAAACACACACATAAACACAAAAAGGTCATATCACTGCCAAAATTCTAAATGCACACAAGCAAATTTGATTTGCTGAGAATATAAATCTTATACCCTACTGAGGCGAGTGCTCAGAGGTAGAAAACATCTCTGTTTTAGTGATCTTATCAAGCTTAGCTAAGCCAAAAAGTATAAACTCATCCCTCCCTTCCCCACACACACAATTTCTAGCCATGCCCTCAATTAACCCTTTAGCCTACTTTTACATTGAACCTTAAAGTTTGGGAGACGTTTTGGATACAGAGCAGGCTAAACCACATTCCTCCCAACATTCTGTATCTGATGTTTGGTGTTTTGAGGAGCTTTGTATTTCCTAGTGTTAATTATGTCTGGTGAAGGATCACAATAAGTCCAATGAGGGAAGCCAGTCATTAGTGCTGATGGCTTTCACATTCTCTCCCTCTCCCTCTCCCTCTCTCTCTCTCTCTCTCTCTCTCTCTCTCTCCCTCTCTCTCTCTCTCTCAACTTGTGAGGGGTGCAGCACTTCACCCAAGGTCAGCCATGGACCTGATGATTCTCCTAATTGCAGATCTCTCACCCCCAGATCTATTTGTTTTGACTGGGTTACAGATGAACACCAAAACAGGCTGTTATCACGTCATCAGCCCTGGGCCATGAACACACAGGTCAGGTGGCCTGACCCCAGCATCCTCCTACATGTCACGGATGAGCTGCGTGTCCAGTAGTAATGAGTGATTAGGGAGGCATTAGCCGTTGGAGGGTTGAAAGTCTTGCTCCCCAGTGGTGTAATGAAGGGAAGGTATAAAAGGAGAGAGCCAACCCTGTGATGTTAGAGACGTTGGAGAGCTCTTAAGAGTTTATTTGGGTGTAGCTGTTATTGATGGCAGCCATACTGGAGTAAAAGCTTCCTGGAAATGATGATGCTGACGGAAATGCACCTGCGTGAATGCACACACGCACGCACACACGCACGCATACACACACGCACGCACACACGCACGCATACACACACACACGCACACACGCACGCACACACGCACGCACACACGCACACACACGCACGCACGCACACACTCACGCACACACACACACACGCACACACGCACGCACGCACACACACACACTGTCTTAATGGAAGACTAAGCGAAGCAGGGAGCGAGCAGATCTCCAGTGCTCTCTCCCCTGATGATTGTGGTTCAGCGGTTCACTTTAATGGACTGTAAGGTCTTAACTCTGTTCACGGAGGGTTTGACCTTGTGGGAAAGTGAACCATCCATATCTTCTCTGCCTGGAGCAAAGCAATTTAGCTCTCATGGAATGGAGGGGTAGAGGACTGCAAGGTAGGACTGGAGGGGGATGTTTTCCCGGCCAGGAAACTCTGATAATTACAGTAAATAGTGTATGTCCCCAAACAGAGAGCTCTCCATTTGAATGTATCCAGGTTTAATATCGGCCTGCTGTAGCCTAATTATACAAAATGCCAATGGATATAAATTCAATGAATGTGACAACTGAAAAGGTTTCTGTCATGGGCAAATGAAATAATGGCTTGTTTGTGTGCCTGTGTTAGTGTAGAGAGAGAAAGAGAACCTTGTGAACTGGCAGACAGTGTTTGGCTGTATTTATGTTATGAGCACACACATGCACAATCACACACACACTATCCCAGTGGGCACCAAAATTAACTTCCATAAAAAAAATCCTATTTTCCCTAACCCTAACCTTAACCCATAACCCAAACCCTAAACCTAACTCCTAACCATAACAGTAACCCTAAATCTAACTCCTTACCATTACCCCTAACCCTAATTGTACCCCTAACCCTAATTGTACCCCTAACCCTAATTGTACCCCTAAACACAATTTTACCCCTAACGCTAATTGTACCCCTAACCCTAATTGTAACTCTAACCCTAATTGTACCCCTAACCCTAATTGTACCCCTAACCCTAATTGTACCCGTAACTCTAAACCTAACCCCTAAGCTTAAAATAGCCTTTGTTCTTGTTTTACTATCCTTGTGGGGACGTTTGGGGAGTTTAGGTCCACACAAGGAAAGAAGAACCAACACACACACACACACACACACACACACACACACACACACACACACACAGCAGAGCAGAGTAAAGTGGAGGAGGAGGGGAGATGGCAGTGGGATGGCGTCACCCTGTTTCCACGATGTCTTCATCTCTTCGTCTGTTTGCTGTCATCCTTCCGTCAGGCAGATAATTGCTGGGGAAGAGCTGCAAAGCCCGGGACTCCCAAATCCTCAGTACAAACAGAAACAGCCAGGCAGCCAGAGAGAAAGGGAACCAGTGACTGTCTGAGGCTGAGCATACTGCACTGCTAGCAGGCAGTCTCTGTTTCCATGCCAGACTCTGTCTGTATCACTCTCTCTCTTTCTCCATTCTCTCTCTGCTCCCTCATTCTCTCACATTTAAAACATGTATTCATGAGTACTCACGACTCACACTCTCTCTCTGTTTTTCCTGCCTCCCATTCAAATTCACCAACAACACAGACAGAACACATCCCAGTCAGAGATGCACACATTAATTTGTGTCTATGTGTATGGGGGGTGACAGAGCACATGCTCATTATAAGGCTGTGTTCCTGTGTCCTCTGTCTGTGATGATTCCATCCCGTTGTATAAGTAAGAGCTGCTGCGTGTGTCTGTGAGGCTGAGACTATAGGAGATGGTAATGATCTATCAGTGTGTAGTAAGGTATTGAGAAAGAGAGAGCTGGTATGTGAGTGCTGCTGAACCCTGGGCAAGCATCATCTACTCAGCAGGCTCTGTGGGAGCCAGACAGACCAGCCTGCTGAAAGATGAGAAAGACGCTACATGAGGCATGGTAATATGGAGCTGCTTACAGTGCACTGTATTATACGCTGTACTATCCCCCCTGTATTATACGCTGTACTATCCCCCCTGTATTATACGCTGTACTATCCCCCCTGTATTATACGCTGTACTATCCCCCCTGTATTATACGCTGTACTATCCCCCCTGTATTATACGCTGTACTATCCCCCCTGTATTATACAGTGCACTATCCCCGCTGTATTATACGGTGCACTATTCCCCCCTGTATTATACAGTGCACTATCCCCCCTGTATTATACAGTGCACTATCCCCCATTAATTATACAGTGCACTATCCCCCCCTGTATTATACAGTGCACTATCCCCCCCTGTACTATCCCCCCGTAGTGTGTAGTAAGGTATTGAGAGAGAGAGAGCGTGAGTGCCCCCGCTGTACTATCCCCCCCGTATTATACAGTGTATAATACGGGGGGGTGCGTATAAACGGTGCACTGTATTTTACCTTTATTTAACTAGGCAAGTCAGTTAAGAACAAATTCTTATTTTCAATGACGGCCTAGGAACAGTGGGTTAACTGCCTTGTTCAGGGGCAGAACGACAGCTCGGGGATTTGAAAGAGGTATTGAGAGAGAGAGAGCGTGAGTGCCCCCGCTGTACTATACAGTGTATAATACGGGGGGGTGCATATAAACGGTGCACTGTATTTTACCTTTATTTAACTAGGCAAGTCAGTTAAGAACAAATTCTTATTTTCAATGACGGCCTAGGAACAGTGGGTTAACTGCCTTGTTCAGGGGCAGAACGACAGCTCGGGGATTTGAACTTGCAACCTTCCGGTTACTAGTCCAACGCTCTAACCACTAGGCTACCCTGCCGCACTATCCCCGCTGTATTAAAAGGGTTGTGAAATACTAATGAGTGGCGTGATGATGACTTTGGTTCTTAACAAGGAGAAGCGCTTCCCTCTGGATGGGGAGGTGTGTGTGGACGCATGGCGATGGGAATGATGGATGACAGGGGGGAAGATAAGTGGGAGGCAGAGAGAGATCTGCATCTCCCTGATTTATGATGAGTGCTGTGTGTGTGTGTGTGTGTGTGTGTGTGTGTGTGTGTGTGTGTCACACTCCCGCTGATTGCTGCACTTTCACTGGAGCAAACTTTTTACATACTCACCTTTTCACTTCTCTATTCCTCTGCCTCTCTAACTCTGTACCTGTGATTTTATGACTCTGTCCCCAGCCAGTGCATCTCTGAGGGGCTGAACTCTCTGTGCCATTTCAATGTGGCCTAGCATTACAGCAGTCTCTTGGAACAAGCCAAATGGAACACTTGTTCTGAATGTAGCCCATTATGCCCTTTCCCTGCCACCCTTCCAGCTCAGCGAGAGGGTGGTAACCAGTGGAGACATTAGAGGCCATGGCTCTCTTCAGAGAGAGGTGGTCCTTTTTCACCCCTGTCTCGTGCTCTCCCCCCTGCTCGCTAGTCCGCCTGTTGCCTTTCATCTTCTGTAATCCACATCAGAAGGTGTGAGCAGAATGTCACATCTGGGAGAGAGGGAATCAATCAACCTGCCTCCACCCCGACAACCGCAGTACTTCCCCTGGACTGCAAGATGGCGACATGGAGCCAGATATCCTATTGGGATGGAGACCGGGACAATGCTCTTCAGATCTGCCTACCTACCCAGCCCCATTGTTTGAAGTGTGTGTTTTCGAAAATGCTTTGCCAAAGCAGATTGGAGATTAAACATGTGAACTTGGCTGTCAGAAGTGAGTTGCCGTTGGAGGACTAGGAAATAGAGCATACAAACACACTATATTGGTAAGGAGGTCGCTTGCAGGCAATTAGAATAGCTTTCCCCTTTTATTGCTTTTGATGTCATCGTGTGGTGGAATGAGTGAGCCAGTACTTTAGTCTGCCTTTGACTGGGGGCTGGAAGTTAAATTGATTTAATTTAGATCCAATTAATATCCTCTTTTAAGGGTTTGGTGGTTGTGTAATGCAGTCTGAAATGATGGGTGAAATAGAAGGGATGTTATTGCCAATGATCTTTTCCATACCATAGTCATCATCCACCATATACAGTGGGTATCATAAGTATTCACCCCACCTAGTATTTTTTCACATTTATTTGCATTACAAAGTGGGATTAAAATAGATTTAATGTGATTTCTTTTGTTATTGATCTATACAAGATTCTCCATGGCTCCCGAGTGGCGCAGCGGTCTAAGGCACTGCATCGTAGTGCTAGAGGCATCACTACAGACCCCGGTTTGATTGCGGGCTGTATCACAACTGGCCATGATTGGGAGTCCCATTGGGCGGCACACAATTGGTTCAGCATCGTCCAGGTTAGGGGAAGGTTTGGCCGGGGTAGGCCGTCATTGTAAATACGTTTTTTAATATTTGTTTTATAATAATAATAATAATAATAATGTCATCGTGAAAAGAAAATAATATATTCTATAAACGTTTTCAAATTAAATAACTAAAACATAGCCATTGCATAAGTACTCACCCCCTTTGTTTAGGCTTTAAAAAAAGTGGCTTAACAAATCACATAAATGAAATGGACCTATGAAATAATAGGGGTTGACATGATTTTTGAATGACTACCGCTTCCTCTTTCCCCCATACATACAACATCTGAAAGGTCCCTCAGTCAAGTATTGAATATCAAGCACATATTCAACTACAAAGACCAGGGAGCTTTTTGAAAGCCTCATAAAGAAGGGCAGTAATTGGTAGCTGGGTAACAATAACAAATCAGACATTTAATATCTCTTTAAGCATGGTCAAATTAGCATTATAAATTGGGTGGTTTGAGCCCTTAATGCTGATTGGCTGACAGCCGTGGTATATCAGACCATATACCACAGGTATACGTTTGTAACCAGTTCATAATAGCAATAAGGCACCTGGGTTTGTGGTATATGGCCAATATACCACGGCTAAGGGCTCTATCCAGGCACTCCGCGTTGCGTCATGCAAAGAACAGTCCTTAGCCGTGTTATATTGGCCATATACCACACCTCCTTGTACCTTATTGCTTAATTATATTATGCTGTGGATGATGTATTAAACCACCCAGACACATCAAAGATACGGTCGTCCTTCTGAACTGAGCTGCAGGGCAGGATGTCACCATGAGGTCATTGGTGATTTTAAAACAGCTACGGGAACAGCTGTGATCGGAGAAAACTGAGGATGGATCAAAAACATTGTAGTGACTCCACAATAATGACTTAAATGACAGAGTGAAAATAGATTACAAATATACGAATACAATTCCAAAACATGCATCTGTAAACAACCAGTGGAGGAAAAAGTAGACAATTGTCATACTTGAGAAAAAGAAAAATTTTACTTGAGTAACATTTTTAAAGTATTTAGTTTTAAATAGACTTAAGTATCAAAAGTAAATGTTATAGCAAAAATATACTTAAGTATCAAAAGTAAATGTATAAATATTTTCAAATTTCTTATATTAAGCATAATTTAATTTTTAATTTTTATTTACAGATGGCAAGGGGCACGCTCCAACACTCAGACATCATTTACAAATGGAAGCATGTGTTTAGTGTGTGAATTAGACCATTTTCTTGTCCTGTTAATCATTCAAAATATAATGAGTAATTTTGAGTGTCAGGGAAAATGTATGCAGTACATCATTTTCTTCAGGAATGTAGTGAGGTAAAAGTTGTAAAAAATATAAATAGTAAAAAAAAATACTTAAGTAGTACTTTCAAATATTTTTACTTAAGTACTTTACACCATTGTAGGCAGCAAGGCACTAAAGTAATACAATTTTTAGCTTAAATGCAAAGCCTTATGTTTGGGGCAAAAACAACACAACACATCACTGAGCAACTGCCTCCTTATTTTCAAGCATGGTGGTGGCTGCATTATGGTATGGGTATCCTTGACATTGGCAAAAACTGGGATTTTTCAGGATGAAAAGAAACTGGATGGAGCTAAGCACAGGCACAATCCTAGAGGAAAACCTGCTTCACGCCAGACACTGGGAGAGGAGTTCACCTTTCAGCAGGACAATAACCTACAACACAAAGCCAAATCTACACTGGAGTTGCTTACCAAGAAGATGTTCCTGAGTGGCCAAGTTACAGTTTTGACTTAAATCTGCTTGAAAATCTATGGCAAGACTTGAAATTTGCTGTCTAGCCATGAGCCCCAACAGCTTGAAAAGAATAATGGACAAATATATTGCACAATACAAGTGTGCAAAACTCTTATGAGACTTACCCAAGAAGACTCACAGCTGTTACTGCTGCCAAAGATGTATCTAACATTCACTCAGAGGAGTGAATACTATTTTAATCCAGGTATGTTAGTGTTTTACTTTTCATTCATCTTAAAAAATATCTATAATTTCTATTCCACTTTGACATTACAGAGTATTTTGTGTAGATTGTTGACGATTAATTACAATTAAATACATTTTAATCCCACTTTGTAACACAATCAAATGTAAATAACTCCAAGGGGTGAATACTTATGATACCCACTGTACTTTGTTTTGTAACCTGTACAATGTTTGATGTGTAGTATCACTTCCATCATGTAGCATCTTACTGTAATTACATTCCATCAGACATGAGAAAGGCAAAGAATCCCTTTGAAGATTGTATGACCGATGACCGTCACTTTGATATGAACATTATGTGATAGTAACAGAATAGGCAATTAGAAACGGGGAGCTGCTGTGCCTATTTTGACACATAAAACCCAGCCCATTTAATTTGTGTGTACAGAACACGTCTAAGTATAAGGACATATGTATTTAAAAAGATCCCTCTTGAATGCTGTTCTAAAGAAACCATTTTATGCCACTGAAGTAGAAGAGAAGCTGTGATTGTTGGTGTATAGAAATCTCAAAGCGTGTTTGCATAGCTATTTTGGGGGGACTGGAAGCTATTGTTCTAGTGTTGAGATAAGATTTAAAGGTGTCTGATTGCAGCTCTGTCACTAGTGATCAGGAAACAAATCTATACCGTTACATATTGGTGTATTATTTTTGACGAACTATCATATGGTACCGTTTTGACAATATTGCCACATTGTTTTTGCGCGAGTTGGTTGTACCTGCACCAAACCTCCAGTATTTTTCCTTCATATCTTGTTTTGCATCTTCTTTTTAAGTAGGTGGCCAATTTGTTTTCAGCACTTTTATTTCCATGACTGATCAAAACAAAATTTTTCTCATGGCTCTCTCTTGTCCTTCTGCAGAAGACACATGGTGAGCATTATGTTTGGATCATGGAATCGCAATAGAATCACAGTATTGAATCGCAATACAAATGTGACTGACCAGCTCAATTTGCTCTTATGTAGCAAAATTGGAAATTGTGTTTTTTTGCATTGGATAAAAGTACAGACTCAGAGCTAGAAAATAGTATATCATGCACTATAGTTGAGGAACAATGGGAAAGTAATTCTGCTTTGAAAGTTGTAACCCCACTTTTGAGAAAATGGCACTGGAGAGGTCTTCTTTGTCTGCACCCACTCAGCATCGTTCACACCCTCTTAAGCCTTAGCCCCACACATATTTTTAAGGATTTTCACGAGGCCATGTGCTAAAGAGAGTGAGTACAGTAGTGTACTAAACATCCAAATATTTAAAGACTAAAGGTTAGTTTATACTATGTCTATCGACATGTCTGTAGACAGTTGTCGCAATGACATCATGAACTATCTATTGTCATCCGACATCAAACTTGTCATTGTCGTTATGCAAAAGTATAAACACAAAAACAACAGGCTGCATGACAGCCTGGTGGTCCATAGCATATATATATCCCCCCCCCCCCCCCCCCCCCCAATAAACCCATCCATTTAACCTTTTCACACGTACCAACAAACGGATGTGATCATTCTACAGTGGTCCCTATTGCGTACAAACCTGTGTGATGAGAACACTTGATTAGAACGCTTATTTAGAATGTCAATTTTCGATTGACGCAACAATTAGCATATGAGTTTATTATAGGATGGAATGATCAGACATTCACAGAAGTAGCTACACCATAACACAATCATCCAAACCGGAAAAATGTAGGCTACATTTGTTCTAACGCTAACTGAGGAAAGATTGACTTAACACAAGCTGCCATGCTTGTTTTTTTTGCATCAACCAAAGATAATAAGAGTAGACAAGATGAGTTTGGTCTGTTTATAGTATGCATGTCGATGGGGGTGTGTCGTCTACGAGCATCCACTTCCCTTCATTCACTTTCGGAAGTTTACCCGAACGATGAGTGAACCATTCCTTCACCTCATATAACATCTTTTGTCTGACAGATTATGTGACACCCAGAATGCATTGTATAATGTCAACAAACATGGCACCATACATAGCTGGCAAATAGCTTAGCTCACTATAATCAGTACAACCTTCCAAAAAGTATTTTACACACATCATATGTGTCCATTACAATCTATGGAAAAATCTAAATGCATTGTTTGTCAGTAGTACTTGAAAACATGTGAATAAAACTGTAAATACATTATGGTCCATATGTATAATATCTGAAAATGTAGCCTCTTACCCGAATACATGGATGAAAGCTTCTCCCTTTTTGTCACGGATGTCATGGTTGCCCAGACATTCCACTGATTTCAAAACTCGGTCCTCCAGAAAGTGTAGAGGATCTTTAAAAAAAGTAGTGTTAGAAGGATTACCTACACATACTGAGCAGCTCATGTTATAGCCAGAAGCGTGCTACATGGCAGACAAATCTGAACTCATCTCTCGACATGTCCAGCCCATTTTTATTTTTATTTTATTTCACCTTTATTTAACCAGGTAGGCTAGTTGAGAACAAGTTCTCATTTACAACTGCGAGCTGGCCAAGATAAAGCAAAGCAGTGCGACAAAAACAACAACACAGAGTTAGTTACACATGGGATAAACAAACGTACAGTCAATAACACAATAGAAAAATCTGTATACGGTGTGTGCAAATGAAGTAAGGAGATAAGGCAATAAATAGGCCAATAGTGGTGAATTAATTACAACTTAGCAATTTACCCTGGAGTGATATATGTGCAGATGAGGATGTGCAAGTAGAAATACTGGTGGGCAAAACAGCAGAAACACTCAAACAAATATGGGGATGAGGTATGTAGTTGGTTGGATGGGCTATTTACTGATGGGCTGTGTACAGCTGCAGCGATCTGTAAGGTAAGCTGCTCTGACAGCTGGTGCTTAAAGTTAGTGAGGGTGAATAAAGTCTCCAACTTCAGTGATTTTTGCAATTCATTCCAGTCATTGGCAGCAGAGAACTGGAAGGAAAGGCGGCCAAAGGAGGTGTTGGCTTTGGGGATGACCAGTGAAATATACCTGCTGGAGCGTGTGCTACGGGTGGGGGTTGCTATGGTGACCAGTGAGCTGAGATAAGGCGGAGCTATACCTAGCAAAGACTTATAGATGACCTGGAGCCAGTGGGTTTGGCGACGAATATGTAGCAAGGACCAGCCAACGAGAGCATACAGGTCGCAGTGGTGGGTAGTATATGGGGCTTTGGTGACAAAACGGATGGCACTGTGATAGACCGCATCCAATTTGCTCAGTAGAGTGTTGGAGGCTAATTTGTAAATGACATTGCCAAAGTCAAGGATTGGTAGGATAGTCATTATCTCAGCCAGTCATGGCTTCCTGTCTTTTTCCGTGGCTAAACCAACTAGACTTGTAATTTAACAAATGTATTTATTAATTTAATTTTAAGGTAAGTTCCAGAAGGCATTTCTGACAAAAAAAACACATTTTGATAAAAAATGTTTTGTTTACATTCAAATGGCTCTCCTGTGAAGTAGTAACGCACGACATACACCTATATTCCTGAAATGAGTCACATAGAGAATCAATAGAATCGTGAGGATCACAATTAGGGCTGACCTCAATTAGATTGTTTGGTCTATAGGCTGTTGGTCAACCAAGATGATTTTTCGTTGAGCAGTACCAGTCAACAGTATGGACACAACTACTCATTCAAGGGTTTTTAAAATGTATTTTTACTATTTTCTACGTTGTAAAATAATAGTGAAGACATCAAAACTATCATATAACACATATGGAATCATGTCGTAACACAAAAAGTGTTAAACAAATCCAAATATATTTGAGATTCTTCAAAGTAGCCACCCTTTGCCTTGATGACAGCTTTGCACACTCTTTGTCACACCTTGATCTTTTTCAACTGTCTTTGTGATTGTCTCCACCCCCCTCCAGGTGTCACCCATCTTCCCCATTATCTGTCTATTCCCCTGCTCTGTTCCCCGCTTCAGCATTAATGTTAATATGTTGTGTTACCCGTATGCTGACGCTGTTCCTGGCTTGTTCCATGTCTGTTCCTCATTAAATGTTCAACTCCTGTGACCTGCTTCTCTTCTCCGGAGTTGGTCCTTACACTCTTGGCATTCTCTCAACCATCTTCATGTGGTAGAAACTTGGAGTGTGAAGGAAAAGCAGCCAACAAGTGCTCAGCATATGTGGAAACTCTTTCAAGACTGTTGGAAAAGCATTCCATGTTAAGTTGGTTTAGAGAATGCCAAGAGTGTGCCAAATCTGTCATCAAGGCAAAGGGTGGCTACTTTAAAGAATGTAAAATCTAAAATCTCTTTTGATTTGTTTAACACTTTTTTGGTTACTACATTATTCCATATGGGTTATTTAATAGTTTTGATGTCTTCACTATTATTCTACAATGTCAATCAAACTAAAATGCAACTGTTTAATACAAATCATTTTGCGTTTAACTTGTAGCCCTGATTGTCCGTAAAAAAAAAAGGTTAAACACTCAATTGTGAGGCTAGATACTGTATGAGGGCTGGACATGAAGCTAAATGAAAGTCAGATAAATGAAAGTCAGAAAAATGAAAAGACGATGTTTGCTGGGGTCTCGGGACTGATGGGGTTAACACTCATTCTCTCAATATTCACACTAGACTACACACAGAAATGCACACGCACACAGAGCACACACACATGCAAGCACACATATGCATGCTCATTATACATTTACCTTCAACCACATGCCATTATCTGATTTTCACGGCCCCGATCTGTGGGGAGTTTCAGCGAGCAGTCTAGATTTCTCTCTGGAACCAGCGGGCTGGATTTGATTTTCATTAGAATTTCATGTCTTGGCTGTCATATCCTCTCCCCACCCTGCACGCTTTGGTGGACACAATTTTCCGCTGCGGTGGACCCACACACGGTGGACTGGTTAGCTAGAGCCACAACGGGTGGCTGGTTAGCTAAAGCCACACCGGGTGGCTGGTTGTCAGTGTGTTGCACTGTTGAAGGCCTCTCTCGCACTGAGGCACTGTCCGACATCTATCATCAACACCACCCCCTGCTTCTACACACAAAATCAAATACCATTTTATTTGTCACATGCGCCAAATACAACGTGTCAACCTTACCGTGAAATGTGTGCTTATGAGTCCTTCCCAACAATGCAGAGTAAACAAATTATAATACAAAGAAAAATAGCATTCGTAAAAACACGCATACACACGCACGCACACACACACACACACACACACACACCTATACACACACACACAGGCATACACCCAGTGACAACACACATGGGTGTGTTGACAGTGTTTTGCTGTGTGTTGAGAGTGTGTTGATATTTGCGACAGCGACTCTGCTGAATGTTTATCCTATTGTGAGAGAGCTGAATCGATGTGAGATAATTTGGTGCATCACAGTGCTAATGGAATCAGAAGAGAAGTAAGGTGTGGCTCTGGAGGAAATGTCCTGTTCATCATCCACTCAATGATTTCCAAATGTAAATGTCACACAGACTGCCCAGAGTATTTAACACAGGCAAACAGACAGCCAAGTGCCAAATCACTGTGAATGTTAACCTTCATAACATATCATGGTCAGACTCACTCAGCACATGGCAGGCTAGCATTATGACTCACTAAGCTCTAAGCAGACAGTGGGAAGGACTCCAGTTCCTTAAATAAAAGCTTCTGTCTGTCTAACACCGCTGGAAATATACTGCCTGTCAGCACCATAGTCATTACTGAGTGATTCATGTTCCCCTCCGTTTACAGTATTCTAATCTACCAGCTCTAATTTATAATGCAGTATTGATGATACCAATAGAGTTTTGGGGCAATCAAATCATAACCATTTCGTCAAGTCAATCTGTTCAGTAGTTCTTGACTTGTATTGGGAGTCCATGCACTTTTGGCTCCTGTGTCGCTGGTTATCTCGTGGGTCACAGACCCTGTCTGTGTTATCTCACCAGTAAGAGAACCCACGGTCATTAAAAGCCTAGTGTGGTGTGTAGCAGACATGCTTAAACTAGCATGCACTGTCTGATGATTTATTGCCTGGTGAACCCTCCTGTCCCAGCACATTTACTATGTTCACTTTCCCTCACACATGTTCTGCTGCAGTCGCTAACCCTTTCTGAGAGTCTACATGGTAGTGCTACGTTTCTCACAACTAAAGTGCTTTTTGCATCAAATGAGTGCGTTTGTTCTTTACTGTGTGTATTGTGTATAGTAGAGAGGCTGTACAAAACAGGCAGGCTACCAAGCCCACCATAACAACCGGTTGTCATGTATGTTTCCTGAGACCTCACATTATTGAAGTAGGTATGTCATTTCATCCTGTTTTGTACTTGGAGTTAGGGCTGTGGGTTCCGACAGAGATCATTGTGGCATCAGCCCTTTTCATGCTGTGGATGGGAGCGGGCGTTCAGACAGACGACTTTGGGATTAAACATTTGTTTTGTTCCAAAGATTATTTGGAAGCGGTTGTCTTTCTTATTTGTATGGATTAGCCTAGGACTACCTATTGTGTTAAAAGCACATATTTGTCACATTATTCACAAACTCAGAATTCGCTGCTTCAACTTCAGTAGCCTACCGCTCCTCTCCTAGCGTGTGAGATCAAGTGTGCCTAGTATACGTGTGGTCTCAATGAAATAGTAGGCTGTAGGCTGCCTATGCATGGGCGGAACATCAGACAGCGGTTATCTTTCCAAGGAAATTAACTTAACTATGATTAGGCAATAGTTTACTACAGTGTCTGACACTGTAAATACATACTGATAATGGAGGAAGTGGAGGGTGCTCAACCAACGTGAGTCGAGGTGCAATCGAAACATTCGATTATCATTGGAAAGGAAAACACGTGGACAGGCTACCATGGTGAGAGAGCGTGGCACTTTTTAATTTTCAATAAATTTTCATTACACGTGTATTCCTCTCTTCCTGCAAAACGTCCTCCTAAAAGGAAGGCTAAATCCTACATATATGCAAAACGTAGCTCAAGGGAAAGTGCAAGTGTCCGCTGTCATCATTCTTGCTGCTTCAAGTTCAGTAGCCATACCTGCGAGATTAGGTGCGCTTGTGGTCTCAGTTAAATAGAGTAGGCGATAGCCGATGCATGGGCCGAGAAACACGAGGCAGTGTACTTCCTAAATATGATTAGGCTATAGTTTACTACATTGCCTACAAATAAATATTGATCACCCGTATTTGTCGCCGTCTGAAAATCGTCCCACTCCTAAAAGCTCAAAATAAATTCTCTCCAACTCTGCTCTCTTGAAACTACGTGTAGTAATACCGATAGCTTAATAGAATGGGTCACATTTTGATATTGCCTATAGGGTGCAAAATCGCTACGACCATGGCTGGCAAGTGAGCTGTGTCACATATGCCTAAAATAACATTGCGGGACTGTGGTTGGGTTCGGACCAGTTCTTGCGGTAGCGGGTGGGAGTGTCGGACAGAAAGCCAGCAGGTGCTGACAGAGTTCAGTAT
Source organism: Oncorhynchus mykiss (assembly GCF_057628025.1). Lineage (NCBI taxonomy): Eukaryota > Metazoa > Chordata > Actinopteri > Salmoniformes > Salmonidae > Oncorhynchus > Oncorhynchus mykiss. Next base: position 68,090,211 of record NC_143023.1, on the reverse strand, counting down.
TAAAAGCTGCTGGTTTCAAACTCCTCTCTGTGTTCAGTGGGTATTGCTATGCTACTCCACAATTGGGAGATACTTTCATTTGGAGGTTTCAGTTCTCTCTTGACTTTGTCGAGTTGACAGTGTCACTTTTCATGTCAAAAAATCTAACTGAAAGGTTGAAAGAGACACTTTATATCACAGTCACTTTCCTGTCCTGACTAGCATTTTGTATTTAAATAGATCTCATCACATCTCATCATGTTTCCCTCCCTCTCTGCTGTGTCTGACCTCTCTGGGCTGTGCTGACTTGGCTCTGCTTGGCTGCCTCATGGAAAATTCACCTTCTGTAGTGTGGTGTTCTCTCTTCACACCCCAGGGGAAGTTATTGACAGGAACGTAATGGGCATGTAGTGTCTGACCAACAGCTGCATCCCGCCCAACATACCGCCAGACTGCCAGCTCACTCAGAGGGCACTTAGGGGTCAGGAGCTCAGCCTCAGACACAGAACGGCTCTCTGATGATCGCAAACTAAAGCTCTACCTCTCTAACTAACATTTTCACAATCTAATGTTTAAGACAAGGATATAGTTTGATGTGACATCTCGATAGGCCCCCAGTGTCGTAAGGCTAGACTGAGTTTTTAAGGTCGTTAGATCCCAGCTGGGGGTCCAACCTCAAGGCATATGGCAGGAGGTCCCCAGTCCACCTCAATGCATAGTGCAATAGCTGACTACTTGTTGCAAAACGTCTCATCTGTCCCCTGAGGCAATACCGGTCACCTTCACTGAGAGATGAAGCAGCAGTGACATCAGTTTTAGCCTTCGGTCTGTGACACTGCCCTGTGTTCTACATCCTATCTTGTCCTACCACTTTGGTTTTTAGGACTTACTGTAAGTCCACATGATAAGTGTACTACACCTGTTGTACACATTGGATATAGCTGTGCCCATTGGATATGACTATGTTGAAACTAAGCTTTTCAGCTAAACAAGAAGATAGATGATATTTCATCAACACACTCCGTATTATTTTAGCTTCTCTATGTGTCAGCTCTGTCTTCATCTCTTCATCCAGTTGATGTGTGCTTCCTGGACCTGTCACCATGAAGAAGGAAAGTTGGTTTATTGTCTTAATGTTCTGTTTACCAAGCTGTTTTCTTGATGCTCAGCCTGAAGGTTGCAGCACTATGCCTGCTCATTTAAAGCTAGTGGCTTTGAGTCTTTATTTAGCTGGAGTCATGGCAGCCCAGCAGCATTCGGTCACTGAATTTAACCTCAGCACCCCCCCTCTCTCTGAAAGGCCTCTCTGAAAGGCCAAAGTCCCCTAGTCTTCCATCAATCTTCTCTGTATCAACACCAGCACCAGACCCAGCAGCACACACAGTCTTGAGCTGCTGTGCACACAAACACACTTAGCTGGAAATTAATATGCTCTCCCTAGTGCTGATGGAGAGGAGGGGGAGATTTAGGGAGGTAGGGAGGGTGTTTCTCACTCTTGAATGCCTCTTGGTGATGGGAGGACGTGGTCGCTGAGTTGTGCCACAGAAATGGGTCCTGACAGACTCATTTCTCACGCTCAGATTTCCTCAGCGTCCCCAAGTGGTGGGCGGTTGGCGCCGCAGTCCCACATAGAAGTGATTAATATTTATTTTGCTTGTGCGCAGATACTGATGAGCAGGGTACACTGGTCTCTTTGTCTCCCACTCTTTAGGACTGTCAGAGCCCTCAGGGGAAGGTAATGAGGAGAACTCATCGCCCTATCATCCCCTCTCTTTCTCTTTCCTCTCCTCCTGCTAGTTTATAGACCTCAAAACAGCCACCATTTAAGATGATGTAACCTGTATGGTCATATGATCTTTGCCCTCAAGCCTGAAACCTGTATCACTGAGGTATATGATTAATCGTACAGCACACACACCACACTAAATGTTGGAGAGAATAGCCACCAGTCTTTCTGTTCCAGTTCTCCATCTATTGTACCAGGTAAACAGTACCTAATCACATTCCTACCTTTCCAACACCTACAAGAATTCAAGTGAGAGATTTTTCTATACAAGTATTACCCAGAATGCATCAGGATCGGCCTTGCCACAGAGTCAGGCGTGAACGGGAAATGTCCAGAAGGAATAGACAAGCTTCTCGCTCATTATTCTGATGGTTTCACTTTCCCCCTGAATTTTTGGTTGTTGCAGTGGATGCAGCTTTGGATGTGACAGATTTCAGTTCATTAGGCAAAACACATATTCAGTTATAGCAGGCCTTTCTGCTAAGTGGTTGTCATCATGGTAGCAGCAGAACCAGCAACCAGTAACATGCATTCACTCCCTCTGACCACCCTCAAATATGTCTCTTAACACACTGTTCCATTCTTTACTGTGATAAAGTGAAAATAGAAAATGAATTGAAGTAAGGAAGGAAGAGGCATGGATGCAATTTTCCATTAAACATTGGTGACACAAACACATTTTTTTTATTATCAATAAAGAGGAAAGAAAGGGATAGCAAATAAAAGTAGACTTATTTTCCATGATTGAATTTTCTATATGCCTTGGTACGGCCATAAGCTAGGAAATGAAAACTGACAAACATTAAACAGTCTTGTGTGTGTTTGTGTGTGCACCGTGCATGCGCGTGTGTGTGTGTGTGAGAGCATTTGTGTGCCTGTGTTAATGCGTATGTGGATGCTTGCATGCCTGTGTGTGCGCAAGCGCCGGGTGTGTGTTTGTGTGTTTTGTTGCTGGAGTGGAGAGTATGTGGTGGTGTGTGAATGGTTCCAGGCAATCACTTTTATCCTGCTGGATCTCTCTCTGGGTAGAGAGATTGGCCTTTGTAGTTGTGATTGGAAGGAATTAAGGGCTGCCTTTGGTAGCTAGCAACAGCAGCCAACAGGGAAACAGCTTTAGCCATGCACTTTTGAATGTGGTGTGTGTGTATGTGTGTGCGCGCGTGCCCGTACATATGTGTGTGTGTGTGTGTGTGTGTGTGCGTGTGTGATCAGTGATTGATTTATCGCTTTGTAAAGTTGTCAGTCATGATGCATGAAAGAATAGAGGAGCTTTACTCAGTCGGAGCCTCAGGTTGTGAAACATCAAGCAGAGCCTTAATTGAGTTAACTCTTTGAGGTGGGGGGTATTGGGTCACTCAGTTGGGTTGTTGTCTTTAAAAACAGAAAGATTGGGTTGTTGATGCTGGGTTGTTGAGATATGGGACAGCCGGTTAGATCAGAAGACTGGGTTACCTGCGCTGGGTTACCAAACAACCCAAATTGGGTTGTTTTTAACCCACCATTTTTTGGAGTGTATCCCTTGTAGATAACTGGGAATTCTGTTACACATAACCCACCTACTGGAAGGCAGGTTGGCATTTATATTCATGAAGCTTGCCCTGGAGGCAGCTCTGCAGATTGGTCACTAGCTGGCACAGACACAAAGTCATAAAATCTGATTTTTAATCTAACCCTAACCTTAGCACTTACCTTAACCACACTGCTAACCCTAACTTTAAATTAAGATCTAAAAGCTAGCCCATCTATCGGAAATCGCTCAGTTCTGCCTCCAGGGCAAGATTCATGACAATAAATGTCAACCTGCTACTGGAAGAGTCTTGGATGCCAATACATCAAGTAGTACTATCTGCAATAGCGTAGATGTATTGATTGTGTACTTGCCCTTTTCCCCCAGGAATGTACAACATTCCTAGAGAGCATCACAACTAAAACATATACAGCAGAACAGCTAATCCATAATATTCACTGATGTCCTCTCTTCAGTGAGTGAATAATGGAATTTCCATGTAATGATTGAGATAGGGAGAACAGTTCTTTCATTGGTTATTGGTCTTTTTGAAGCAGTGAGAGGTTAAAGCGGAGCAGCCTGTTGATATTCCCCCTCATTATTGTTTTCCTGCTCTGGGTTCTATCACAACAACAGCACCACGCTGTCTGATAGCAGCCTCCCTGTGCTCTGCCACGGGGAATAACAAATTGGGCTTGTTTTACAGCGAGGGAGCGTGACTGCACAAAGGCCTTGGATTTGTAGCGGGGGTGGCTTGAGAGAATGGTCTTTCCGCTTGAATGTAACTAAGCACAATGACGCAAGAGTTCAGACACAGACAGGCCTTGCTGTTAGGGTTTGTGGGTAGCCTTGGTTATCAAACATGTGATGGGAGGGATGGTAGTAGTGGTACGGGAGGTAGAATCCCCTTCTGGTGTGTGTGTCTGTGATGTGAATGTCCACACCAGGAACATCCCATTAATTCTAAGGCCCACACTGCCCAGAGGAGTCCGGCCTATCCAGTTGCTCCTCATCACATACCCATTAAACCACAGCCAAGTTTACATGCAGGGTTGTCTCTACGGGGCTCAGCCCTCTGGTCATGGGGAAGCTACCATTCAGTAGCCAGCACAGAGCTGGAACTAAAGGGCAACAGTAAAGTGGCAGAACTATATTGTTATCGCTAAACAGACAACAATGTGTTATCATCATAAGGGGCCAGTGATGGGCCTCTGGCTGGTGGCCACAGTGTGTTAGTGGCTGAAACAGCAGCTCTTGACTTTAGGCCCTTTCTCTTTGAGCACTTCAGGGCTGAAGTATCATTTTGTGGTGGGAGGCCTGGGTTGTATTCCCCCTCCCCTCCTCCCATCCTCTCAGGCTGGTAGCAGTGAGGGGAGCCAGGGGGTAATGGCAGGCCACTCCAGGCCTGATCAGGACTCTCTGGGGCTCAGGAGGGACACTTAGATGACAGACAGAGACACAGTACATAGTGCCTAAGGGTTCTGATTAGGCTCCTGTAGAGAAATATAGTGAGTGGGAGGGATTCTACTCTGGCTATCAGCGGTATCTGTTGCTGTGAAAAGTGGGAGGAGGGAGAGGGAGAGAGAAAATAAGCCAGCAAAGTAGAGTAAAGAGATTGACCAGGAAAGAGATAAGATTGGGAGAGAAATGGAGGGAATTAGAAAGGCTTTGAAAGAGAGGTGAGGGAAAGATGGAGAAAGAAAACCATGTATTCAAAGAGAGAGAAACAGAGGGATAGAGAGAGGGAGAGACTGTCTAAGCTGATTTTTTTTATGAGATATCTTGTGTGTTTTGGCTCTGTATTGGTTTTTCCCTATTCATTTCACATGATTCCCCATCACTTTTCCCTCTGGACCTTAGCCCCTGACTCCAGCCTGTGCTGCCCAGTACAAGCACCTATTTTTGGGCTTGGCCATGCGCTGAGGGGGGCTTAGATACACAGTAGTCAACAACCACGGCCTTCACGGCTTAGTTACGGTAATGTGAGTCAGCCTGTGAGAAGGCTGAGCTTTCCAGAACCTTACACAGGAGATGGAGGGGGGGGGGGGGGGGGGAGAGAGGGACAGGACAGGGGAGTAGGAGAGGGAGAGGGGGGAGAGAGAGGGACAGGGGAGTAGGAGGGGGACAGGACAGGGGAGTAGGAGAGGAGACGGGTGGAGGCACTCAATGTTTGTAAATTAATATCATGAATTAAAGTTTTTTTACATCCTATTCAGTATATTATCAATGTCAATTAATCCCCAGAGTGTCTTTGAGGTGCCATAAAACCAACAACATTTAAATTAAGATTTACCCGGAATGATATGAAGATAATACTTGGCAATGAGAAAACAGTGGCATAATTCACTCAAATGAATCAGAGCGTGCTAATGACAGCAGCAGAGAGAGACTAGTAATAATGATAGAGGATGATGAAGAGGTTAAAGCACAACACAGGACCAGCTGCTACTCAGATTAGAGTGAAATTAAAACAAAATGACGACATCACATCAGAGATGGAGACAGACGACCGGGTGATCAAACAAAATGATGACAAACAACCCAACTCAAGTCCAACCCAGAGACTATAATATACCCTGAGAGGTCTGAGTCCCTCAGGCTCTTGTCTGCATCTGGATCTCCCTCTATCTATCCCCCGTCTCCATCTCTCCCTCTGTTCCTTTGCTCCTTCTGTATCACCTCTCAGTCCTTAACCCGCTGCTGCCGTAGTGTTGTGGTACCTACAGATACTCTGCTGTGTAATCAGATGCCTTCCATCCCCCTCTTGTTAGCCCTATAGCCCTGGCCTGTCCTGCTGCTGGACCATTGAACACATACTGTAATGAGATACGTGAAGGTGCCTGTTGTGTGGGCTATATAGGCAGTGTTTGAAGCTCAGCCAATATGACAGGACTTCAACTTGATTGAAGGTACACAACACTCTCCCCGTCTCTTGTCATGAGTAGTCCATGACCGAGAACCACATACCAGATTTTTAACAGGGTTGTTAGCATCAGGGGGGAAAAGTCAATGCCTTGCCCAGATGTAGCTCAATATCGAGGCATCAGAGAAGAATGAGAATACAGCGTCCATAAAGTGACCATGCAGCGTGGCAACAGCTTCGATCAAATGTATCATTCCTAAACAAAAGCACATGAACACTTGTAAAGGATTAATGGCATAAAGAAATATATATTGATGACAAGATATAAAAACTGTCATTAGTTGATTGCATCGGACACTGTATTGTGCCCTTATACCCGTGCCTTTACACATGAATCAATCGCGTCTTCTCTTGATGCTTCGGGTCCACAGTCAGCACACATCTTCAGGGCTTTGTGTGAGCAAGCCTCACAAACAAATCGGTTGCACTGCACACAGTTTTCATGGGCCTTGTTTGGTGTGCACCTGCCGAGTTGACATTGTGTCTTCTTTTTACAGAGGGGGAGCTGTGGTGCTTGAGGAAGAGGGAGAGCAGGAACTGCTGCCTTGTATATCCTGCTGTGAATCCGGCTGTAGCTTCTTTCTTGGCGCCCATGTGGTTCTCACAAAGCTCACATGCCAGATTCATGATGAAATCTCTCCTGCTGACTGTCTTGTCAAGGCATTGCTTGTTCTGTACAACACGTGCGCGTTGATAGCAGCCATGTCGAGCACGTTGTAGAACATCGCAACAGGCCAGCGACGACTACCTCCTTTTACAGAGTACAGTCTTGCCATCTGGTCAAGTGCATCCACACCAAACTATTAAATAAAGTAAAATATAATAGAAAAGGTTAGAATAATATAGAATAATACTACTAAAAGCAATAACAATAACAGTCATGTAATAAAAGGGGATCATGTTTGGCAGATGGAAAGGCTATCTGTAAATGGCAGAGATCTATATCTTTGTGCGATTGTAGTCTGCCACCGTCTCCGGTATCTTCTTCTGGTCACTGCCAATGGCAACAGTGGGATGCAAACACTTGTATTTCATTTGCATCTGTAAACCGCGAGTGTTGCTTTTACCACTCTCCATCACTGACGTGGGGTACAGCTCCGCTGCTATGTTGTTTTGTACAGAGGGGGGATGCTCCCGCCTTTGTTTGTTCACTGTTCCGAGCAGTCTAGTCTTCTTTGCAATCAACTTGTCTGCCAGGGAAATTGATGTGAAGAAGTTGTCCATCGTCACATTTCTGCCTTTGCAGAAACACACGTAAGCAGAGCCTCAGTGCAGTTGTGCACTCGTTTTGATTGGCCGGCTGTGCAGCCTGATTGGCATCTTTTGTTTCCCGCTCATCAACTTGGAGGACAGACTGTGTGGTGTATCACTTCTTGACTGAGCTGTTGTTGCTCCTAGACGTTTCCACTTCACAATAACAGCACTTACAGTTGACCGGGGCAGCTCTAGCAGGGCAGAAATTTTACAAACTGACTTGTGGGAAAAGTGTCATCCAATGACGGTGCCATGTTGAAAGTCACTGAACTCTTAAGGCCATTCTACTGCCAATGTTTGTATATGGAGATTGCATGGCTGTGTGCTTATACACAGGTCAGCAACGGGTGTGGCTCAAATAGCCAAATCCACTCATTTGAAGGGGTTTCCACATACTTTTGTATATATAGTGTATGAACCACATTAGAGGTCGGCCGAATAGTTAGGGCCGATTTCAAGTTTTCATAACGATCGGAAATTGGTATTTTTGGGCGCCGATTTAAAAAAAAAAACATATTTTTTTTATTTTTATACCTTTATTTAACTAGGCAAGTCAGTTAAGAACACATTCTTATTTTCAATGACGGCCTAGGAACGGTGGGTTAACTGCCATGTTCAGGGGCAGAACAACAGATTTTCACCTTGTCAGTTCGGGGGATCCAATCTTGCAACCTTACAGTTAACTAGTCCAACGCTCTAACCACCTGCCTCTCATTGCACTCCACGAGGAGCCTGCCTGTTACGCGAATGCAGTAGAAGCCAAGGTAAGTTGCTAGCTGGCATTAAACTTATCTTATAAAAAACAATCAATCAATCGTAATCACTAGTTATAACTACACATGGTTGATGATATTACTTTATCTAGCGTGTCCTGCTTTGCATATAATCGATGCGGTGCGTATCGTTGCTCCGATGTGTACCTAACCATAAATATCAATGCCTTTCTTAAAATCAATACATAGAAGTATGTAAACCTGCATATTTAGCTAAAATAAATTGTTAGCAGGCAATATTAACCTGGTGAAATTGTGTCATTTCTCTTGCGTTCATTACACGCAGAGTCAGGGTATATGCAACAGTTTGGGCAGCCTGGCTCATTGCGAACTAATTTGCCAGAATGTTACTTAATTATGACATAACATTGAAGGTTGTGCAATGTAACAAGAATATTTAGACTTAGGGATGCCACCCGTTAGATAAAATACAGAACGGCTCCGTATTTCACTCAAATAATAAATGTTTTGTTTTTGAAATGATAGTTTCCGGATTCAACCATATCAATGACCAAAGACTCGTATTTCTGTGTGTTATTATGTTATAATTAAGTCTATGATTTGATAGAGCAGTCTGACTGAACGATGGTAGGCAGCAGCAGGCTAGTAAGCATTCATTCAAACAGCACTTTCGTGCGTTTTGCCAGCAGCTCTTTGCAAGCACAGCGCTGTTTATGACTTCAAGCCTATCAGCCTAATGGCTGGTGTAACCAATGTGAAATGGCTAGCTAGTTAGCTGGGTGTGCGCTAATACTGTTTCAAACGTCACTCGCTCTGAGACTTGGAGTAGTTATTCCCCTTGCTCTGCAAAGGCCGCGGCTTTTGTGGAGTGATGGGTAACGCTGCTTCGAGTGTGGCTGTTGTCGATGTGTTCCTGGTTCGAGCCCAGTTAGGGGCGAGGAGAGGGACGGAAGCTATACTGTTACTTTGGCAATACTGTAGTGCCTATAAAAACATCCAATAGTCAAAGGTATATAAAATACAAATGGTATAGAGAGAAATAGTCCTATAAATACTATATTAACTACAACCTAAAACCTCTTACCTTGGAATATTGAAGTCTCATGTTAAAAGGAACCACCAACTTTCACATGGCACATATTGCACTTTTCCTCCTCCAACACTTTGTTTTTGCATTATTTAAACCAAATTGAACATGTTTCATTATTTATTTGAGGCTAAATTGATTTTTATTGTATTATATTAAGTTCAAATAAGTGTTCATTCAGTATTGTTGTAATTGTCATTATTACAAATACAATTTGTAAAAACAATCGTCCGATTAATCGGTATCGGCTTTTTTGGTCCTCCAATAATCAGTATCGGTATCTGCGTTGAAAAATCATACTCGGTCGACCTCTAAACCACATATAGTTCATGGTTGAACCTCAAACGCACATGTAAACACAGCCTCAGTGCAGTTGTGCACTCAAAGTGTGCAAATGTATGCTAGCATCAGACAATTTTCCAGACTCGACTGACAGCCTCGCTGTTTCAAACATGTAGAATATATTACAGCTCCAGCTACGCTCCCTCTCCTGCCTTCTTGTCATTATTGTAATCCAAATTTGTGCTGACTGATTAACACAGTGTCAAGTTACTTTCAGTGTGTACCCAGAAAATCTGAAGTCGCCATCCACAAGTAAAAAGTTGTCAGGGGGTGCGGGTGCTGCACACGGTGTACCCAGGTAAAACAACATCAGAATCACTGAAGGGGTTAGACTAATCTCAGCCGGGTGCCCATGTAGCGGGCGTGAGCCAGGTGCCCCGCTCTGTCAGACGGTGAAGTCGGCTCAGAACAAAAGTGACGTAATTAAGTATGTGCAGTAATGAGTACGATTCTATTTTGTCACATGCAAAAGTGATTGCTTTCATCCGATGACGTGATGGGCCGTAGCCCGGTGTACCCCGGGCCAGATGAATCTAACCCCCTCTCTACTTGCTTAAATTGTGCGCCAAAATAAAATGACATGCTTGCTTGGTTAGCTACATGAATGATTTAGCCTGTTTTCAACAATTCAACTGTTTTAGACTATTGTATTTCAGCCACGCAAGAGAAGTAAACGTTCAGTACAGAGTGAATTAACAAAATCAATTTGGAAGTAAACGTTCAGTACAGAGTGAATTAACAAAATCAGTTTGGAACAAACGCTTCCAGACTTACCATTTACATGGTCTGTCGAAATCAATGTTTCAAGAACAGGGTTCGTAGTGTAATGGTTAGAGTTACCACCTGTAGGTCTGAAGATTGTGGGTTCCCCTCCCGGAGGATAGATTTTGACTAGTGTTTTGTTTATAGTTTTGACAGCCCCCTCCCAACACACACACACATACACACACACCCACACCCAGTTATTTCCATTCATTATGTGGCTCTTAAAAGAGCCTTCGAGTTTGTGAAGTGGCAGGCAAGTGGAAGTGAGTGTGGTGGTGTGTACTACTGCGTGCATCTTGTTAGAATGAAGGAGAGATCAGCTGCCAGACTCTAAAGGAAGAGGTCATTGCCCTCATCCGTGAGATGCACGCCATCCCTACGGTACTGCCCAAAGACACAGAGCTTTTTGTCAGAGTGGTGGATTGTGGGCATGCGCCTGTCATGGAAAAATGCAAGCTGGTCCATGTGGAGCTGACAAACTACTTATGCCAATTCAAATGCACATTGTACAGTGGCTTGCGAAAGTATTCACCCCCGTTAGCATCCCCGTTTTCCTATTTTTTTGCCTTACAATCTGGAATTATAATAGATTTTTTGGGGGGGGTTATATCATTTGATTTACACAACATGCCTACCACTTTGAAGATGCAAAATATAATTTTTTGTGAAACAAGCAAGAAATAAGAAATAACTATTCACCCCCCCCCCCAAAAGTCAATACTTTGTAGAGCCACCTTTTGCAGCAATTACAGCTGCATGTCTCTTGGGGTATATCTCTATAAGCTTGGTACATCTAGCCACTAAGATTTTGCCCGTTCTTCAAGGCAAAACTAGCATTTTAGTTAATTAGCTACTTTTCAACTACTTACTACACTGAACTAAAATATATATGCAACATGTAAGGTGTTGGCCCCATGTTTCATGAGTTTTACTGATGTCAACATTATGAACAGAGTGCCCCATGGTGGCTGTGGGGTTATGGTATGTGCAGTCATGAGCTATGGACAACGAACACAATTGCATTTTATTGATTGGCAATTTGAATGCACAAAAATACCATGATGAGATCCTGAGGCCCGTTGTAAAGCCCATTTTTTAATGTAACCAACAAATGCGTATCTGTATTCCCAGTGATGTGAAATCCATAGATTAGGGCCTAATGAAGTTATTTCAATTGACTGATTTCCTCATGTGAACTGTAACTGTAACAGAGGGTAGTGTGTACGGCTCAGTACATCACTGGGGCTAAGCTGCCTGCCATCCAGGACCTCTACACCAGGCGGTGTCAGATGAAGGCCCTAAAAATTGTCAAAGACCCCAGCCACCCCAGTCATAGACTGTTCTCTCTACTACCGCATGGCAAGCAGTACCGGAGTGCCAAGTCTAGGACAAAAAGTTTTTACTCCCAGGCCATAAGACTGCTGAACAGGTAATCAAATGGCTACAAGGACTATTTGCATTGTGTGCCCCTCCCCCCCAACCCCTCTTTTACGCTGCTGCTATTCTCTGTTTATCATATATGCATAGTCACGTTAACTATACATTCATGTACATACTACCTCAATTAGCCCGACTAACCTTTGCCCCCGCACATTGGCTACCCGGACAATCTGCATTGTGTCCTGCCACCCACCACCCGCCAACCCCTCTTTTACGCTACTGCTACTCTCTGTTTATCATATATGCATAGTCACTTTAACCATACCTACATGTACATACTACCTCAATTAGCCCGACTAACCGGTGCCTGTATATAGCCTCGCTATTGTTATAGCCTCGCCACTGTCTTTTTTACTGTTGTTTTTATTTCTTTACTTATCTATTGTTGACCTAATACCTTTTTTTTACATAAACATTGCACTCTTGGTTATAGCCTGTAAGTAAGCATTTCACTGTAAGGTCTACATCTGTTGTATTCAGCGCATGTGACAAATAAACTTTGATTTGATTTGAACTCAGTAAAATCTTTGAAATTATTGCATGTTGCGCTAATATTTTAGTATTTTTAGCTACTTTCCAACTATTTAGCATGTTAGCTAACCCTTCCCCTAACCCTAACCTTGAGCCTTGTAGCTAACCCTTCCCCTAACACTATACCTTAACCCTTTACCCTAACCCCTAGCCTAGCTATTGTTAGCCAGCTAGCTAACATTAGCGTTAGCTTCCTAGCTCCTGTCAAATGTGAGCCATAATACATTTGAATTTGTAACATATCATATGGTTAGCAAAGTCATAACATGTATGTTTTGCAAATTTGTAACATATTGTACATTTTTCAAATTCATAATATATCATACAAATTGTAATTCATAACATATCATATGAAATGGCTGATGGAGATCCACAAACCATACCAAACGTGACATATCATACTAAATTGAGTGTCCCGCATTTACGTGCAGAATAATATGGAATAATCTGAGACTAGGTTGCAGCACACATGGTATGTCGCACACTATCAATACTTAAATTGTATGCTCTGTTCCACATCTGTGAGTTCTCCCACCTGTTTTCATATTTATACTGCCATTTATAAATGAGGATGGGTACTCTTTTGCTGGAGTTAGACAGCTGTTTCCAGCATTACTTAGGATATTTGTAGCTTAAGTTTTTTAGAGCAACTATTTTCCTTAAGTTTTGTACTTGTTCTGTATACAGGTGTTTCTCAGCAGTTTGTCATTTGTTACATTGTTTGTATCAGGAGTTATCAAAATTGCTCTTGACGAGCCACGAGCTTGGCACGTCTAGCCACTGGGATTTTTGCCCCTTCTTCAAGGCAAAACTGCTCAAGCTCCTTCAAGTTGAATGGGTTCCGCTGGTGTACAGCAATCTTCAAGTCAAAACACAGATTCTCAATTGGATTGAGGTTTGGACTCTGACTAGACCTTTCCAAGACATTTAAATGTTTCCCCTTAAACCACTCGAGTGTTGCTTTAGCGGTATACTTAAGGTCATTGTCCAGCTGGAAGGTGAACCTCCGTCCCAGTCTCAAATCTCTTGAAGACTGAAACAGTTTCCCTCAAGAATTTCCCAGTATTTAGTGCCATCCATCATTCCTTCAATTCTGACCAGTTTCCCAGTCCCTGCCGATGAAAAACATCCCCACAGCATGATGCTGCCACCACCATGCTTCACTTTGGGAATGGTGTTCTCAGGGTGATGAGAGGTGATGGGTTTGCACCAGACGTAGCATTTTCCTTCATGGCTAAAACACATTTTAGTTTAATCTGACCAGAGTACCTTCTTCCATATGTTTGGGGAGTCTCCTATATGCTTTTTGGCCAACACCGAACATGTTTGCTTATTTTTTTCTTTAAGCAATGGCTTTTTTTCTGTCCACTCTTCCGTAAAACCCAGCTCTGTGGAGTGTACGGCTTAAAGTGGTCCAATGGACAGATACTCCAATCTCCCCGTGGAGCTTTGTTATTTAATTTATTTTTTGAAACAAGTTATTTTTTTTCATTTCACTTCACCAATTTGGACTATTTTGTGTATGTCCTTTGCATGAAATCCCCCAAAATATCAATTTAAATTACAGGTTGTAATGCAACAAAATTGGAAAAACGCCAAGGGGATGATTACTTTTGCAAGGCGCTGTAAATCAGGAATGCTGACAGGCTGTATCTATGTGAGCTACTTTGTCCAAAATGCCACCACCTGTTGGGTACCTACTGACCAAAAAACAATGTTAATATGATATTTTTTTTAAATGACATTTATTGCTAAAAAAAAAAAGGTTTAGGATCAGGCATGCACCACAAAATAGCTTAATCAAGCCTGATGGTCTTGTAAATATAAAAAGTTGCTTTCATTTAATTTAAAAAAGCATGAAAACGTAGTATAATTGGATAATGTCTTACTGTGGTGTGTGAAGATTCCACTACTTTTGTATGCGGTACAAATCACATTATTCTGGGAGCACCTCCTCTAAGAGTATGCATTAGGCTGTTTGAGAAGTGTGAATCCTAAGCAACCTGACTACACATAGTTTGAAGTAAAATACCAACATAGCTACTGTAGTAGGTCAAAGCTGTGTGCTGGGACACCTTGCTAAAGCATGGTTGGAATAGGCATTGTGGTGCTTTCTTTTTTTCCATTTCGGCTTCAGAACAATGCGTACTTCTCACTTAAAACAGCTTTTTGTTTTTAATAAACAGCACTTTGACTATACACAGCACAGTGGCTGCTGAACGACAGAGGGCATCCCCAGTGTGTGGCGGAAGAAAGGCAAGGTGTGGCTGCCAGGGAAGAAATGTGCCTGCCTGTCTTCTGGGAAACTTTATTGAGCCCCACATCATCAGCTCTCATCTCAGCTACAGTGCCATTACTCTTTATTCTGGCCAGCACAGCACAGCAGTACTAGCCCAACATCAGCACTAGCCCCGGCTGCAGTCCTTGCCCCATCCCTAGCCCCGGCTGCAGTCCCAGCCCCAGCCCCATCCCTAGCCTCGGCTGCAGTCCCAGCCCCGGCTGCAGTCCCAGCCCTAGACCCGGCTGCAGTCCCAGCCCTAGTCCCGGCTGCAGTCCCAGTCCCGGCTTCAGTCCCAGTCTCAGCCCTGGCTACAGTCCCAGTCCCAGCCCCAGCATTAGCCCCTTCTACAGTCCCAGCCCCGGCTGCAGTCCCAGCCCCAGCTACAGTCCCAGTCCCAGCCCTGGCTGCAGTCCCATCCCTAGCCCCGGCTGCAGTCCCAGTCCCGGCTTCAGTCCCAGTCTCAGCCCTGGCTACAGTCCCAATCCCAGCCCCAGCATTAGCCCCTTCTACAGTCCCAGCCCCGGCTGCAGTCCCAGCCCCAGCTACAGTCCCAGTCCCAGCCCTGGCTGCAGTCCCAGCCCCGGCTGCAGTCCCAGCCCTAGCCCCGGCTGCAGTCCCAGCCCTAGTCCCGGCTGCAGTCCCAGTCCCGGCTTCAGTCCCAGTCTCAGCCCTGGCTACAGTCCCAGTCCCAGCCCCAGCATTAGCCCCTTCTACAGTCCCAGCCCCGGCTGCAGTCCCAGCCCCAGCTACAGTCCCAGTCCCAGCCCTGGCTGCAGTCCCAGCCCCAGCTACAGTCCCAGCCCTAGCCCCGGCTACAGTCCCAGCTCTAGCCCCGACTATAGTCCCAGCCTTAGCCTCAGTACCAGCCACAGCCTGACTATGGTATTCAGGGATTGAGTGTAATTATTCCCTTTACTGTGTGGCTCAGCTTTATTTATCTTAGTCTTGACAGAACAGAGCGTCCTGCCTCACAGTCACACCACTGGAGTATGAAGGAGCTGCTCCCCTCTTAAATGGATTATGGCCTTGATGGAAGCTACCAGGCCTGGTGAGGTGCGAGTGAGAGGCGTGTGACTGATGGAATTAACCATCACAGCGGGAAGTACGGGGGGTGTTCGGGGGTGGTGTAGAGGAGGATGACTGATCGGAGAAACCATTGCTGGGAGGTATAGAATAAGGAAATGTGATTGATAATGCAAACTCATGCGTCAGGGTATAGGAAATGTGGATGTGAGTGATGGAATGAACCATCGCTGAAGGGGAAGGAAGGAGCAGGATTAAGTGTTGCCATTGTTGGTGAGGGTAAGGACTATGTGTAGGACTGTTAGGGGTGTTGGCAGGGGAGCCAATCGTTGCTCTGTGGGCTGGGGGGGAGATTGGTATGCAGGGCTTTGATTAGCTGAGGGAAGGAAGGCCAGTGCACTGCTTTGATGGATAACAGCCATGTATGACGCCAGGGCACAGTCAGAGTGATGATTTAGACTGCCTAGAGAGGATGGATGGAAACTCAGGTGCTGCTCTGTTTTGTTAGACACACCAGCCTCCCTTAAAGAAAGCATTTATTGCAATACACCAAGTCTTCTCATACAGCTTATCTCTGAATATAGACAGAATGTATTAAAACATCCTTATCATTCTCCTTGTTTCGCTGCAGGGTTTACTCAATTCCCTAATATGCTCATCCTGGGGGCAGGAATACGAGCACATGAGAAAGCACTCAGCTTATACTCATAGAATAGATGAGGAGTTTCTAGACCTATGTCTATTACCCTTTAACAGCCCCATGGTGACCTGCCTGGCCACAGAGAGACCTGAGAGGAGCGATTGGATGCAGAGAGACTGAGTATATCTGAGTCTCGGTCTATTTCTCTCTTTACGACCCTCCTGTCACGTGCTGCTCTGCTGCTGGTGTCTGCAGTCCTCTGGGTTGGGTTGGGTCCGTCCATCAGCGGCCAGGGACCAGGGGTGGAATAGCCCTCTCCTGCAATCAATGACCAAAAGTGCCCTCTTTGGCCACATGGGTGGAATGTTACAAATATTTTTCATAATTTCATAATTATTAAAGATTAATTATTTTTTAATAACGAAAATCCGGTTTCAAACAGTTTTGTTATATGTGACCGATGGCCAGGACACGGTCTTATGTAGCAAAATTCGAAATTGTGTTTTTTACATTGGATAAAAAAAGTAGAGACTCAGAGCTAGGAAATGGTACAGTATATCTTACACTGCAGTTGAGGAACAATGGGAAAGTAATTTTGCCTTAAAAGTTGATAAACCCCACCTTTGAGAATATGGCCCTTGCATATTTTGGTACACCTACTGGAAAGCTCTTCTCTGTCTACACCCATTCAGCATTGTTCACACAGTCTTAATCTTTATCCCCACCCATCTCTTTAAGGAGTCAAATGTGAGGCCATGTGCTAAACATAGTGAGTAGTTTAGTAAACATCTGAAGATTAAAGACTAAAAGTGGTAAAAGTAGTAGCCTACAATAATTAAAAACTCCAGGTAAAAATACACTTTATCTAGTAGTCATTGGCCTATATCCTAATTGGACTTTTGTGCAAGTCATGTTGTTATTCACATAACCATCTCTGGTAAACACACACTATATAAAATAAAATCTATGTTTATTTGTCACATGCACAGGATACAGAAGGTATCCTAGACACATGTTCATGAAATACAAAAGATGGCCATAATCACTCCCAGATACACCTGGCTAACTTGATGGGTCGTATAATCATCTGGCGAAGTGGAGTCTTTTGTTTAGACATGTAGCTAGCTAGCTAGCTAAACATTGAACCGGCATAATTCCAACACATTGTACTACCAATACAAACATTGTCATAGCTGTAGTATGAATCTCCAGGTAGCTAAAGCTAACCAACTACGTTAGGCTATAACTAGCAATGAAAATGGTATTCTGATTCGAATAATAGTACTACGCAGATCAGAGATGTAATGTTAGCTAACGAGCCAGCAAGCTAACGTCCGCTAGCTAGCTAACATTCCACTTTAACTTGCAATAAAAAAGACTTTCTGACAAAATTAGAATCTTATAATACCTGAAAATGTAGCTAGACTCTTACCCGCATACATGGTTGAACACTTCACGGCAGAGTGGAACAATTTATCTCAGTTTTGCTTGTAGCTAAATCTTGTTTGGCCAGCGTTGTGTCAAATCACTTCTGTTCACACTGACCGTGGTATTTGCAGAAAGTAGCCCATCACTTTTGTCTGTTTGTCGATAGCACCCGCTAAATGTTGTTGAGAAATGTAGCAAAACTTTTGTAGTTCTCAATGGCTAGCATTATATCTTTCAAAAACAGTACAGTAGAAAGAACTATGAACGCATACTCACATTATAGACAGAAGCATGATACATGGCAATCCAAACTCCTCTCTGTCCAGCCCATCTAATATGTCAGCCAATCAAATCAAATCAAACTTTATTTGTCACATGCATCGAATACAACAAGTGTAGACCTTACCGTGAAATGACTTCTTACAAGCCATTAACCAACAGTGCAGTTCAAGGGCTGTATATAAAAGTTCAAGAAGAGTATATAAAATATTTACCAACTAAAGTAAAACATATATTTTTTTATAAAAAGTATTTCAATAACATAACAATAATGAGGCTGTGTACAGGGGGTACCGGTACCGAGCTAGTGTTTGGGGGTGCAGGTTATTCAAGGTCATTTGTACATGTAGGTAGGGGTGAAGTGACTATGCATAGATAATAAACAGCGAGTAACAGCAGTGTACAAAAGAAATGGAGGCGAGGGGGGGGTTCAATGTAATAGTCCGGGGGCCATTTGATTAATTGTTCAGCATTCTTATGGCTTGGGGGTAGAAGCTGTTAAGGAGCCTTTTGGTCCTAGCCTTGGCGCTCCGGTAATCTTTGCCATGCGGTAGCAGAGAAAACAGTCTATATAGCTTGGGTGACTGGAGTCTCTGACAATTTTATGGGCTTTCCTCTGACACGCCTATTATATAGGTCCTGGATGGCAGGAAGCTTGGCCCCAATGATGTACTGGGCCGTACGCACGAGCAGTTGCCATACCAGGGGGTGATGCAACCGGTCAGGATGCTCTCGATGAGGATCTGGGGACCCAAGCCAAATCTTTTCAGTGTCCTGAGGGGGAAAGGGTTTTGTCGTGCCCTCTTCACGGCTGTCTTGGTGTGTTTGGACCATGATAGTTTGTTGGTGATGTAGACACCAAGGAACTTAAAATTCTCGACCCGCTCCACTACAGCCCCGTTGATGTTAATTGGGGCCTGTTCGGCCCGCCTTTTCCTGGAGTCCACGATCAGCTCCTTTCTCTTGCTCACATTGAGGGAGCTGTATTCAATGAACAGCAATCTCACATAGGTGGTCCTTTTGTCCAGGTGGGAAAGGGCAGTGTGGAGTGCGATTGAGATTGCGTCATCTGTAGATCTGTTGGGGTGGTATGCAAATTGGAGTGGATCTAGGGTATCTGGGAGGATGCTGTTGATGTGAGCCATGACCAGCCGTTTAAAGCCCTTCATGACTACCGACGTGAGTGCTACGGGCCGGTAATCATTTAGGCAGGTTACCTTCACTTCATTGGTAACAGGGACTATGGTGGTCTGCTTGAAACATGTAGGTATTACAGACTCCGTCAGGGAGAGGTTGAGAATGTCAGTGAAGACACTTGCCAGTTGGTCCACGCATGCTTTGAGTACACGTCCTGGTAATCCATCTGACCTTGCGCCTTTGTGAATGTTGACCTGTTTAAAGGTCTTGCTCACATCGGCTACCGAGAGCATTATCACACAGTCATCCAGAACAACTGGTGCTCTCGTACATGCTTCAGTGTTGCTTGCCTCGAAGTGAGCATAAAAGGCATTTAGCTCATCTGGTAGGCTCACGTCACTTGACAGCTCGGGTCTGGGTTTCCCTTTGTAGTCCGTAATAGTTTTCAAGACCTGCCACATCTGACGGGCATCAGAGCTGGTGTGGTAGGGTTAATTCTTAATCCTGTATTGATGCTTTGCTTGTTTGATGGTTTGTCTGAGGGTATAGCGGGATTTCTTATGGATTAGTGTCCCGCTCCTTGAAAGCAGCAGTTCTAGCCTGGCTTCTGGTTGGGATATGTATGTACGGTCACTGTGGGGATGATGTCATCAATGCACTTATTGATGAAGCCAATGACTGAGGTGGTATACTCCTCAATGCCATTGGATGAATCCCGGAACACAGTCCTGTAGTGTAGCATCCATGTCATCTGACCACTTCCGTATTGAGCCAGTCACTGGTACTTCCTGCTCTAGTTTTTGCTAGTGAGCAGGAATCAGTAGGATAGAATTATGGTTAGATTTGCCAAATGAAGGGCGAGGGAGAGCTTTGTACGCATCTCTGTGTGTGGAGTAAATGTGGTCTAGAGTTTTTTTCCTCTGGTTGCACATGTGACATGCTGGTAAACATTTAGAAAAACTGATTTAAGTTTGCCTGCATTAAAGTCCCCGGCCACTAGGAGCGCCGCTTCTGGATGAGCATTTTCTTGTTTGCTTATGGCACATATTGTTATTAAGGCACATGAAACTTGACATGTTCCAGAAGGCATTTCTGCCCAAAAACGTATTTAGATTTTTTTTAAATTATTCCAATGCCTCTCCTGTGAAGTAGTGACGTGCGACATACACCTAGTTTCCTGAAATGAGTCACATATTTCAGTCTTCTGCGATGTACAGTTCCAGTCAAAAGTTTGGACACACCTACTCATTCAAAGGTTTTTCTTTATTTGTACTATTTTATACATTGTAGAATAATAGTGAAGACATCAAATCTATTAAATAACAAATATGGAATCATGTATTAACCACAAAAGTGTTAAACATATCAAAATATATTTCATATTTGAGATTCTTCAAAGTAGCTACCCTTTGCCTTGATGCAGCTTGGCACACTCTTGGCATCTTGGTTGTGTCCAAATGTTTGACTGGTACTGTATATAAAGTGTAATATTGGGATGAAAACTCAAAATGTAATACATTTCAACTCTATATCTGACATGGTACAGGTGTCTTATTTTTTTAAGCTCATAACAATGTGTGTGAGGTATACTTTTGTTTTTAAGTAGATTTGTTTAAGACTACAAATAATCACTCTGGGTGGCACTGATTTAGCCCACTGCAGTAAAACTTTAATCTTTCTGCTAAATGGCAGCGGGAAGCCGTCTGGAGTCATCCTGGAGTCAGTAGATGCCCCCATCCCAGGTGGACATTAGTAAGCCAACAC
Source organism: Oncorhynchus mykiss (assembly GCF_057628025.1). Lineage (NCBI taxonomy): Eukaryota > Metazoa > Chordata > Actinopteri > Salmoniformes > Salmonidae > Oncorhynchus > Oncorhynchus mykiss. Next base: position 68,069,311 of record NC_143023.1, on the reverse strand, counting down.
TCAGTCCCCAGCCGGAAATAAAACCAGGCGTAATATAGAAAAGGCCTCAATCTGCCTATGGTCAGTCAGGTCTGTTTTATCTCTGTGTGCGTAGGCTCTGGTCAGTAGTCTGAAGACCATATGGGTCTGACCTGATGCCACTTCTACAGACCTCATGCCACTGCAATCATACGCTCCTCTTCCTTCTCTACCTCTACTCTGTTAGCAGAGAGTGCTACTGCAGCCCAGGATGGGCAAGGCGAGAGAGGAGTCTGTGATTATGATTGATGGATGAATTCAGCGACTGTATGTGTGTGTGATGAAATATTTTGGTCAACGGTGTAACATCCTGTATTCTCCAGTAATTTTGTTGGGCTGACTATGGAGTTTTGTCCCGCCCCTCTGGAAACGTATTTCTCAAATTCTAAGGATCCGAATCACGTGTTATTTTACTCACACATTCACGTTTCTCTCTTTAGTCACTCTCTTCTGAACCCTCAATGAATTTCATCGATATGATGATGTATTCTATGTCTCTACCTCATATTTCTGAACAGCTGCGATTTGAACGAACGTTCCAGAAATATACACTCTGTTTAAAGGTTTGGGGTCACTCAGAAATGTCCTTGTTTTTGAAAGAAAAGCAAATTTTTTGTCCATTAAAATAACATCAAATTGATCAGAAATACAGTGTAGACATTGTTAATGTTGTAAATGACTATTGTAGCGGGAAATGGCAGATTTTTAACGGAACATCTGCACTGGTGTACAGAGGCCCATTATCAGCAACCATCACTCCTGTGTTCCAATGGCACGTTATGTTTTAAAAGGCTGATTGATTATTAGAAAAACATTTTGCAATGATGTTAGCACAGCTGAAAACTGTTGTTCTGATTAAAGAAGCCTTCTTTAGACTAGTTGAGTATCTGGAGCATCAGCATTTGTGTGTTCGATTACAGGCTCAAAATGTCCAGAAACAAAGAACTTTCTTCTGAAACTTGTCAGTGTATTCTTGTTCTGAGAAATTAAGGCTATTCCATGAGAGAAATTGCCAAGAAACTGAAGATCCCGTACAACGCTGTGTACTACTCCCTTCACAGAACAGCGCAAACTGGCCCTAACCAGAATATAAAGAGGAGTGGGAGGCTCCGGTGCACAACTGAGCAAGAGGACAAGTACATTAAAGTTAGTTTGAGAAACAGTCGGCTCAAAAGTCCTCAACTGGCAGCTTCATTAAATAGTATCCGCAAACACCAGTCTCAACGTCAACAGTGAAGAGGCGACTCCGGGATGCTGGCCTTCTAGGCAGAGTTGCAAAGAAAAAGCCTTATCTCAGACTGGCCAATAAAAATAAAAGATTAAGTTGGGCAAAATAACACAGACACTGGACAGAGGAAGATTGGAAAAAAGTTTGAATGTTTGGATCACAAAGAAGAACATCCGTGAGACGCAGAAAAAATGAAAAGATGGAGGAGTGCTTGACGCCGTCTGCCAAACATAGTGGAGGCAAATGATGGTCTGGGGGTGCTTTGGTGTTGGTAAAGTGGGAGATTTGTACAGGGTAAAAGGGATCTTGAAGAAGGAAGGCTATCACTCCATTTTGCAATGCCATACCATACCCAATGGACGGCGCTTAGTCCTCATAAACAGGACAATGACCCAAAGCACAGCTCCAAACTATGCAGGAAGTATTTAGGGAACAAGCAGTCCGCTGGTATTCTGTATATAATGGAGAGGCCAGCACAGCTCCCGGATCTCAACCCTATTGAGCTATTGTGGGAGCAGCTAGACCTTATGGTACGTAAGAAGTACTTATCAAGTCAATCCAACTTGTGGGAGGTGCTAGATTGCAAAAGGTCTGCAAGGCTGTAATTGCTGCAAATGGAGGATTATTTGACGAAAGCAAAGGACTCAATTATTATTTCAATTAAAAATCATTATTTATAACCTTGTCAACATCTTGACTATATTTCCTATTCATTTTGCAACTCATTTCATGTATGTTTTCATGGAAAACAAGGGCATTTCTAAGTGATCCCAAACGTTTGAATTGTAGTGTATATGAAGGCTACAACCTTCTCTGTCTGTTGCAACAGATATTGACGTAGCACAAGCACGCACAGTTTTCATCGGGGCAAAACAAGTAGCGTTTTTTGTTGTTGTGATGATGTAATCTTTATAGGTATGCTGTCTCATAGTCAGGATTCCAATCTTTGCAATGACGATGAAAAAATAAAATGTAATCGCTATTGACTTCCTGTCTGTCTTGCTCATCTTACTGTTGACCTAAGTGTTTCATCACACACACACAATCGCTGAATTCATATTCAGCTGAAAGGAGGTAGGTTAGTGGATCCCGCAGGTGCAGAAATCTCAGTATTTTTAGCAACAGCAAGTTGGGTTCCAGAGAATCCTGAACCGCAGCTGAGGGGTTGTGCTTTGTGTACAGAGAATATAAAGCTGGGATATGCGAGAGCATCATGCTGCGAGTGGAAAACCCCTTAACTCTATCAGCTCAGGTTTACTGCAGGTAGAGACACACACACACACACACACACACACAAACACACACACACACACACACACACACACACACACACACACCTACTGTATATGCACACATTCACACACATCTCCACGGCCCTCTCACTGGGTGAATGCCAGATGTCCCTTATCTCCCCCTACTTCTCCGTGTTTAGAATGCGGTGGGCAGACGTACGGAGCTGATCTCACTGTGTTCCTTTCAAGTGTTTAAATCCTGTACCTCGTATCGAATGCCCAACCCCAGGGTACACTTCTACTCATTTTCACAGTTGTCGGCTGGAAGAATATCCTAATTGAATTTAGCCTGTTTAGGAAAGCAGAGGCTTCTCTCTGGGCAAGTTTAGAAAGCACAAGAGAGGGGTGACCAGTCAGCTTTGGTCAACGATATACACTAGCTCTTTCCTATTAGAGTTTAGTTACATATGGTATGCTAATCACAGAGCAGAATAACTCCCTGGAATAACCCAAGGGCACAGGCTCATTCAGCAGAACTCTGCATTTAGTTCCCCCATTAGCTTCTACAATGTCAGACTCTCTGTTTGTCTCTCAGAAGGTCAACATGCTCTTGAGTGACACTGTTTGTTCATAATAAAACAATTAAACGTTGCTTCACTAGCGTATGTATTTTTACCTCATAAAAGACCATGATTGATTTGGCAGCATGCTTTTGTTGATATGCAAATGAATTAAAACTTGCATTGACAAACCCACGAAAAACAAGAGCACGTCTTGTATTCCATCTGTGTTGTTATAGTGGCTTCTCCTAAAATGCTGTCTTAGTGATGAAAAGCTTTCTGTGTTAGTGACAGATCTGAATCAATAATCGCTACCTCTAGGTTCCTAATCATAGTCCTGTAACCTTGTCCTGTACCTGTCCTACTCACACTGAGCCCTGACACAACTGACTGGTTTGCTTGGACAGGCCTGTTGGATAACCCAGCACTGTAGAACAACGGCTGGTAGGAAGGAACTGCCCCTGCCAACCGTCACTCAACTGTTGGTCTCATTGGGGAGGAAGTGACCACTGACCACTCCTTTGTGTTGGTGCATATCCATCTCCCCTGTAGGGTCTGACCCTTTAGCTGGGGTCCAGGACGGCACCTCCAAGGCCCATCCCCATCCCCAGGCAGACTACCACAATAGAGAGCACATACAGATCCATGGATGGTGACATTTCCGTGGTTCCACACCAACCTAGAGGAACCTGGTCCACCTGGACCCCAGCAGGAGTCTATACTGACATTTTCAGGCCTGCTACATTGCCAACCTGCATGTCATTGCCTTTTGATGCCTCCTCCTCCTCCATTGTGCATTTGTCTGTGTAGCAGACAGCCGTTGGCAGGCTGATGGCACTGCTATTTGAGACTGTCTCAGAGAGAGAGAGAAAGGGGCCTTTCGTCACCCTGACCGCTGGGGAGGCCGTCAGCTGTGGTTTTGTTTGCTGGTCTTTATCAGCCCAGTGCAGTGAGTGATGAGTGTCTAGTCTGTTGGAGCCCGTCCAGCCTGCCATGCCATGCAGGGTGTGGTGTGGACATCAACAGGAGCTGTCTCTCTGTCATGGCCACCAGGGCCCTGGGTTTCTGACTCCAACATCAGCCCACATACCCTTCACGGTCTTTACTCTCTCTTTCTCTTTCTCTGTCTCTCTCTGGGTTCTCTCTTTCTTTCTCTCTCTCTCTCTCTTTTTCTCTCTGTCTCTCTCTGATTTATCTATTTCTCTCTCTCTCTCACTCTCTCTCTGTCTCTCTCTGATGTATCTATTTCTCTCTCTCTCTCACTCTCTCTCTGTATGTGTCTCTGTCTCTCTCTCTCTGGGGTTTATGTACAGAGGGACTAAACAGAAGGGTCACTCTGTATGAAAGCCTGGAGGCCCAATATTGAGTATCATACTTCATGTGGGGGGAATACAAACTATGATATGCTCCATGCATTCCATTCCTCACACCTTGGTTCAATGATCAAACCTCTCAGCACCCCAATGTAGTGGTAAATCAGTCTAGCAACAGTGGCAGACATAATGCAATGCTAAACTATTTTAAAAGTTGTCAGGTTTGACTTTATGATTACAGTGCAGTGGTATGCTGTGCAGAGGTTGAGAGCAGGATCCAGTAATTCAATTCAAGGTTAGAATAGTCACACATGGGGTGCAGGGTTTGGCTCCCTGGTTCTAATAAGTGTTTTGTGCTAGCTAGTTCAATTACCGCTGTAAATCTATTTTAACATGGATTAACTCAGCAGACAGCTCATCCCACAGCCTTTGTTGTACAGCTTTGAAATGTAGAGATATAGGGCACAGGGAAGGTGGAAAAAATATAATTTGTGTGTGTGTGATAGATTTCTCTTTTCCATTCCACATGTACATTGGCAGTCCCACATTGGTAGATGAGGTTGAGCCTTAACCGTAGGTTTGAAATTGGGCCAGTTGGTCTCTTCGACTCATAACCCCATTTAAATGCATTAAAGCTGAGAAGTGGGTCATATATCACGGGCCTGACGTGTGGAGCTGTGACAGCCCTGGACCCGGGCAGGGTGGGAGAAGAGATGACAAATCAAATCAAACTTTATTTGTCACATGCACCGAATACAACAACCTTAACGTTAAATTCTTACTTACAAGCCCTAAACTAACAGATCAAGAAGAGTTAAAAAAAATATTTACCAAATAAACTAAAGTAAAAAATAATAAAAGTTGTAAAAAGTAACACAATAACATAATAAAAACGAGGCTATATACAGGGGGTACAGGTCATTGTGCAGGGGTGCAGGTTAGTTTAGGTCATTTGTACATGTAGGTAGGGGTGAAGTGACTATGCATAGATAATAAACAGCGAGTAACAGCAGTGTACAAAACAAATGGGGGGGGGGGGGGTTAATGTAATGGTCCGGTGGCCATTTTATTAATTGTTCAGCAGTCTTATGGCTTGGAGGTAGAAGCTGTTAAGGAGCCTTTTAGTCCTAGACTCGGCGCTCTGGTACTGCTTGCCATGCGGTAGCAGAGAAAACAGTCTATGACTTGGGTGACTGGAGTCTCTGAATTATGGTCAGATTTGCCAAATGGAGGGTGGGAGAGAGCTTTGTGTGCGTCTCTGTGTGTGGAGTAAATGTGGTCTAGAGTTTTTTTCCCTCTGGTTGCACATGTGACATGCTGATAAACATTTGGTAAAACTGATTTAAGTTTGCCTGCATTAAAGTCCCCGGCCTCTAGGAGCGCCACTTCTGGATGAGCATTTTCTTGTTTGCATATGGCCTTATACAGCTGGTTGAGTGCGGTCTTAGTGCCAGAATCGGTCTGTGGTGGTAAATAGACGGCTACGAATAATATAGATGAGAACTCTCTTGGTAGATAGTGTGGTCTACAGCTTATCATAAGGTACTCTACCTCAGGTGAGCAATACCTTGAGACTTCTTTAATATTAGACATTGCGCACCACCTGCTATTGACAAAAGGACACACACCAACACCCCTCATCATACCAGACGGAGCTTCTCTGTTCTGCTGGTGCACGGAAAATCTGTGTCATCTTTCAGCCACGACTCGGTGAAACATAAAATAGTACAACTCTTAAAGTCACGTTGGTAGAATAATCGTAATCGTAGGTCATCAATTTTATTTTCCAATGATTGTCACGCCTGCTCCCTCTCTCCCTCTAACAGATGTGTTGGCCGACCACACGATTAATGGCCAATAATGGTAATCATTCGCTAATGGTTTGTTTGATTGGAACAAGTGCTGTCATAACCATTCGTTATATTGAAACCATGTGTGACTGATGACAATCAATCATTTTAAGCTTGACAAATAGTATTGGTGAGAAGTGGAATTAACCATCGCATGTAATGTACTCCTGTTTGCCCGTGATCTTATAGTACATCTCAAATGTCCTTAGGATGTACTATGCGTACGGTAGCTAGTGATCCATCAAACCCTGTAGCTCCGTATTGGACATTAATATGGAATGTTGCTGCTGTTTGCTCAGCACCAGCTGATAGGGGATCACTGAGCAGCATCCGACTGTGAAATTGAGTCAGGAGTGGTTCTGTATGGCAGCAGGTTTGGAGTTGGGGCTAACATTAGGATACTTGAAATAGGGGAAACTATGCTGTGATAATTTTGATTAAACCATTCCTCTTGGCTGTGGTCTTTGCATGTCTCCTCTGCTGTGGGCTACACTTGTTTCTTCTCTCTCTGCCTGCTGAGCTACATGTTTATTATTTCTACCGATAAATCACCTTTTATAAGGCCTGATAAAACTGGGTTTGTGTTCGCCTCTGAACAAGTAGTTGAAAAGTGTGTGGTCAGCACTTGAAACGAAAAGAATGAAATGGATGTAACAACAAAAAAAAACTTCAAGTGGGCCAGTGGTGCAGACTGGAGGGAAAGCATCGCACGGTAGAGAAATAGAAGAATGCCTGCTGTCCTTTTATCAACGCTGGACAATACAGCACAGAGACAGTATTGTGTAGCAAAATAGGCCTGTCTTGAGAGAGAAAGGAACCTAAGTGTCCCTAGTCTACCCTTGGAGAAGCTTCTTCCTGTCTTGATTATGTTTTTTCTCTTATCGGAGGCCCAAGAAGTCATGCATGTTCGGAGCTCTCTGAATAGCTGGCCCTGTCAGACCTCGCATGCCAGGAGGCCTGTGAATGGCCATCCTTGTTTTCCCATGATGCCTCAGGGCAGACAGTATTCAGTAGTCTGAGTGACTCATATGGGAGACATTCTGAACTTTGTAATAAAAAGAGGTTACATAATAGTTGTTTTATGACAGCGTTTCCCAAACTCAGTCCTCGGGTCCCCAAAGGGGGCACATTTAGTTTTTTTCCCTAACACTAAGCCAATTCAAAGGATCAAAGCTTAATGATTAGTTGATTATTTGAATCAGCTGTGTAGTGCTAGGGCAAAAACCCGAAATGTGCACCCTTTGGTGTCAAGGACCGAGCTTGGGAAATGCTGCTGCTGCTGGAAAATTCTGCATTTTGAGATTTTTTTAAAACCTGGAATCCACAGTGTTCCTTGACATTGAGCAATATGTTGAAAGAATATGCACTCTCTAAAAAAACTTACAGACAAATGGGTAAACTTTAGTGTGCAAAGAATGAACTCGATGGTACTTGTATTTATTTCATTGCAGCACTAATGTTTTGGTTCACAGTCCTACAATAAAGACAGTGGAGGAGCGAATGTTTCCAAGCAATTCCACATTCAACTGTACTGCACACACACTTACAATGTGGTTATTACAGTTTAAAAATACAAATGTAGCGCCAAATGACACTCTCCTGCAGAAATCGAGGACACTTCATTCATTCGTTCCTCCATCTTTTTATCTAGCTCCTTTTTTTTTTTTTTATAATTGTAAATGACTAGTACCTACCACTCGGATGCATTGTATTCTTGGCCTTAACCATAAAACTACCTCTCCACTCTCTTTTGTAACATAAACAAGCCAGGAAACTCTCGTAATCACAGATCCTTTTAGCACAGACACCTGACTTGTGGCATTGTGGGAAAAATTGTCATCATTGTGCTTTTGGAAGCTTTACTTCTGTCATTGCTGTTCTCCACTTTTATCCATTACTCTATTTGTGCTACTACCAATTTATTCAACCACAAAATGCATTGAGAGGTTTGCCTCTGAGGCGGTTTTGAAACAACATAATGGCGGTTGTTCTATCTGTCATTGTTCTCCTCCTGAAACCAGTGGAAATGTTCCCTTTTTACGCTTCCCTCATTTCAGCTGATGGTGGTGTTGGATGGAGGAGGCATGGAGCGCTGAGAGTCAGTCTGTTCCATTACCAATCCATAGTCAGTTAACAATGGCCTGTACACGGCTCTCAAACAGAACACTGTGTTTTTCTGTTATTACAGTCACATTCAGTAGGCGTGCTTTGGCCACATATCTGTGTATTATTGCACAAAAAAAAAATCGGAACAATGTGAGCGCAAGGGTGTGAACAGGTGTTCTTTTTTTCCACACACAAAGACCCTGGCTACCTGGGCAGTGTCCGAGTGGCCTAGGGGCCCAGGGACTGACAAGCTGTGGTGTTGTGGGGGCCGAGGGGCAGTGGACCTCTGGCTATCCATAGGGGAACCCTCTGAGTAAGACCACAGGCAGCTGGATCAGACAGACTATCACATGCCCCCTCCCTCTACTGTAGCCTATCTCTCCGCCCCTCTCTCCCTCTGTGTGCCCAGTGTGCCAGATGGCAGAGCTACCAGTTCTACTCCTGGCAGAGGGGCAGCTTTTCCCATCAAACAGCCTTGCCTCTTCCAGTACTTCTTCCATGTGTGTTAGTAAGCACATGAAGGCTGCTACACAAACGCTCCAAATCGCTGTGCTTCTCCAGAGGATACCAACATGTTCTCTTCAGGTCAGATTGGGAAAGGTTCCCCATACTACTCATGGCCCATGTGTTCTAAAAAAAGTTTAGAAGAGAGGAGAGATTCTCCTCTTGATGGTTTTATTCTCTCCCAGAAGCCACTTCTCTGGATGTACAACATGCACAAACGTTGTAATTGTCCGAATGAGTTCTTAACACCAAATGGTATGTGTTTCTGCTTCTTTAATGAATCCCAAATGAAGCAGAGAGTAATTCGGCCTATGTGGGTAATATTAGCTCATTCCAGTTTTACCATGTCATTTCTTTATAAATATTAGGTAAACAGTGGACTGTAAAGTAAAGCGTAGCTAATATCTGCTTATTGGACCCAGTTAGAAACAGCAGACAGTTGTTGTCACATAACCCCAAAGTAAAACACAAAGGGAAAGGCTTATATCTGTTGTATGTTCAATTCACCAAAGCTTTGACCAATATACTAATGTCACCCTAGGTCATTATTATCCTGAAAATAATCCTAAACTAATTTATATGTAAGATATATGAACAAATCTTTATGTTCTCTCTAATTCAGCCCCTTCAGTCCCTGCCTCCCTCCCCCTCTCTCCTCATCTTGCCAGCGCAGCCCGGAGGAGCTCTTCAGCACGCCTGCCACCAATTAACTTAAAAGCAGTTTAAAGCCCTAATCTAGATGTAGTTGTGCATGTAGCCGTCAGATTCACTCTTTTCTTGTGTTTTTATTTCCTGACAAGAGTAGGCGTACATAGGGCCCTGGGGGTGCTGTGTACTGCTGTGTTGTGGGCGGATCTCGCCATGATGTAGATGATCTCATCACGGCCATGTGTAATGAAGCACTCCTTCAGTCTGACACTCTCTGCCACGCTGCTGCTTTGTTCCAAGCTCTGTTTTGTCCTTTGCTAAGCTACTCTAAGTAGACAGTTAGGATGTCATTTTAATGGGCCCCTCCATTATTAAATGAGAGATCTTTGGAGTGTTTAATTATTGCGCTTTGAGCACTTGTTTCAGCAGAGAAGTAAATGGTGGAGATGTGACGTTTTTCAGATGTGCTTTTCACAGGGTCACGGTGTTCTACTGTAAGAGAATAGCAGGCTGAGGCCTGGAGACGTTATCCTCCTCTGACTGAGTCTGTACTGCAGCCAACCACAAGTTTCTATCTCCACTTTCAGCCAAGCCTACAGATTAGAGATACTGCTTCATTCATAACGTTCATACATTCCACTAGCACAGAGAGGCTGCTGCCTACACACACAGACTTGAAATCACTGGCCACTTTAATAAATGGAACACCAGTCACTTTAATAATGTTTACATATCTTGCATTACTCATCTCTTATGTATATACTGTATTCTATACTATTCTACTGTATCTTAGTCTATGTATTACTAATCTCATATGTATATACTGTATTCTATACTATTCTACTGTATCTTAGTCTATGCATTACTCATCTCATATGTATATACTGTATTCTATACTATTTTACTCTATCTTAGTCTATGCATTACTCATCTCATATGTATATTTTGTATTCTATACTATTCTACTGTATCTTAGTCTATGCATTACTCATCTCTTATGTATATACTGTATTCTATACTATTCTACTCTATTTTAGTCTATGTATTACTCATCTCATATGTATATACTGTATTCTATACTATTCTACTGTATGTTAGTCTATGCATTACTCATCTCATATGTATATATTGTATTCTATACTATTCTACTCTATCTTAGTCTATGTATTACTCATCTCATATGTATATACTGTATTCTATACTATTCAACTCTATCTTAGTCTATGTATTACTCATCTCTTATGTATATATTGTATTCTATACTATTCTACTGTATGTTAGTCTATGCATTACTCATCTCTTATGTATATACTGTATTCTATACTATTCTACTGTATCTTAGTCTATGTATTACTCATCTCTTATGTATATACTGTATTCTATACTATTCTACTGTATGTTAGTCTATGTATTACTCATCTCTTATGTATATACTGTATTCTATACTATTCTACTGTATGTTAGTCTATGTATTACTCATCTCTTATGTATATACTGTATTCTATACTATTCTACTGTATGTTAGTCTATGCCGCTCTGACATTGCTCATCCATATATTTATATATTCTTTATTAGATTCCTTTACTTAGACTGTGTGTATTTGGTAAATGTTGTGAAATTGTTAGATGTTACTTGTTAGATATTACTGCACTGTTGGAGCTAGAAACACAAGCATTTCACTACACCCGCAATAACATCTGCTAAACACGTGTATGTGACCAATAACATTTGATTTGATTTGTAGTCATTAAGCATCCTTACAGTAGTGAGTGCATACATTTTCACACTGGTCCCACGTGGGAATCAAACCCACAACCCTGGAGTTGCAAGCACCATGCTCTACCAACTGAGATACGCAGGACCAAGGTCAACAGATCGCTGATATCACTTAATTTGTTAAGTCGATTACCCACTTCCTGGTCAGAAACAGCCAAGACAAGGTGAACCAATCACTTGCATTGCATCATTAATAAAGGGACTGTTTTGCATGTGTGGATCTTGCAGTGTTGCGTTGCGTTGCGTGGGGCCATATGGTGGAAGAAAAATGAATGGGTGAAAAGATCCGTCACCTAAGCATCATTGCTGGTCCCTTCCAGCCCTCTTGCAGTGCCCACCCTGCGCCTCCATGGGTCTCCCTCCTTAAGCCCTACAGCAGAGCCTGGCAGGGTGGGGATCAGCATGAAGGGCAGACCTGGCATTACGCGGGCACGTAGGGCATCAATCACAGTGCCAGGACACAGTGCCACTGTAAACCTTTGATAAAGAGTGTCGTTTGAGCCGAAACCCCCGTCAAGGACTTATTAGACGTGACACGTCGTGATTAACGCGAAGTGCTGCATCTGCCAAGATGGGCCTCTACTGCAGGGGTTGAGGGTGCACTGCAACTAGAGGGGCGAATGGTAGGGGGTTGGCCGCTACTGCAGGGGGTGAAGGGAAGGGGGGAACAGTCCACTACTGCAGGGGCGAGGGGTAAGGCTGAACAGTAGGCAGCAGATAATATAGGCTTACACACAGGCACATATTTTTTTCTATAGTCTACTTTGAGTTTACTGCATGGTTTTCTTACTAATGGGTCATAGTGTTAGACTCCGGAACATACACAGCCCTGCATTGTAAATAGCCACAAAGAGGAAAACGTGGTTCTTTTCAGACTTGGTCCTTTGCTTTTAATCTGAGAAAATTATTGAGTATGACTCCTAGGGTATTATGTCAGCCTGTACAATAGAGGTGAGAGAGGATGAGTGGCGTCTATATTCCCCAGAAACCCCTGGTGTACTCGCCATGGCCTCATCATGATACATACATACATAGAAACAACCATGCACTGTAACACTGAGCACTCACACAATACAATGGCATGAAGACGTGCACATGAACACAGCCATGCATTACTGCACTGACCATCCCAATGCACTCACTCACACAGGACGGAGAAACACACAGACAGGCAGCACGACTTTCCTCTTCTTGATGGGAGTGTGTTTGTCTAGCAGTCCCCAATTTTTTTAGCAGATTCAGTGCAGTGTGATATTAGTCCATTTCTCTCCCCCAGTCGGTGAAAACTAAAAGAAGGGATGAGAGAAATAAGAGCAAGTTGATGGATCAGTGGATCAGAAACAGAGTAGACAGAGGACAAGAGGGGATATATACCTTTTTATCATTCACTACCTGTGTTGTGGTCACTGGTCTGCCCCAGTCTGACATCCTACCAGACATTATACCTACGGCCTGTGTTGTGGTCACTGGTCTGCCCGTGTCTGACATCCTACCAGATGTTATCCCTATGGCCTGTGTTGTGGTCACTGGTCTGCCCCTGTCTGACATCCTACCAGACGTTATACCTATGGCCTGTGTTGTGGTCACTGGTCTGCCCCTGTCTGACATCCTACCAGACGTTATACCTACGGCCTGTGTTGTGGTCACTGGTCTGCCCGTGTCTGACATCCTACCAGATGTTATCCCTATGGCCTGTGTTGTGGTCACTGGTCTGCCCGTGTCTGACATCCTACCAGATGTTATCCCTATGGCCTGTGTTGTGGTCACTGGTCTGCCCCTGTCTGACATCCTACCAGACGTTATACCTACGGCCTGTGTTGTGGTCACTGGTCTGCCCGTGTCTGACATCCTACCAGATGTTATCCCTATGGCCTGTGTTGTGGTCACTGGTCTGCCCCTGTCTGACATCCTACCAGATGTTATACCTACGGCCTGTGTTGTGGTCACTGGTCTGCCCCTGTCTGACATCCTACCAGACGTTATACCTACGGCCTGTGTTGTGGTCACTGGTCTGCCCCTGTGACATCCTACCAGATGTTATACCTACGGCCTGTGTTGTGGTCACTGGTCTGCCCGTGTCTGACATCCTACCAGATGTTATCCCTATGGCCTGTGTTGTGGTCACTGGTCTGCCCGTGTCTGACATCCTACCAGACTTTATACCTATGGCCTGTGTTGTGGTCACTGGTCTGCCCCAGTCTGACATCCTACCAGACGTTATACCTATGGCCTGTGTTGTGGTCACTGGTCTGCCCCTGTCTGACATCCTACCAGACGTTATACCTATGGCCTGTGTTGTGGTCACTGGTCTGCCCGTGTCTGACATCCTACCAGACGTTATACCTACGGCCTGTGTTGTGGTCACTGGTCTGCCCCTGTCTGACATCCTACCAGACGTTATACCTATGGCCTGTGTTGTGGTCACTGGTCTGCCCGTGTCTGACATCCTACCAGATGTTATCCCTATGGCCTGTGTTGTGGTCACTGGTCTGCCCCTGTCTGACATCCTACCAGACGTTATACCTATGGCCTGTGTTGTGGTCACTGGTCTGCCCCTGTCTGACATCCTACCAGACGTTATACCTATGGCCTGTGTTGTGGTCACTGGTCTGCCCCTGTCTAACATCCTACCAGACGTTATACCTATGGCCTGTGTTGTGGTCACTGGTCTGCCCGTGTCTGACATCCTAACAGACTTTATACCTATGGCCTGTGTTGTGGTCACTGGTCTGCCCGTGTCTGACATCCTACCAGACATTATACTTATGGCCTGTGTTGTGGTCCTTCATTCCAGTGTGTAGAACATGATATAGTGCTAAGGATCAGTCTGCTCTCCTCCGTCATTCTAATCCTGGAACATTGACTATTCTGAGCTGCTGTGTTTTGATGGTGGAAACCTGGAGCAGAGTCAAGCTTCAGACTTTTACCTCAAGCACACGGTGTGGTGGTGTATTCTGAGTACTCTGTCACAACCTGAACTCACTCCCCAGTGCCTTTGGTGATGTATTTTTAAACATGCCATTTTTATTTTCTGTTTTGCTGGAAGTGACTGTGTGCTGCATCTCATGGCTTATTGATGAACCTGCTTCAGTTTGGATCTGCCCCAAACACCCCTCTCCTGAGAGGGACCAGGGACCTCTGGGTATTACTGTATTCATATTCCGCCTGAGGCCGGGGGCAGTGATGGTGTGGGGAAGCTGATAACGGTTGTGGTAGTGATGTTAGTGGTGGTTGTGACGATGGTAGTGGTGTTTGTGATGGTGGTGGTCATGATAATGGTGGTGGTTGTGATGAGGATGGTTGTGGTGGTTGTGATGATAATGGTGGTGGTCATGATAATGGGGGTGGTTGTGATGGTGGTGGTCATGATACTATTGATGGTTGTAATGATGGTAGTGGTGGTTGTGATGGTGGTGGTCATGATAATGGTGGTGGTCATGATAATGGTGGTGGTTGTGATCATGGTAGTTGTGTTTGTGATGGTGGTGGTCATGATACTAGTGATGGTTGTAATGATGGTAGTGGTGGTTGTGATGGTGGTGGTAATGATAATGGTGGTGGTTGTGATGAGGATGGTTGTGGTGGTTGTGATGATAATGGTGGTGGTCATGATAATGGTGGGGGTTGTGATGGTGTTGGTCATGATAATGGTGGTGGTTGTGATGGTGTTGGTCATGATAATGGTGGTGGTTGTGATGATGGTGGTGGTGCTCATGATAATGGTGGTGGTCATGATAATGGTGGTGGTTGTGATGGTGGTGGTCATGATAATGGTGGTGGTTGTGATGACGGTGGTGGTGGTCATGATAATGGGGTGGTTGTGATTATGGTGGTGTTTGTGATGATAATGGCTGTGGTCATGATAGCAGTGGTTGATGGTATAATGGTGTTGGTGGTCATGATAATGGTGGTGGTTGATGGTATGATGGTGTTGGTGGTCATGATAATGGTGGTGGTTGATGGTATGATGGTGTTGGTGGTCATGATAATGGTGGTGGTTGATGGTATGATGGTGTTGGTGGTCATGATAATGGTGGTGGTTGATGGTATGATGGTGTTGGTGGTCATGATAATGGTGGTGGTTGATGGTATGATGGTGTTGGTGGTCATGATGGCTTTTGGGGAGATGTCGTTTTCTGTTCCAGTTGTTTTCCAGCCAGATAAGAGGTATGTGTGACTGGAACTCTAGCCTGATTGATCCAATCAATAACTCATATGTTCCATGTCATTTCTCTGTTCAGTGCACACATCTGACTTCACTGACAGGTGCTGCTTGGTGCTGGTGGTTATTGTGTGACTGGATCATGCTGGGCTCAGTGATTGACAACCCCTTTTATGGGAGTGTTTCCTGAAGCTGCCATTGAGCAATGGATGCTCAGTTTCAGTGAGCCAGTCATAGCCAGGCAGCCAGGATATACATATACACCACACTGCACTGGGGATTTCCTAGTTTGTCCTCGGTTCCACGGCTCGGTTTTGCTGTTATTGAGTGCAATGATTTCAGGGGATTGGGCAAAGAAACTCAAGGTCTTTCTGGGTTTCACCTGTATTGTCTGTTTTCCCACTGTACTATGGGCAGACTGTGGGAGGATGCATATATGAACACCATGTTAAGACGCCAGGTATAGACTGGAAGAGGATGCGTTTTCTCGTTATGATGCTAGGATTATCTGATCAACTGCCTGTCTGAATGGGAATGTATATCTAAATATAGGAGGGAGAGATGGGATGGCCTAGATTGGGAGCAGAGGAAGCTTGTCTCGAAGCCTTTCTCTGACTGCTGTCTTCTCTGTAGCATGTCTCTGTTTTCCAGTATGTCAGTAACTGAGTGATTTACATGCTGACTACACCAGCCACCAAAAAGTGGAATAAGTCAATCAATCAATCAAATGTATTTATAAAGCACTTCTTACGTCAGCTGATGTCACAAATGGCCATTGGTAGATTGGCCATTGTCAGATTGGCCATTATCAGATTGGCCTTTGGTAGATTGGCCATTGGTAGATTGGCCATTGTCAGATTGGCCATTGTCAGATTGGCCGTTGGTAGATTGGCCATTGGTAGATTGGCCATTGGTAGATTGGCCATTGTCAGATTGGCCATTGGTAGATTGGCCATTGTCAGATTGGACATTGTCAGATTGGCCTTTGGTAGATTGGCCATTGTCAGATTGGCCATTGGTAGATTGGCCATTGTCAGATTGGCCATTGTCAGATTGGCCATTGTCAGATTGGCCATTGTCAGATTGGCCATTGGTAGATTGGCCATTGTCAGATTGGCCATTGGTAGATTGGCCATTGTCAGATTGGCCATTGTCAGATTGGCCATTGGTAGATGGCAGCCAACTGTTGGATGAAAAAATGACAAGGCTTATAACACAAACTCTGTAATATCGAAAGTCTAACAACGACAGTCTGTTAAATAGACTTATTTAAGAAAAGTCATGGACAGGTGGAGTAGGCTAATTAAAATGTTAAATTCATACGCCTCTTCATTTGACACTTTGTTCATCCACAGATAAAAGCGGGAACCTACATGCAGTTAGTTTTTTTCCGTTAGTTACTGTATCTGTGATTAATATCTCCTTGTTTATCTTTCAAATACCCACGTGGGTTTGTATGGTCCTGAAAACCAACGAGTAGATGGGAGAATCGGGACTTGCAGTACGTCAACAAACTCAAATAGAACCAAGTTTTATTTTAGCACCTGGCGACAGACGACACAGAGGTATGGTGGAAATGATTGAATAACATGTATGCCTACATTTATTTAGCAATGCTTGCATACGCAATGTGGCCGTTCTGGTTTGGATGTTAGTGAGGGTCGTTCACTTACAGTTGAAGTCAGAAGTTTACATACACTTATGTTGGAATCATTAAAACTTGTTTTTCAACAACTCCACAAATGTCTTGTTAACAAACAATAGTTTTGGCAAGTTGGTTAGGACATCTCATTTGTTCATGACACAAGTAATTTTCCCAACAATTGTTGACAGACAGATTATTTCACTTATCCTTCTCTGTATCACAATTCCAGTGGGTCAGAAGTTTACATACACTAAATTGACTGTGCCTTTAAACAGCTTGGAAAATTCCTAAAAATTATGTCATGGCTTTAGAAGCTTCTGATAGGCTAATTGACATCATTTGAGTCAATTGGAGGTGTACCTGTGGATGTATTTCAAGGCCTATCTTCAAACTCAGTGCCTCTTTGCTTGACATCATGGGAAAATCAATAGAAATCAGCCAAAAATTGTAGACCTCCACAAGTCTGGTTCATCCTTGGGAGCAATTTCCAAACGCCTGAAGGTACCACGTTCATCTGTACAAACAATAGTATGCAAATATAAACACCATGGGACCACGCAGCCGTCATACCGCTCAGGATGGAGACACGTTCTATCTCCTAAAGATGAACGTGCTTTGGTGTGAAAAGTGCAAATCAATCCCAGAACAACAGCAAAGGACCTTGTGAAGATGCTTGAGGAAACAGGTACAAAAGTATCTATAGCCACAGTAAAATTCAATATTCACCCAACTTATTGTGGGAAGCTTGTGGAACGCTACCCGAAACGTTTGACCCAAGTTAAACAATTTAAAGGCAATGCTACCGAATACTAATTGAGTGTATGTAAACTTCTGACCCCCTGGGAATGTGATGAAAGAAATAAAAGCTGAAATAAATCATTCTCTCTACTATTATTCTGACATTTCACATTCTTAAAATAAAGTGGTGATCCTAACTGACCTAAGACGGGGAATTTTTACTAAGATTAAATGTCAGGAATTGTGAAAAACTGAGTTTAAATGTATTTCGCTGAGGTGTATGTAAACTTCAGACTTCAACTGTATATAATATGATGTTGTTCGCCAAGTCTGAGCAAATGTCTCTAGTATACTATTTTTGTCTGTCTTCAGAGTGCACATACTTGGAGACTGACAAATTTATGCCAGTCAAGCACACTGTGGCCCTGCAGTCTCTTTGCATTATTCTAGCATATTATAGGGTCAACTATAATTTGATAATCATGTGGCCCTGCATGCCTTACATGTTTAGAATTGCCTCAAGTTATTTAGCTAATCATGATTAGATTAATTGTTTAATTGTGCTGTGAGGCACCTAGCCCTCTTGATAATATGTGAAGTCATGGATGTAAATGGAGACATCATGTTAGTAGAATAAATTAGTTTGTTTGTGAGATGGGAGGAGAACACAGAGGCAGCCATGCATTCAGCTCATTGACAGAGGCTGCCGATAATGAAAGACTAAGCTATTTATTCCAAACTGTTCATACAGGATCGCTGTCAGCCTCCCTGTCTGATGGATGAGGAAAAGGAGAAAACAGCTTCCATTACCTAGATAACTAGAGGGGGAGAGAGGCAGAGAGAGAGAGAGAAAGAGAAAGAGGAGGGAGGAATGGGGAGTGGAGGTGGGAGGGAAGGGAAGAGAGAGAGTTAAAGGGAGTTTGAAAGCAAAGAGCGTACACCCCCCTCCCAACCGCCCCAATACACACACAAAAACACAGCAACACCCCCAGGGCAACACATCTCTCACTGTGGAGAAAGCTGTGAGCTATGTGTCCCTCCCCAGTCCCCTGAGCTAGAGAAAGGTGTGAACTCAGTGAACAGACACCTGCTACTGGGAGGTAGACACACAGTCCTCACCTCCCCTGACTCCACTGTCCTGTCTCATTTAGCAGTTGAGCTCACACTGACAGCCACAGACATCACCCTATGGGCTGCCCACGTCTACGAGGGAACAGCACATATGCCCACAAGTTAGCAAACTTGACTTGGATCCTGTCATTACAATACTTCCCAAGTTAACATGCATCATTTAGACTTCACTTGAAGTATCCATTGGATTGGTCAAATACAGTGCCTTCAGAAAGTATTCATACCCCTTCACTTATTCCACATTTTGTTGTGTTATAGCTTCAATTCAAAATGTATTAAATATTTTTATTTTCTCACCCATCTACACACAATATCCCATAATGACAAAGTGTAAACATGTTTTTAGAATTGTTTGCAAATGTTATGAATATCTAATTTACATAAGTATTCAACAACTCAACAAGGCTGGCTATACTCTGTATCGGCAGGATAGAACAGCGGCATCTGGTAAGACAAGGGGCGGCGGACTATGTATTTTTGTAAATAACAGCTGGTGCACGATATCTAAGGAAGTCTCGATGTTGTGGTCACCTGAGGTAGAGTATCTCATGATAAGCTGTAGACCACACAATCTACCTAGAGAGTTTTCATCTGTATTTCTCGTAGCTGTTTACATACCACCACAGACTGAGGCTGGCAGTAAGACCACACTCAATGAGCTGTATTCCGCCATAAGCAAACAGGAAAACGCTCACCCAGAGGTGAAAAAAAAATTAAAGCAGGAAGCACCAGTGACTCGATCAATAAAAAGGTGGTCAGATGAAGCAGATGTTAAGATACAGGACTGTTTTTCTAGCACAGACTGGAATATGTTCCGGGATTCCTCCAATGGCATTGAGGAGTACACCACATCAGTCACTGGCTTCATCAATAAGTGCATTGATGACGTCGTCCCCACAGTGACCGTACGTACATATCCCAACCAGAAGCCATGGATTACAGGCAACATCCGCACTGAGCTAAAGGCAAGAGCTGCCGCTTTCAAGGAGCAGGACTCTAACCTGGAAGCTTATAAGAAATCCCACTATGCCCTCCTACGAACCACCAAACAGGCAAATACAAGGACGTCAATACAGGACTCGTACTACACCGGCTCTGACGCTTGTCGGATGTGGCAGGGCTAGCAAACCATTACGGGCTAGAAAGGGTGGCACAGCCGAGAGCTAAACTACTTCTATGCTCGCTTCGAGGCAAATAACACTGAAACATGCATGAGAGCAACAGTTGTTCTGGACAACTGTGTGATCACGCTCTCCGCAGCCGATGTGAGTAAGACCTTTAAACAGGTCAACATTCACAAGGCCGCAGGGCCAGACGGATTACCAGGACGTGTACTGCGAGCATGCACTGACCATCTGGCAAGTGTCTTCACTGACATTTTCAACCTCTCCCTGTCCGAGTCTGTAATACCAACATGTTTTAAGCACACCACCATTGTCCCTGTGCCCAAGAACACTAAGGTTCGACTGCAAGGCTCTACAGAGGGTAGTGCGTATGACCCAGTACATCACTGGGGCCAAGCTTCCTGCTATCCAGGACCTCTATACCAGGCGTTGTCAGAGGAAGGCCTAAAAATGTTCAGACTCCTGCCACCCTAGTCATAGACTGTTCTCTCTGCTACTTCAATACCAGAGCGCCAAGTCTAGGTCCAAGAGTCTTTTAAACAGCTTCTACCCCCAAGCCATAAGACTCCTGAACATCTAATCAAATGGCTACCCAGACTACTTGCATTGCTCTCCCCCTCCCATCTTTAACACCGCTGCTACTCTCTGTTGTTATCATCTATGCATAGTCACTTTAATAACTCTTCCTGCCGGTTCCGGCCGGTTCATATTACCTCAACTAACTGGTGCCCCCGCACATTAGTATTGTCTGGCTATTGTTATTTTACTTCTGCTATTTAATTACTTGTTACTTTTATGTCTTATTCTTATTTGTATTTTTTATTTTATTTTTCATTTTTAAACTGCTTTGCTGGTTAGGGGCTCGTAAGTAAGCATTTCACTGTAAGGTGTTGTATTCCGCGCATGTGACTAATACCATTTGATTTGATTTATTTTATTTATATTATTTATATTTTTATTTATTTATTATGAAACATTGATTTATGTGCACTGTCCCTGTAAAGATAAATAAATAAATAAATAGTCAAATAAAAATAATCTCAAACTCAATTCATACCTTTGTTTGCGATTACAGCTGTGAGTCTTTCTGGGTAATTCTCTAAGAGCTTTGCATACGTGGATGGTACAATATTTGCACATGATTCTTTTTTAAATTCTTCAAGCTCTGTCAAGTTGGTTGTTGATCATTGCTAGACAGACATTTTCAAGTTTTGCCATAGATTTTCAAGCCGATATACAGTAAGTCATAACTTTAACTAGGCCACTCAAGAACATTCAATGGCGTTTTGGTAAAGAACTCTGGTAACTCCAGTGTCTCCCAGTGTCTGTTCGAAAGCAGACGGAACCAGGTTTTCCTCTAGGATTTTGCCTGTGCTTATCTCTATTCCGTTTCTTTTTATCCTAAAAAAGTCCCTAGTCTTTGCCGACGACAAGCATACCCATAACGTGATGTAGCCACCACCATGCTTGAAAATATGAAGAGTGGTACTCAGTGATGTTGGATTTGCCCCAAACATAATGCTTTGTATTCAGGACATAAAGTTAATTTCTTTGACACATTTTTAGCAGTTTAACTTTAGTGCCTTTTTGCAAACAGGAATCATGTTATGGAATATTTTCATTCTGTACAGGCTGCCTTCTTTTCACTCTGTCATTTTGGTTACTATTGTGGAGTAACTTCAGTGTTGTTGATCTATCCAGTTTTCTTCTATCACAGCCATCAAAGTCAACATTGGCCTCATTGTGAATCCCTGAGCGGTTTCGTTCCTCTCCGGCAACTGAGTTAGGAAGGATGCCTGTATCTTTGTAGTGACTGGGTGTATTGATACACCATCCAAAGTGTAATTCATAACTTCACCATGCTCACAGGGATATTCAATATTGTTTTTTTTTTTTACCCATTTACCAATTGGTGCCTTTCTTTGCAGGGCATTGGAAAACCTTCATGGTCTTTGTGGATGAATCATTGTTTGAAATTCACTGCTCGACTGAGGGACCTTACAGATATTTGTATGTGTGGGGTACAGAGATGAGGTAGTCATTAAAAAAATCATGTGAAACTCTATTATTGCACACAGAGCGAGCAACTTATTATGTGACTTGTTAAGAACATTTTTACTCCTGAATTGATTTAGGTTTGCCATAACAAAGGGGTTGAACAGTGATTGACTCAAGACATTTCAGCTTTTAATTTTTGATTAATTTGTAAACAGTTCTTAAAACATAATTCCACTTTGACATTATAGGGTATTGTGTGTAGGCCAAGTGACACACATTCTCAATTTAATCCATTTTAAATTCAGGCTGTAACGCAACAAAATGTAGAATAAGTCAAGCGGTGTGAATACTTTCTGAAGGCCCTGTACAATGGCATCACAATGTGCGTTCAATCAATTTCAAACAAGGCTCTGATGCTAGATGCTGCATACTCATGGAGAATAATCTCATAGCAGTTTCCCTTCTAATACTCTGTGGTATGAATGTCTGAGCCACATAAACCACACTTCACATACTGTATGCATGACTCAATTCAACCAGTGATATGAAGGTGTCATGTGGCTGGTTGACTCCCAGTGGTTTAATCCTCAGTAAGCCTCTGGGCCCAGTTTTTCAAAAGTTATCTATTTGGATTTCGCCTATCGGATAGGATTAAATGCATAGAAATAGAATGAATAGAACGGGAGTCACCATACAAGTCAATGTTTTCCCCATTCTATTCATTGTATTTCTATGCATTTGATTTAATCCTATCCGATAAGCGAAATCCAGACAGAGAAGTGACTGGTTCAGAAAGAGACTGCTACGGTTTAGGAGTGAAGAAGCAGCTCCAAGCTAATATGACAACCTATCGGAATTAAACGTCTGCTGCTATTGAAATGTCACAGGAAATGATCAATGATTTCAATCAACTTTTTTATCCTTTTGGGTTCAGCTTCATCTCCAGGAAATCCATTTAACTTTGCATTGATCTCTCGGGCTGACAGTGTGTAAAGGATGGGCGTGATGATGCATTGAGTGTTGAACCAAACCTCTGCTGAGATGTGGCAGCTATGTGAGTGATGTGTACAGCACCTGAAGGGATTCCATAAGGAGGTGGTTTCCCCTTACACAAAGACTCGGATGACTCCGAATATTACTTCTATTCATCTTTGCAACCAGAACCAGATCCTGCACTACGTTTATGAAACAGTGTGTCTCAACTCAAGAGACTCTCTTCCTATTAGACATGATGAAGATAACCAGGAGGGGCGATGAGAGGAAGGGAGGGAGGGAGGGAGGGCAAGAGCAGGATTACGAGAGACAGAAATTTAAGCACCATCATCATCATCATTTATTGGATATTTCAAACTTTTTTAACAAATCAAAAACTGAAAAATTGGGCGTGCAAAATTATTCAGCCCCTTTACTTTCAGTGCAGCAAACTCTCTCCAGAAGTTCAGTGAGGATCTCTGAATGATCCAATGTTGACCTAAATGACTAATGATGATAAATACAATCCACCTGTGTGTAATCAAGTCTCCGTATAAATGCACCTGCACTGTGATAGTCTCAGAGGTCCGTTAAAAGCGCAGAGAGCATCAAGAAGAACAAGGAACACACCAGGCAGGTCCGAGATACTGTTCGGATTTGGATACAAAAAGATTTCCCAAGCTTTAAACATCCCAAGGAGCACTGTGCAAGCGATAATATTGAAATGGAAGGAGTATCAGACCACTGCAAATCTACCAAGACCTGGCCGTCCCTCTAAACCTTCAGCTCATACAAGGAGAAGACTGATCAGAGATGCAGCCAAGAGGCCCATGATCACTCTGGATGAACTGCAGAGATCTACAGCTGAGGTGGGAGACTCTGTCCATAGGACAACAATCAGTCGTATATTGCACAAATCTGGCCTTTATGGAAGAGTGGCAAGAAGAAAGCCATTTCTTAAAGATATCCATAAAAAGTGTCGTTTAAAGTTTGCCACAAGCCACCTGGGAGACACACCAAACATGTGGAAGAAGGTGCTCTGGTCAGATGAAACCAAAATTGAACTTTTTGGCAGCAATGCAAGACGTTATGTTTGGCGTAAAAGCAACACAGCTCATCACCTTGAACACACCATCCCCACTGTCAAACATGGTGGTGGCAGCATCATGGTTTGGGCCTGCTTTTCTTCAGCAGGGACAGGGAAGATGGTTAAAATTGATGGGAAGATGGATGGAGCCAAATACAGGACCATTCTGGAAGAAAACCTGATGGAGTCTGCAAAAGACTGAGACTGGGACGGAGATTTGTCTTCCAACAAGACAATGATCCAAAACATAAAGCAAAATCTACAATGGAATGGTTCAAAAATAAACATATCCAGGTGTTAGAATGGCCAAGTCAAAGTCCAGACCTGAATCCAATCGAGAATCTGTGGAAAGAACTGAAAACTGCTGTTCACAAATGCTCTCCATCCAACCTCACTGAGCTCGAGCTGTTTTGCAAGGAGGAATGGGGAAAAAATTCAGTCTCTCGATGTGCAAAACTGATAGAGACATACCCCAAGCGACTTACAGCTGTAATCGCAGCAAAAGATGGCGCTACAAAGTATTAACTTAAGGGGGCTGAATAATTTTGCACGCCCAATTTTTCAGTTTTTGATTTGTTAAAAAAGTTCGAAATATCCAATAAATGTCGTTCCACTTCATGATTGTGTCCCAATTGTTGTTGATTCTTCACAAAAAAATACAGTTTTATATCTTTATGTTTGAAGCCTGAAATGTGGCAAAAGGTCGCAAAGTTCAAGGGGGCCGAATACTTTCGCAAGGCACTGTATCTTCAGCCTCTTCATCTTCATCATTGCCTTCATCATCTTTTTCATCATGTCCTTCATCATCATCATCTGTATCATCTTCATCATCATCTTCATAATCATCAGTGTCTTCATCAACATCATTATCCTCTTCATCCACCTCCTTCTCCTCCTTCTCCTCCTCCTCCTCCAGATCCTTCATGATGAGCAGCTCTATAGCAGTCTGATCCTCTTCATGTTGTATGTCTCTTTCCTGGGTACCCATAACGTTGACTGTCATTACCCATTCAGGAACATTGATGACTACGTGCCTCATGCCAGGGAACTTTCACATGCTGTTTTAGCTTCAAATCTCTGCACTCGCTTTAGGTTAGACACGGCGGTGTGTTCTTACCCTCTGCTTTGAAGCTGCTGCAGATGATGTTTTCCAATGCTCATTTCTGATGATGTGTCTAACCGACTACTTCATCACAAGACGTTATTGATGTGAAGTTTGCTCATCTGTGGAACACCATTAAATCTCCTTTTTTTTTGCGAGGCAATGTATTAAACGCTTAATGTTCCCTCATAAATTACCTGACAAAGACTGTGACACGAATATGCCAATCGGCATTCTGGGAAATGACATTTTCAAGTTGAGATGAATCTGTCAATGTTAATAGGGAAAAACTCATTAACATAGTATTAATTCCTTTATGAGGGATATTGGAAACAAATAGCTTCGTCTCTGGTTTTGACTCAGAGCCAATCCCCTGCTCTTCAAGGGATGGGAATCAGCTTACATTCTGGCAAAATACTGAGGAGAGGCTAATAATGAATTTAACATCTCACTGCATGCGTCTGTCTAGCTCCTTTCTCTCTCACTCTCTCTCTTTCCCTCTCACTCACTCCGTCTCCTTCTTTCCCTTTCTCTCTCTCTGTCTCTCTTCCACCCTCTTTCTCGCTCTCTCTCTATCTCAGATGTTGATTGGTGCCTGCTGTCTGTGCTGTGACTGCTGTGTGCTAGCTGTTCTCTGTAATTAGCCAGGAGAATGAAGGCTAGGTGAATGGGGTCATCAAACTTGGTGGAGTAGTTCTGCCTGTCACTACTTTTAAATTCCTTTGACAGCTAGCAGCAGTACAAACACGTGTTTGCTACTTTGAGTGTGTCTGTGTAGTTGTCATGTTTGCTACTTTGAGTGTGTCTGTGTAGTTGTCATGTTTGCCACTTTGTGTGTGTTAATAGCGTGTGCACATGTGTGCAAAGTATTTGAGAGTCATCGTAGTCTTGGTAAGAAATCTATCTAAATAGTTATTGCTTTAGCACCTTTTGAATTAAGGTCCATTCATAATTGATAATCCATTTATCCAAATCTAACAGCATATTTACACAGCTGGGTTTGCACTGAAGCAATCCAGGTGAGGGACCTTGAGCCAAGGGCACAGCAGACAGCAGGCCAGGGGAGGGGGCGGTGGGAGGGTAAAGTAGACAGCCAGTCCCAGCCCCCTGCTTTGCGTCTGCCCGGTCTGGGCCTCACAGTAATGATCTGGACCTGGCCCAGCTACTCAAACACTCTGTCTGATTCCTCTCTGAATCATGTTTACAATGTGCAGATACACCAGCTTGACTCACCAGCTTGAAAACTCCTACTGGGTTACAAGTCTCACTAAAACCATAAACCATGATTGATTGTTGTGGTGCTGGAGGGAGGTTTGAACTGGGTAGGTCAGCTACGGTATATGGTTCATAGCTCTCTGCCTTTGATATAGTGATCAAACTGACATTTTCTGTCAATAAAATGTCTCCCTGTGTATAAACAAAGCCGGCAATGAGAACTACAGACACTGAACTGATCTGTGATACCCTGCTGTTACAGCGATGTGTTCGGATTGATTGGATGTTGTTATTGAGTGATGTGACAGGCCTTTGCTCTGTCAGTGTCTCCCGTGGCTCCCTCTAGTTTGGTCTGGTCTGGTCAGTGTGTGTCCAACAGGGCCTGGCCAGGCTGGCTGAACGCTGTTGGGGAGATGAATGGACAGATTGGGTCCTGCTGCTCTGATGGACGGGTCAGCCCAGCCTGGTACCACAGGCGCTTGGCGCCGTGCCGTTGCCATGGTGAAATGCTTTGGGCAGATCTAGAGGCGAGCCGTGGTGTTGCTGCTAGCCATTCCACCCCATGCCACCCTCAGCTGTGGCTGTGAGGGTGTGCCCAGGCCATCTGTCTGACGTTCAGTCCTAAACCACCTCTACACACACTCTCTGTCACCAGCCCTGTCCCCACTAGTATGATGTTACACTCTGCTACACACCTCCGCTGCCTACTCTGTCATACCTGGCTGTCATCCATGCCATGAATATTCATAGGAAAATGACTATTATTTAATTAACACTGAGGCGACTTGTTTGAGGATAGTCTGACTTGTTTGAGGATAGTCTGACTTGTTTGAGGATAGTCTGACTTGTTTCTCTCCATTGTGTTAATGTCTCAGACAGCTTCTTGACCACAAAGTTCTGTCATTACATGTGTACTTACAGTGTAGCTGCATCTCTTTACACCAAGGAAACCACGGTAAGTGACGTGGCTTGCTCACTTGTAATTCATGATTTCATTACAGTACATCAGTCTGGCACCGAGACAAAAACAAACAAACAATGAGAATAAAGCAGCTTAGCCACACGTGAACGTCACTATTATCAGCTTTAAAACCCCATAGAGACACCTGAGATTGGACTGCTGCAGAGAGTTAGATAACACTTAAAACACTGGAAGACAAACTTTGGAATGGATTTGATGTGCAAATTGTGTATAGGCAGTAGTCACTTGGGCCTTGGGTATGTGTACGCAGATTAACACACTATAGCTGGGTTTGTGTCTGTTTCTATTTTGAAGTAGACTGAAGTTGAGTGATATCTGTCTCCTTCAGTCCTCCACACCTCCCTGTCTAAATGCTCAATGGTAGTTTTAATGAGTTCTCCCTTCCCGATTTCCCAGAGTGCCTCTCCATGCAGCAGGTGGGCTGTGGTGGCTGCCGCTCGGTAAACAAAGGATTCAGCGGTGGAGAGCGATTCAATGGTGAAGGTGCATAAAGATGGCGGTCCCCATTTACTTACCACAAACGCCTCATTTGCTTAAGTTCACTAAGTATTGT